>NC_034608.1:29142068-29147068 GCF_900095145.1 Mus pahari | reverse complement strand
GAGCTCCCGTGCTCAGGCACGCCATGGTCACTGCAGATGTGTGTTTATTCATGATATTCAACTGACGCAGACTCCCAGACTCTGTTCCCCACCCTCTCTGAACAGTAAACAAGTCCTCCCAAGGACCGTGGGAACGGACTAACGAGTGATTACACGTTTGAAAGCCGCCAGAATGAAACCCCAGGGGTGGACCCCGGGTAAAGGAGAGTTTGGGATAAATGTGAACACATTCTTTGCATTCCAGATCCCAGTGTGGTGCCAGGGTGCAGCTTCCTCAGGGAGGGCACGGAGGTACCGTGGGCGGCAGAGCTGACCCTATTAGCCACCTCAGGCGGGCACTGATCCAAGAAGGCTAGCTGTAAACATGAATATTATTGTCAGATCTTTGCTCTGCCTCGTTCAAATATCGAAAACGACATAAACGTTTGGGAACTCTCTAAGAAGTATTTATCTCAATCCAAAGCAAGGAATGACTTCTGTGTTTATTTATTCACTTATTTATCTGTAATGGTAGCATTAGCATATTTGAGTTAGTGATCAAAGAAATTGGCATACTTTATGCTTGGGAAGTTGCAACCAATACCAGCATCACACTGACTATTCATTTAGCCTTCCCGAGACACAATAAACAGCTCTGAAAACTATCAAAGCTAAAGATTTAGTCCTCTCCCTATAATCATAAATGTGGCAGATCACATACCCTTATAGGTGAACCGTATCCCAAATGTGGTAATCACTACAAACAATTACTAACTGCTAAAGCTGCTTAAAGTCTGCCAAGGCTGTCTGCCATTGGTAGCTAGAAGAAACCCCAACCAGCTGCTCCTTTTCGGCCAATCAGCTGATCGTTTCAAGCATAGTTGCCCGGACATCAATTTGAATGATAGCTGTATGTCACTTCTATGGAACAGACCAGAGGCATGTAGGATTTCTCTCAGGGTAGTCTTCAAGCTAGTCTTTATGCGGAGAGCAAACGGGCTTTCTTCAAAGGTTAGCTTCACCACAGGTGGCTTATCCTTCTGAAAGACTCCTCCAGTCCCCACAGGCTGACCCCCGTTCCCATGGCAACCTGAGAAGTACAGGGTTGTTGAAAACAGTTCTTTAATTTGTTTACTATTTCAGACTCAAGAACAAGCTCCAAGGTTTCAGTCTCTACTCCAGACTCTGCTTTTCTGACATTTAAAAGAAAAACAGGAACAAAAAACCTTAGTGCTATTTTACATGGAAGAGACTCGAAGGAACTCAGTTTTCTTGGAGGCCAGCTCCTTGTGTTATATATGGGGAAGCTGAGGCGAAGAGTAGCCTCACCAAAAGGTATCCTCTCCTTGCTGTTGCTTGATGTCTGTCTGCTGTGAGCTGAGACTGCCATCCCAGAGTCCCCTTCTGTTGTAGGTGCAGAAGTGTCTGGATACAATCATAGCGCCCAGACTCTGAAGGCCAGAGAATCCGACTGGTCAATATTTCTATGGCTGTTTGGATTCCAGGGAGCTGATGACGTTGTCAGAGAAGTGTCAGCAGGCTGCCTGATGCTTAGCTCCTGCCACAGAGAGCCCTGACTCTGTGGAAGGTGTCAGTTGCTGGGAAGGAGGGAGTGCTTTCGTGTATACCCTGATGAGGTCTAGCCAGCTCTCTCAGAGAGTAGGTCTTTGGTGAGATAAAGAGCTGGTAAAACACCTGTCTGTTTCTTCATCATAATTAGGACAAGATCAAGTCACTTAAGAGCTCAGACTGGCTTCTTCATACTTTGTCTCCAGATAAAGTTCAATAAGACAAATGGGACTCACCAGATTGGATTGCTTTGCTTTCGACCTCCCATTTTGGTTAGTTACCTTGACTGGAGGTCTGGGCAGCGTCTTGATAAGGACTCAACTAGACAGGGCTTCCTGGCTTGATGGTGACTTCCCAGGTGCCTTCCCTCAATCAGACACCCAAGAGTCAGGCTTGCCCAGCCGGGAGAGAGGACAGCAGCTTGGCCTCTCTGTGCTCTGGAGAAGGGCCCTGTCTTAGCTCCCTACTCCTGCTGTAAGCTGAGAGGCACCCTGTGGCCTCTTGGTTGGGGGTTCCTGGAGGGGAGTCAGGATGGAAACCTACAACTTCGTATTCAGACTCACAGGTGGCATCTTTGGGCTCTCTGTAGAGACAGGGAACCCACACCCCCCAGGTTCCCTGTCCGGCAGCAGAATGGCTCAGGCCCCTGTTTGACAGGGCACTCCACCGTGAACTGTCTCTCTGGCTGTTATCAAACACAGCAGATCTCACTCATCAACCCACTTACAGAAGAGCCTTGGGGGCCAATTTCACTGAGGGTGGAAAAATCCTCCCGCCTTGCCCTTTGGGGCGTGGCTGTGTCCAGCAGCACTGGCAACAGAAAACAGGATCGATCGGAAGGCAGATTGTGTAAGTGGATTTCTATGCAGTTAATTAGATTCGAGACGAGGAGAGGTTGATATCAAAATCAGTAAATGTTGAATGAGAAGAGTCTTGAGGCTAAAGAAAATTCTGGAAGAGGGGTAGGAACCCAGGGTGTCCATGATTACTTCCTGAATAACTACTGTTAGAAAGAAACTGTTTCCAGCCACCTGAATGGGGGTTCAGATCAACAGATGTCTGGAATAGAAATTTACAAAGAATGCCCGAACACCTGGAGGTAACCCTTGGGTAGGAGTGATTTTATTCTCTACCACTCTCTGATTTCAGTCTGTCTCTGTCTCTGTCTCTGTCACTCTGTCTGTCTGTCTGTCTGTCTCTCTCCTCTCTCTCTCTCTCTCTCTCTCTCTCTCTCTCTCTCTCTCTCTGTGTGTGTGTGTGTGTGTGTGTGTGTGTGTGTGTGTACATGTCCATGCCTACTTCACATCAATTCCTGGAGCTGGAATTACAAAAGGTTGTGAGCCCCCAGATGTGACTCCTGGGATCAGGACTAGGAGTGACCTCTACAAGACAAGAGCAGTAAGCACCCACAGAGCTGCTGAGCCCCCTCTTCAGAATGCACAGACCCCTTTGGAAGGCTGTTTTATTGTGGTGGCTTGAATGAGAATGGCCCCCATAGGGTCATAAATTTGAATACTTGGTTATCAGGAAGTGGGACTCTTTGAAAGGATTAGAAGGAGTAGGAGGTGTGGCCTTGTTGGAGGAAGCGTGTCACTATGTCACTAGGTGTGGGCTTAGAGGTCTCCAACGCCCAAACCCAGTTTCTCTCTGCCTTTGGACCAGGATGTAGTTCTCAGCTACTGTTCTGGTGGTGTGAATGACACCGTGTTTTCTGCCATGATGATGATAATGGACTAAGTCTCTAAAACTGTAGCCAAGGCCCCAGTTAAATGCTTATCTTTATAAAGTGCTGCCATGGTCATGGTGTCTCTTCACAGCAAAAGAACAGTGACTCGGATTGCATAAACCACGAATCTTGCTCAGAAGACAAGAAGAGTTGATTTATTAGTCTGAGTCTCCATGGCTTGGACACTGGGTCAGGTTGCCCAGAATGAAACTTCCTGCAGTGGAAGCGATAACATGAACTTTCATAGTCACAGAACCAAAGACGTCATACACAAGCCTAGGAGCTTACCAAAAGCTTCGGCTAGGGTATCAAGCAGGTGGGTTGTAACAAAAGCAGGGACAGCTCTGCTGTTGGCCTATTGGCGTCAGGGATCTCCGACGACATTGCCAGCCAAGATTGGTCAAAACCAATGGGTTGCTCTCTAAGAGTTACTATTGTGATGCAACACCATGGCCAAGAGCAACTTGGGGAGGAAAGACTTGTACTTCCACATCGCTGTTCATGGTCAAAGGAAGTCAGGACAGGAACTCAAACTGGTCAAGAATCTGGAAGCAGGAGCTGATGCAGAGGCCATGGAGAAGTGCTGCTGACTGGCTTACCACTCATGGCTCTCGGTCTCAGCCTGCTTTCCTATAGAACCCACAATGGACTGAACCTCCTGCATCAATCCCTAATTAAGAACATGTCCTCCAGGCTTGTCTACAGCTCAGTCTTACAGAGGCATTTTTAAAAGTTAAAGTACCCTCCCTTCAAATGATTTTAACTGTGTCAGGTTGGCATGAACCTGTCCAGCATTGCTGTGAAGTCATATTTTTGTGATAGATTCAGAAGGTGTGTCTATTAAAAGGACTAATGATAGTCCCGGTGATTTTTGGTTTTTATCTGTAACCTTCTAGGGCTTCAAAAATGGGGAGTTTTACCCAGTCAGTGAATCCTCACACTCTAAGACACAGGTGTGGCTGTTCCAGGGAACCCTGGCTCACAGTTTACTCTGAATGAGGACAGCAGCTAGAGCAAGGACTCTAAAAGCTTGGGTCCAGGAATGTCCTTCTTATCTCTTCTCCTAAATGACATCTCCTGCCGAGGAGGCTCCACATGAGGGCTTGGCTGACTCTTGTCTAGATGCTAATCCACTCCTACGAACAGCTTTAGAACTAGTCCTCTGACTTTTTAAAGGTAGAAATGGGTTATATTCAGTCCCAAATTTCAGCCATCTCCTACGAGATTTCAGGATCTATGCTCTGAAAAGGATAATATTGCGGGAGCCTTAGAGCCCACTGAGAATAAAGTCTTCTCTAACAGGGTCCTCCTGGCCCCGAGTGGAGACATGATGCTCTGATAGCCTGGAAAGATTAGAACGCTAAATACCATTGTCTCCTCCATTCAGGAAGGTTCATTCACCTAAGGCCTTGCTGCAGACACGGTGTGACAGGGGCTGTAAGTTGTCTATGGTGACTACATTTTGGTGTCTCAGAAAGTAGAACTTACGGCATACAACAGATCTGGTGTGAGGAGGTTTATTAAGGGAAGGGAGAAGAGTGGGGGGCTGGAGAAAGGGTAGAGGTAGACTAGTGGACATGGAGACAGACATACAGACAGGAGCAGAGCCATGAGGGTAGAGAAGAGGGTGGGGTGGAAAGAAGGAAAGAAAGGGGGAGAGACTGCTGGGAAGAGAGAGAGAGAGAGAGAGGGAGAGAGAGAGAGAGAGAGAGAGCAAGCTAGGGTG
>NC_034608.1:29104638-29141101 GCF_900095145.1 Mus pahari | reverse complement strand
CTTCCTTCCTTCTTCCTTCCTTCCCTCCCTCCCTTCCTCCCTTCCTCTCTCCCTCCCTTCCTTCCTTCCTTTCTTCCTTCCTTACTTCCTTACTTCCTTCCTCCCACCCTCATTCTTTCCTTCCTCCTCCCTCTCTCCCTCCTACCTGCCTTCCTTCCCTCCCCCTCTTCCCTTCCATCTTCCCTACCATCCTTTCTTTCTTACTTCCTCCTTCCTTCCTCCCTCCCTCCTTCTTTGTTTCCTCTGTTCTTTCTTCTTTCCTTCCTTAATCTTTCCTTGCCTTCTTCCTTCTTTCCTCCTTCCTTCCTTTCTTCTTCCTCCCTTTCTCCTTCCCCCTTTCTCTTTTCTTCCTTCTTTCCTTCTTTCCTTCCTCCCTCCCTCCCTCCCTCCCTCCTTTCTAAGCACACTTTCCCTGACAGTTCTGGCCCTCCCTCTTCCTCTAAGGTTATATGCCCACTCTCACCACATGGCTAGTTGCTACTGCCTGTTCACTTGCTGAACCTCTACTGTTAAAGTAAAGGCCTAACCCAAAATATGTGTGTTCTCACCCTCCTTTATCCCATCTCCCAATTGTTCCTGAGATTTAGAGCCTGCATGCCCTGTTGTTTTCTCTTAAAGTCTAATAAAACTGTACTCTAGTTTCTTCGGTGGGGTCTACTTTAAAAATATCTTACTACTAAGAACTCAGAACAGGGAATCTAAGTTTTCCCAGTACAACATAGTTCCCAACCTGGGGCTGCCTAATGTTTCAGTAGCAATCTTAGAAATAACATCATGGTAGAGACTTTGGGTTGGCTCGGGGAACTCCCTTTGAGGGCAGCACTGGAGTATAATGGTTATATACTCTTGTGATGCATTACTACATATGTGCTTGGTGGCAGTCGGGTGACCTGGACATTGTGCTAGAGCCTTCTTATCCTACCCTCTACGTTAGCTCTTCCTGTTCAATCCCTGACATCTTTTAATATACACTTTGCTAATGTTTCAGCCTGAGGGATCTAAATGTCCTGATGGTGTGCTCAAATGTGTCACCGGGGACTTGTCTGCTTCTTTATCTATCTTATCAAGTCTTCAAATAAACACCAGCCACCCATACTTACTGGCTGATAATAAACGCCAGCCGCTGGGAATGCATCTGGCACACCTTCGGTACATAGTGGTGCTTCAGGGCTCAGGCTGCCAGCTCAGACTGCTCCGTCTCCTGCTAGTGACTCCAGTTCTGTCATTTGGGGCAATTTAATTAACCTTTCAGTGCCTGGCTTTCTTATCTTTTGGAAGGAGACAGTCACATTGTGTCACAGATGTGTTTGAGGATTAATTGAGTAGAGGCACCGAAAGGCCTCCCAATACTGCTGACCACATGAAAGTGTGCAAAAGGGTGATGGGCCAATCTGACAGACTTCCCATCACCCTCTTCTCCTCCCTCTGCTATGGTGTGCGCAGAAGGGTTCAGCTTCCAAGTCGTATCATTGCACAAGGTTTTAAGAACCAGGAACAAGGTTTGTATTTTTGTAAGGCAAAAGACCAAGCTGATGTACAGAAAGGAGAAACACCTCCAAATAAGGGCAGGTGGACTAAACAAAGTATTCAAACATATGAACCAAAGGGGGGGGCTTTCTAATTCAAAACTTGATAGGCTTCTATAATAAAGCCACACCTTCCCCCTGGTATTTCTTAAAGTAATTTATTTAATTTTATTCTATATGTATTGGTAGATCTCTTGAAACTAGAGCTACAGACAGTTGTGAGTTGCCATGTGGGAGCTGGGAATCAAATCCAGGCCCTTTGGAGTAGCAGACAGTGCTCTTAACCACTGAGCCATCTCTGCAGCCCCCAACCTCCCTGGTTTTTTTTTTTTGGTTTTGTTTTTGTTTTTTTTTAAAACAGCAAGCCATTAGCTCTTAAATATCTAATTTGCAGCATTTCAGAAAGTACAACCAAATGGGGTGGAAAAGTTCATCTCACTTCAGGTATAATCACACGAACTGTCCTTAATGTTTTGAAGCAGATTTGGGCAATTCTGTAGGTATTTCAACATACATATCTGAGCTTTTAGGTTTTTAGGTCTCTTTGAAAATGTGAGCTCAAAACCATTATCACACTCAAATAGGAACTAGTTTTCCCACATGAATAAATATCCAGCTAGGGTTTAAGGGTTTTATTTCCTCTGTCCACCTTGCCCTGTCCTTAAAATTTGTCTGAGTCGGGATTGCTTGCAAAGTTCACATGAACATAGATAGGTCTGATCTATAGGTATGATGTTTTGAATGAGAAAGCCCCCCCCCCCCTTTGTTCCATATATTTGAACTTAGTTCCCAGCTGCAGCTGTTTGGGAAGGTCTAGAAGGAGTGCCGCCCAGTGTGTGTGTGCTTTGGTGTTCCCCAGTCCGTCAAATCAAATGCTTTCCTTTATGAATCACCTTGGCGTTTTATCACAGTGACAGAAAAGTTCCTAAAACTGGAGGCTTTGCCTCTTTTGTCCCTCATGGGTTATTTTTGAAGAAGCTGCATCCTATATCCTTTAGAGATGTGTTCCAGTCCCAGGTGAAGCCACGTCTCACTAGAGAAGCCTCACACAGCTAGTCATCATTTCTATTCTTTACCGGAAGACTGGGGTAAGAAATACACACCCGTAAAAATGTCATATGAGGTGTGAATTTGGAAGAATTGCTAGTTTTGAACCAAGTCCAGGATGATGTGCTCTTAGGGAATCTCATCAGGCCTGCAACTCCGTTCTTCTATGCTAAGAAATCCAGACCTGAACCCCAGCAGTGTGAATGTGACTCAGCACATGATATTTACATATCACACCCACATTGAAAAGTCTCAGGAAAAAGCTTTAGCTGCTACTAACGGGTAACATGCTGGTACACATGTGTAAGACATTTCACATGTATTGGACAGAAGTCTCGACATGAAATTCCTCAGTCAAAACTGAACGCATAAATTATTCTGCTAACTAACTTTCCCAAGTTCCTTGTGCTTGGGAGAACACTGTTTTGTATTTCCTTTGCTTCCTGACCCATTGACATTTTGCCAAACCTCCTTTGTCCTTTGCTCTGGTAGTGGAGGGGTGCGGCAGTGTGGGATTAGGATTAAGCCGAGTAAGCATCACAGTTAGAGATGGAAGGAGAGTATCCTCAAGTGTCTCCTGCCAAGACCACAGCTCTGAAGAGGAAGCGTAGTAAATCACAAACAGCATCTTCCAGGAAAGAGCGTGCACTGCTGTGAGATGCAGCTGGGTTTGCATTTCCTCGTTTCCTCGGGAGTGCAGTTTAGATGTCTGCAGATCTTCCTGAGGGGTCTATCTGGCCAGGAAGGGGAGGTGTCTGTTCCATTAAAGATGGCTGCCATCCAATCCGTTTCTCATCTCAATATATCTTAGCGGGAAGTGTTCCTTCATGCTCATCATTCCTCAGAGCCAACCAAAGGGCAAGCTGCTTTTCAGGAGAGTCATATTCCAGAGTCAAGGAGGATGAACTCCACAAGAAGCCAAAGTTGTTTCTGAGTGGGCTTTGTACACAAATACAATAATCAAGTCAGATGGCATCTAAGTAGCCTTCTTGTGTTAGTCAGGATCTCTAGAGAGAGTGAACTTACAGAAATACACACACACACACACACACACACACACACATATAATTCTCTCTCTATAATGTATGTATACAATATATAATACATACACACATATAATTCTCTCTATAATGTGTGTATACAATATATAATACATATACATACATATAATTCTCTCTATAATGTATACAATATATAATACATACACACATATAATTCTCTCTATAATGTGTGTATACAATATATAATACATACACATACATATAATTCTCTCTATAATGTATACAATATATAATACATACACACACATATAATTCTCTCTCTATATATATATATATAGTATATATATATATATATAGTATATGTATGGAGAGAGAGCAAAATGTCAAAATTTGAAATCTCCTTTCTTGCATTTATATACCTTTTCTTTATATACCAGAAAGTGTGTCCCTGATTAAATTTACATCCTCCATCTCAAAAAAATCTAGATAAAAAGTGGGTCTTTCCACTTGGGAAGAATTAATTAAGAAAAAAACTCTGTCATAGATGTAGCTAAACACTTGCACTTTTAGTTAATTCCAGATATAGACAACCAAGAATAGCCATCACAAATTCACCCCCGTCGTCTTGACACACAATTCCATCTTTGTGTCTTGCTTAATTTCCAAATGAAAAGATAATCATGTCATAATGACACGATGTGACTATCCCTCATACAAATGTGTTATAAATGTTGGAATATGTGACAATGTCCCTTGAGGAACATTCTTTAGGTATCTCAAAACTTAAATGTGATAGCTACTCAACAGTTACGTAACATGATAAATCAAAGAAAGAAAAGACAAATATCTGTACACACTCTTCTTAACAAAATATGACAGAAACACTCATGTCAATTATAATCTTTGTTTGTGCAACTAGTCACGTGGCAGATGGGGACAGTTATCTATGACAGCAAGGCCGTGCTCTGGAGCAGTT
Source organism: Mus pahari (assembly GCF_900095145.1). Taxonomy (NCBI): domain Eukaryota; kingdom Metazoa; phylum Chordata; class Mammalia; order Rodentia; family Muridae; genus Mus; species Mus pahari. The sequence continues at coordinate 29,136,551 of NC_034608.1, read as the reverse complement.
CACTTGGTAGAAACTGTATAAACTGCTGGCATGACACTCTGTGGTGTGGGAAGGTTTTATTGTGAATGTGTGGGAGAGAAAAGCCAGAGCATCTGAAGAGTCCAGCGCAGAGAGAGCGAGAAGTAGACTAAACATGGTCAGTGGTCAGCAGACTTGACATGGCCAGGGCTATCTGTGAGAGCGGGAAGAACGGCAGGAGACAGGGGACAGAGAGCGCGTAGAGAGAGCATAGAGAGAGTGGCAAGGGTTGTGAGGAGGGTGAAGAGCTGTGAGGAGGGAAGGGCTTGGAGCTGGATGGTGTTTAGGGTAGAGAAGAGGTAGGGAGTAGGGTGTTAGCGTAGACTTTGCAGTGCAGACAGCTGCCACAGCATGTTCCTTTTGCGGAAGGGACTTTTGCTCTTCCTGGAGTGCCCATTCTTTACCTGGCATTAAAACCCACTTCTTTGGGATTCCAGAGTATACTGAAGACCAGCTGAGACATCCAGCCTGGTAGACTGAACAACTGAACAGCTATTCTGTCTGTCTGTCTGTCTGTCTGTCTGTCTGTCTGTCGGTCTGTCTGTCTGTCTGTCAGTCTGTCTGTCTAATCTATCTATCTATCTATCTATCTATCTATCTATCTATCTATCTATCTATCTATCTATCTATCTATCTATCTATCTATCTATCCATCCATCCATCTACCCATCTGTGTCTATCTATCTATCATCTATCTATCTATCTATCTATCTATCTATCTATCTATCTATCTATCTATCTATCTATCTATCTATCCATCTATCCATCCACCTACCCATCTATCTATCTATCTATCTATCTATCTATCTATCTATCTATCTATCTATCTATCTATCCATCCATCCACCTACCCATCTGTCTGTCTATCTATCTATCTATCTATCTATCTATCTATCTATCTATCTATCTATCTGTATGTGTATACTTTTGGTAGGTGGGAATTAGCTTCACAAGTTCCTGAGAAATACTGGCTTTTATCTAACTACCAGAAATCTGCCTATGGTCCAGACTAAGTTCATTTCTGGATATGTGGGCTGCCTTTTGGAATTTAGAGAACTGGAATTTCCTTTGGACATGACATTACAGCCTTTGTTGGTGGTAAGTGACAACAATAACGTCTAATTGCTTCAGTGATGGGGGTGGTCTCCCTGGATTTGTTTTTCCAGCATTTGTCACCGTCTCTTCTACCTTCCGGTGTGGGAGAGCATAGTACTGAGGATGTGGCCATGACACACATGCCTTTTGTCTCTCCCTTACACAACCACAAGCTGAATTCATCTCTGTTCACTAGAAGTTCACCTCGGGTATTCAGAAAAGTGGCTCGGATTCTGAGGTTCACCTTTCCTTCTGGCTTTCTGGCTTGTGGCATGAACTCTGTGTCTTTAACTGTATTTTCCAGACACTCAGATTCTATGAAAGTAAACATGCTTTAGTAGCTACTGTCATTATCATGCCCCTGTGTGTTCAGCATTTCTAAACATGGCCGGATACATCATTCCCTTCATGACTACGATGACTAGTGTGTTTTGTAAAGAACATGGCTGTTTGTGTGTATAAAGGTACTTGTTCAGGGTCATCTGTCTAGGAAGTGGTTTGACGTGTAAATTTAGGATTTCTGACTCTGGTTACATTCTGACTCTTAGCATTTGCGAATGGTCCCACAGTCCATAGTCAGGATCTTACTGCTGAGAAAGTGGCCTAGGGGTCATTTAACTTAGAGACAATACTCTCCTTTAGGGGGAGTGATGCAAGCAGGGTTTCTGTGAAGGATGACTTTAAATGGACCTACGCAAGCCCGGTCAGGTGCTGCACGCCTCGCACATTCCACAGAGTCCGATTACACAACCTGCTTTGACTTTCTCCTCTGAGTAATTTCAACCATTTGTGCTCACATGTCCTACTGAGGGGTTATGTGCGAGCCTGGATGTTTAGTTTCATGATAGACCGGGATTCCTTCCTGTGTGGAAACAGGCAGGCCAGGCCAGGCTAACCCCATACAAGGTCTTGGGCTGCTGGCACTTCTATTGTGTTGATATTCTATTTACAGGGATCCCGGGTCTTACATAACCTGCATTTGCCAATGGTGATGACGGCTTTCCTTATATAGCTCGTGACCCAGCCCCATAGTGAGCAATGTCACGTGCATTTTCTCCCTTAATCCGGAAAAACCTTGAATCTGCTCCCTGATGTAATCCCATAGGTTTTGTTTTGGTGTCTGACCTGAAAAACCAAATAGCTGGGAATGACCCTGACTTTTCTGTTTGCCTTAGCACATCCAAGCATGGATCACAGCCTACCTGGTCCATGGCCCCAGGAAACAAGCGTCACCTCTTCCCAGTTCCCAGACACATAATCAACAGCAGAAGATGAAGTACACGCAAACATGAAACCTCATGAAGAAAACTGCAGTCTCATGGGCCCTCTTTCATCAGAACATTTGTGTTTTAATTACTAAGTTAAAAATACCGGGGCCAAAAGTTATTTTAAAGAAATGTAGTAGCTGTAGTTTTGATGCAAACACATGTTTTATTCTCTCCAGCATCCATAGTGGCCTGTCAGGAATTCAAGTCAGGAACAAAGGGAAACCTGAGCTTCCACTGGATTGAAGCATCTCATTCAAATCTCACTCATTCGCATCTGAAATGTAAAAAAACAAAAACAAAAGCCCACACCGCTCTTTGTGGGCAGTGTTTGATTTTAACACTGGTAAAAGAGAGTTTAAAGTTTTGTAATTTTGTATGTAAAATAAATATCTATAACTAGAAGGGAAACGGAACCTGGGGGCTCTCGAGGCTGTTCCAATGGTTGCTCTTACTTGATCTTATGTGTATGCCTCCACGTGTCCCTCCATAGACAGTGCCTGGAAGGGTTTCCCTTCGCAAATCGAGTTCTGTGTATTTCTTGCCTTCTTGAAGCAATGAGAATGAAGATGAGTCCCAGAGTGGATGAAACTGGACTGTTGTGAAAAATGTTCCATGTCATAGAAAATATCTCTTAAAATATGTTCTTCAGTAGACTCAAGATGAAGAGAACAGGCTTGTGAAAAGCCAGCAGCTGCCGTGGTTCTGACAGGGCTCCTTCTCTTGGTCCCCCTTGAGTTTGTGATTCTCTCCAATAGGGTTCAACTTGTGTCTTTGGTATGGAAGAAAAGGGACAAGGTGTTCCCATTTGGGGTGTCTCTAAAGTCCACCTTGACAGCTTGTGCCTCTCTGCTGTTAAAGGAGGTGTGTGCCCTGTGCTTGATAGATCCTGCTGAGCTCAGGACCTCGCAAATTATGACACGTTGGAGTTTTACTTGAAAAATAATGCCCGATTAACTCAAGGAACTTTCGAGAAACCATTTACTTCCCTCAAGTCAGCCGTTCAGATTTATATGCTGTATTTGAGAGTTCCCTGCTGATGAGTGCCTAGCAGTATTGATCTGTGAAACTCCCAACCTTACCTTGACTAAATCCCAGAGACAAGAGCATCAGGCTAAATTTGGTAACTGCTTAGACAGCTGTAGGAAAGGAGCTTAATCTCTTCAGAAAAACTGTGCACTGGACTTTGAGCTTTGAAGCCAGAACCCTGAAAAGGAGGGTGGGGGGTATGGTACTGCCTTACAGGTCTGTGGGCATTACCTCATATGTGTAAAAATATCCAGCCATGCTCCACTGTGCCTGATGAAGACATGCCCGGGAACGTTAAGCTTGGGAAGGCCTGCATTTGTGACTAGAAGAGCAGTGAAGTCAGAGACTGGTGGAACACCTCGAGGAGGGAGGGAGGTGGCATGTGACACCATTCATGTTTTTAAAAAGATCCCATGACTTTAACATGTTTTACAAAGTACATATTTTAGAAGAAGCACATTCCAAGGGCACCTGTTAAACCTACAAGCTCACTGGGTATGATGGTTCATGACTATAACCCAGCACCCAAGTGACTACAACACAAAGATACCAGTGGTTGTGACATTTACTCTCCCCTGATATGGAACCAATGACAGACAAAGAAAGACAAAAGGAAAGTTCAAGTGGTGAACTAATGAGTTGTGGTGTAAAATTACTGAAGAAAAAAAAAAAAAAAAAGAAACAATCACAGGACTTTGGGACAGACACAGGCTATCAGGATCTGAGAAGTGTTAAAGTTTTGTAGAAACACTCCTTTGTAAGTCTGCGATTCTCCAAAGCTTGAAGATTATGGTCCTGCTTCCGTATCCAGACAGACTGCCATGTGACAGTTACATAACAGTTCCCCCAGATAAAATCTTCCATCTTAGAGGGAGGGCCCCTTAAGAACAATCCTGCAAAGATTAAAGAGAGGAAGTAAACAGTTCAATGGCTTCAGGAAGTTCCTGAAACTGACCTGGTTCACTAAGCTCCTCCCTCTCCAAGCTTATACAGTAAAGGTTTCTGGGAGACACCTTTAGACAAGTGGAACTGCTTAGAAAGAGTAGCCTAGATGGAGAGAGAGAGAGAGAGAGAGAGAGAGAGAGAGAGAGAGAGAGAAGCTGCAGCCTGTGGAACTGTGCAGTGAGCTCCAGGTCTCTATCTTTTGTGAGCCCATCACCCATGCTGGAGTAGGCATTGGTGATGCCACTGTTTTGAGTCATTTCTGCTCCATAAGTAAGCTCTTAGCCATAGCTGCATCCCCTGTGCTGTTCTTACGTTGAATGATCCTATGGTCACTGTGTGCCTCATTACTTTCTTGTAAGCAGGAGCAGAAGGGAGGGAAGGGAAGAGTGTGGGAGAGGGGCCCCTCTGGTGCCCTGGCATCAAAAGTCCAGACAAAAGGCAGAGACACCACACATGGCCTTCTTAGAAACACTAATAATCTCAGGGATTCACACTACAGGACTAGATATTATTCCTTAACACACAACAAAGACTACAGGATGCTGGAAAAACAGCCAGTGTGGTGCAGAAGGCAGACAAGAGAAACCTTAAAAACAAAGGGTTTGTTTTTAAGAAAGAAGGGCATAGACTGTGTACTCTGTGGACCTGAGGATGCTGGGGGGGGAAAAATCATTTTTTTCTTTTCATTTCCTTCCTTCCTTCCTTCCTCCCTCTTTCCCTCCCTCCCTCCCTCCTTCCTTCTTCCTTCCTTCCTTCCTTCCTTCCTTCCTTCCTTCCTTCTTTCCATCTTCCTTCCTTTGTTCCTTCCTTCCATCCTCCTTTCTTCCTCCCTTCTTATGCTCCTTTGTTTTTAGTTTTTCCTTCCCCTTCTTTTTCTTTCTTTCTTTGTCCTCCCTCCCACCCTTCCTTCTCTCTTCTTTCATCCTCCATACCATCCTTTTTTCCTTTCTTTTTCTTTCTTGTGCATTTGCTTGTTTAGATTAACAAAGGCTTGCTGAAAGTGGTAAAGCCAACTTCTGCTAACTGTGTTTGCTGTGAGAACATTTAAATGCAAGTTCCCAGTAGACATCACAGTTCTGCGTAGAGGAGTTTTCCCATCCGCCCTATTGTACATTTCCCCACTGGTTTTCTAGGCTAGGAGTGGAAACTAACAGAGTGTTTGGGAACTCGGAGTTCTCTGGTTTCTAAGTCTCCCTGGAAGCACTGGTCCTATGTTCCCCCTTATCAGTGTGAATCAGAGATGAATCAGAGTATCCGTGTGCCCGGAGAATTAGAACCTCCACACGTGGCAAGAGACGCAGAGTCACTGTCTCAGAAAGAAAACATCTCAGCATGATGCAGATGCTAGAGACAGAATATTCCTGTCCCCATGTGGTTCTGGAAGCCACCCAAGTTATTAATAGCCATGGTGACAGGACTGTACATTATATTGTTTTCCCGTCGATGGAACGGAATGTCAGGCTGTGGGGACTATGACATGGAAAGTATGTGAGTTGGCTCTGCCTCTCCCCTTTCTCCCTTTGAGACCTTTCTGTCCTGTGTGCTTTTTACATACTGCCTGTGGGCAAACTTTGTAGGGAATGAGAGAAAACAAAAATGGCCTCCTAGAAACATACTGGTGGTGACCCACAACTCATTAAAATAAGGTGGACACATTTTCGTCACCCCCCTAGAGGGTGCCCCCAGCTTGACTACCCAGTGTTGGCCCTATCTGTCCAAAACAATAAGCCCAAACCCCCAAACTGAACACATTGGATGGGAAGGCTGTGTTTTCCCAGGCTAGCTTCAGGTGCTCATCTGATCTAAAGGAGATCAACCTCGCTGATTCTGAGATGGAGATGACCTTGGGAAAGACAGGCTGCTGCTGCTGCTGTTCTGCTGCTGCTGCTGCTGCTGCTGCTGCTGCTGCTGCTGCTGCTGCTGCTGCTCTGCTGTTCTGCTGCTCTGCTGCTGCTGCTATTCTGCTGCTGCTGCTGCTCTGCTGCTGCTGCGCTGCTGCTCTGCTGCTCTGCTGCTGCTGTTCTGCTGCTGCTCTGCTACTGCTGTTCTGCTGCTGCTCTGCTGCTCTGCTGCTCTGCTGCTGCTGTTCTGCTGCTGCTGTTCTGCTGCTGCTCTGCTGCTCTGCTGCTGCTGCTGCTGCTGCTGCTGCTGCTCTGCTGCTGCTGTTCTGCTGCTGCTCTGCTGCTCTGCTGCTGTTGCTGCTGCTCTCAGGGAAGGCAGGCCAGCACCAGGGCAGGGGAAATGTGTAGCTGGGTGAGACCAGCAGAGGCTAACACCTTCACTAGGTGTTGCTGTCTGTTTGTGCTGCTGCACAATGAGACATCATGAATGTGCTTGCATCTAGTGTTGGAATAGCAAGGTTTCTGCACACAGTGCCCCTTACATAACTTCCTCTCCAATCTTGTGTCTTCCTCTTCATGCTTACACAGCTTCTCACAAGCTGGGTAGAACCCATCCTTCTGCTTCTTGCTTTGACATGACCCTAGACTCTTCCTCTCTGGATGCTGGGTGGGTAATTGATGTACTTTATGCTGATGTCCAGATTGTCATGGTCTCATGACCAGAACTCTAGCTTGTTTTTGAGAGTTGAGCCAACTACAAGCTTTCTGCTTGGTGAGTACATACTCATTATGGTATAGTATGGATATCAGAGCTATGTACCGTCTTTTTCTAGTTAGCAGGCACTCATGCAAGCATAGGGACTTTTATTTTCTTACAAGAACCTAAGGACAGAAAAATTATTATTTATAAAATATTGTAAAATATCAAAATCGGGGGCTGGATAAATGGGTCAGTAGTTAAGAGTGCATATTGTTTTTCCAGAGGACCTGAGTTTAGTTTCCAGCACCCATAAGACGTGGCTCAGAACTGTCTTCGGGAATCTGACACATCTAGTCTCTGAGAACATACACAAATGCACAGACACAGACAGACAGACAGAACACACACACACACACACACACACACACACACACATTCATGCACACACGTACACACAACACACAATTAAAAAAGAAATTTACACCATCATACCCTGACCTGAACAGTTATCTATCTATATCTCTGTGGACTTTAGTGTGTATTTAAAGCACATAGTAGGATATCTGCTCAGGGCTTCTCCAACATGCTTCTTTTATGATTTGCCTAGGGTCCTTAAATTTTCACTTTATAGTTCTTTTTGTTTGTTTGTTTGTTTGTTTGTTTTTCGAGACAGGGTTTCTCTGTGTAGCTCTGGCTGTCCTGGAACTCACTCTGTATACCAGGCTGGCCTTGAACTCAGAAATCCACCTGTCTCTGCCTCCCAAGTGCTGGGATTAAAGGCATGCGCCACCACGCCCGGCCACTTTATGGTTCTTAATCAACTTTACATTGCACTGTGGCTTTTCAGCCTTCTACAGAAGACATGCCTGTGGGGAGAAAGTGTAAGAGGTGTTTGCTCTTGGCTGAGCGAGCCTCCTGTGAGCTTCATTTTTAGGAGAAGCTGATTGACTTTGCTATGTTCCAGCAGACAACCTTCTGCTCCTGGTACCTCCTCAGACAGTGCTGACCCCATGAGGACTGGGAGGCAGGATGTCTTTCTACTTTAAGTCAATTTTTATTCTCCATTCAGTAAGCAGCTGTCCCCCGGGGGTGTCAGCTGAGCCACAGACCCTTGCTTGTATTTCTTTGTTTTAGAAATATCTGAGGGCTTTCCTTGAATGTGCTTTCATCTTCCTTTGGCCAGATCCATGCTCTTCGTGGAGAAGAACACTGTCCCTTTTAGACTCCCTGGCTGGGATGACAACAACAGCCTTCCGGCTGCTCTGCCTTACGTTAATTATCCAATTATGATAGCAATAATGAGACTTGAGGGCTGTGCTCCAGAGATTTGCATACACTCGCCCCCTTGTCTCCAGCTCCCCCACCCCACCTGCCCGCCCGCCGCATCTCTGTCAGTCTAGCCCAGTGTTCACTCTGAGTGGCTCCTCACAGGCTCCTGTACTTGACTTATCACTGTGACTGTTCTGTGAATCTCGTCTTTCCCCAGGTGACATCAGTCAGGGACAGCCACATGAGTTTGGTTCTTTACCTGTGGATTGCCTGAAATTACTTGCAAAAGCAAAAGGCTACATCTCCCTTGGCTGTTTAGAGATCCTCTGACAGTTATATAATAAGGTTGCAATGAGACAAAATACGGGTGACTTGTATTTACAACCCCTCTGTGTGGATCGCTCCTTAGAGCAGGTCACATAACTGCCACCTACCCCTTCATTGCGGAGCTTACTGAAGGCTATGGTCAAGGAATGAATTTCCAAGCTCCAACACTCAACACAGCCAACCCAAGCCTCTTGGCAGCTCAGGGGGCCTATGTTCTTCCCCCCGCCCCTTTCTTCTTTCCATTCAGTGTGAGGCTCGCCCTTCCATCCATGAACATCTAGAAGAAGAAACCCCACCCCTGGCATTTTGGGTTCATGCTTTGATTTTTTTTTTTTAACCACACTACCCTGCTTATTAATCGTGTGCCTCCTGCCTGTGTCACTTAGTGGGATTAGATTCGTAGTCTCTAACGTTCCCTTCTGTCTTTTCTAAATGCAAGCTATGGATGATAATTCCTATAGGATTGCTCTTCAAATGTTTAAAGGACGAGTCCCCATGGGTTGTGGGCATCTTTGTCAGACAGTGCTGTTCGGTGTTGACGCTCAGTGAAGGCTCCCAGCTCAAATCGTGTTCTCGTTCAAGGACAGGTGAAATCTGCATTCAGAGGCCTGTGTCGGAGGGCCAGGTGTGCACCTGTGTCTAACACCTCAGCCTTCTCCCTGACCGCCTCCATCCTGTGTCGGTAGCCCCCTGCTTCTGTGGTGAGAATCTAGCCTCTAGCACAGCAGCAGAGGTCCTCCTATGTTCTCAGGCTCCCGCAGCTACACGGGTTGGGACTGCATCCTCACGAGGGCGTGTGGTCCGAGACTCTTGCAAAAGACACACGGATTCATTTCTTTCCTATCAGATCTGATCAACAATCTGATTGGGACCTCAATTCAACCGAGTCTGTCTGTTTTGAAGGTGAGGGTTTACTTTTTAATAGCCACACAAGATATATGGATCACAAACTCAGTCCTTGTTCTGAGCTCACGTGGTATTTGTGAACTGGTATTTATAGCTCACTTTTTCCATTACCTCCTCTGAGCTACTTTGCCCTCAGCTAAGAGGGTTCTTATCTAGCGGAGACTTCTCAGTCTCGAGTTCTGCAAAGACTAAGTTCTGCTGAACTGTTAACCCGTGCCATCAAAAAGACATGTACTGGGTTTTAAATGTAGGATTCCCTTCGAGCGTCAAACTCCATCCTCCTTGCCCATGTCCTTGTCATTTTCCTTACTGATACAGGGGCCTGGCTACTCACGGGAGCTCCACTGTTGGTCTTGGGGATCTAGGAGCCCATTCATGAAACCACAGGGTCAGTAGGACCACTCTTTTTCCTTGGATTGAAAGTTGCTATAGGAATAGCACAATCTAAGATCACAACATGAGTCTGTAGTGAGATGAGTAAGAAAATCCTTCATTCCCCAGGCCTGCATGATGTGTTGAGGTTTGGTCTTTTGCTGTGCTAAATACTGGTTGCTCTCAGAGACCACACATAGACCCAGGTGTCGAGTGATGCTACGTGATGTTGCCCACCCATGTTATCCCTGATTTGTGAATAAAGATGCTGACACCCAATAGCTGGGCAGAAGAGACACAGGCAGGGTTTAAAGAGACCATGAGGAGAGAGAGGAAGATGAAGAAAGGAGAAGATGCTATGGGATAAGAATCTTAAAATCATAGCTACGAGGGCTGGCCAGTTGGAATTAAGAGCCAGCACAGACGTAACATGGCAAATCATATGGAGGGATTATTGGCAGGGAAGTACACATAATAGCATAGAGGATAGACATCTGCCCAGCTCTTGTGCTGATTAAGGCCTATTATAAATATAAAGGTTGTATGTGTCTTTTATCTGGGAACTGAATAATGAAATGTGAGGTAGAAACTCTGGATGGAGATGAAATATTTTCAACAACCATCACGTACTCATGTAACTGTGAAAGACCTGGTACTGCACACTGATTTCTGACCTCTGTTAAGGCAACGTGTTTCATTTCATTCGGTAGTAACCTCATTTTTACATGACTGTCCCCACTGGGCTGGTGACAGGTCTTCAGAGGACTATCTCAGCACCTGTCAAGACCCAGCTGTGTCACAGGGAACAACTCCCATGAGCACTTTGCTTCTTGAAGGACTGAAGTTTTAGGTCAGAATTTTCTAGGGATACGGCAAGTTCAAAGTACTATGAGTTTTTAATTGACTGTGTTGTGGAGAGAAGGTTGGCAGGAAGCGATGAGAAATCTGTAGCCAGAATCTAAGAGGAGAAAGCCCCTCTGTGGTAGCTTAGGTTTATGGTGGTTGGTTTTCTGCAGGCACTAGCGGGTATTGATGGTAGCTGAGTCCTTCTGTGAGGTCTCCTTGGTAGACAAGACATTTAGAAGATGCAGTGGGGCTTATCTTCATGCCAAACTCGTATTTTACATCTGTCTGTGTTGGGTTGGCATGACCACGTCTTCTGGGAGTCCTTTGAGAGGTCTTAGGGGCAGCAGGAAAGCCAGGTGGTTTGGGACTCACAGCATAGGGAGGGTGTGCTTGCACCCTCCAATGATGGCTCTTTTAGATAATATTCCCATGTGACTAGATTCTGAAGGTCTTTTAGTTCTCTTACCAATATCCATCTTGCAGGGATGTTTCTCCCACTCTCCAGGTTGTCCATCTGAGATGTTCTCTGTTGCCCTGGAACCTGCCTATCCCTATTTGCAGATATCCCCACATCTCACTGTCTTTCCCCTGGCTTGCCACCCCTGAGGGGAGCATGCAAAATTCTCTGTCCCTGACCAGGATGTCAGTGACTCCAACCTTTCTTACCTTCCACTCAGCTTACTCTGGAGGCACAGAAGAAACACAGAATACATAATTATGCAAGACAAACGTCTGTCAAATAGTGATAAATACTACAAACACACACACAAAAGCTACATTGGAAAGGCAGGGGGGATATCAGGAGACATTGCAAGGCTGATTAGAATGGTCGGCAGACGCTATCTTGACGAGGTAATAGGAACTGCACATTAGCAAAGGAGAGTCTAAAGTCAACTGCTGTCCCCAGCAGGAGCTGTTTCCAGGAGCCGCTTACAGGACGGGGCATGGGGATGGGGATTCTTGCCATGGGAGACCCTGGTGGCCAGGTCCAAGGTATAGTAATAGGAATTAAGAATCAGAATTGAGAGTTTCTAGTCTAAGAAGCTGTTTTAGAGGCTGCTGTGGGCCTCAGGACAGGCAGAAATGGCTTCATGAGAAAAGAAAGAGCCCGTGGGCTAGAATCAGGGATTGGAGCTTGGAGGTTCCGGGGGGCTCTTTGTTTTCAGGCTCATTAGCTTCTTCCTCTCAACTCCCTCCAGTTTTGGGGTTTCTCATCTTAAGAGCTTCGTTGGCCCGCACACTGCAGAACTGGGGGGCAGAGGCTGATCTTCTTTTAACCCAGTAATATCACAGTTTTAAGACAACGTTTCATAGAGTTGGGTGTTCCCTGACATCCCACCAATCATGTGAACTGAAGATAAGAAGCCCAAGCTTGTCTCTCTACCCTTGTGATTTTCAAGACAGTTGGAAACAGGCCCCCCCCCCACACACACACACACACTACACTGCCCTGCCTTTTGCAGTTCTTGTCTGTGGTAGCTACTGAGAATCCCAGGCACTTCTTTCCCTCAGTGTCGACTCCATTTCCCCAGGACTGGAGACTAATTTAAGGTCCATGTCCCTCACAGGATCCCACAGACTCACCCGAGCCCTCTGTTTCATAACATCAGAGACTACACTGCATTCCTACCTAACCAGGTCACATGACACTCTGCTGGGGTCCCACTCCTGAGAGTCTGGTGTCTAGGACACCTCTCAGGACCCTGTCAACATGTTCAAGCAAGCTCATTGAAGAAATAGCCTGGGCTGGTCTGTATTGTTTCCACAGGATGGTAAGTGGCAGGCTGTGGAGGAGCTGAGTGGGAGTATGGAGAAAACCCTCTGGCTCTACACAAGTGGCCTGTGTGGGGGATGTGGCATTTAGGGGACATTCCACATTGCAAGACACTTCCAGAGCAGGAAGGCCAGCTCTAGAGCAGCCTCCCATCTATCTGGTTGGAGAGCTGCCAAGATTATCTGCCAAGACAACATAGGACACCAAGTGTACCAGTCTTGATGATCTCTTCCCCGGCCATAGATTCTCCTTGTGTTACATTACTGGCTTTCTTTCTCCAGTATTTAGTGAAACATGAATGTGCTCTTCCTCTGTACTTCTAGGAAGCTGAATTTTCTGCTGCACTATATGTATTTGCCACCTTATGGGACGGCGAAAGGTGTAACGGGAGTTCTTTTTTGATTGGAAGATGAGGTAAGGGTGGAGAGGTCCTTGATCCAGCACAGTGAGAGGCTAGAGGGCTCCTGATACCTGGTTTCTTAGTCCATTCTGGGTGCTGTAACAAAATATCATAGACTGAGCAATATGTACACATAAGGCCTATACTACTCACAGTTCTGGAATCCAGGACACCCAAGATGAAAGATGCAAGTGACTCTGCTGCCTCCCAAGGGAGCTGTGATGGATGCATTGAGATTCGTTGCTTGCATCTATGCATGGTGGAAGGAACATGGCGTCTCCCTCTTTATAACATTGCTTACTTAACTCCATTCATGAAGGTAGGACCGTCAGCAGTTGGCCATCTCCCAAAGAGATTGCCTCTGAATACAGTATTAGCTTCCAAACTTATAAACTGTGGGGCAGGGTATTGACATTTAGACCACAGAATGAGATGCCACCTTTGTGGTGAACACTTAACCACACTGTCTGTTATAGAAAACGGGAGATGCTTGGGATCACAAGCTCATTTCAGGTATGTACCTGTAGAAGGTTCCAGAGCCCTATGCCTCCACGGGTAGCAGCTCTTTATACATATGGTACATCTCTCTGTTTAGGAAGCTTTTCCCACTGTAGTGTCCTGGTCTTCCAAAGCCCTATATAATGATTTAAGCATGAAAAAAAACCCACTTATCTTAAGAGATTTGGGATGGGGCAGGCTTCTGTAAGTGCTAGAGTCTACGTCCTGGAATCCCTCTCCTCCTCCCCTCCCCCCTCCCCCCATCTCCCACTCTCCCACTTATCTATTAGTTCATGGACAGATATCCTCTGTGTGCCAAGGACTATTCTGCAGTCTAGGGAAGACGGGATCTCCTAAGTCCCTCACTTTTAAGGGGATGACACAAATTACGCGATCAGTGGGAAGGTCCTGTAAGGAAGGCCCATGAGACCACCCTGAGTCCTATAAGCTGTGCACATCAGAATCGATACGCATGCTTTAGGTGTCACAGGGAAAATTCCAGATAACAAAAATGGAAAACCAACTGGCCTTCTCTCCTCCTAATAGCTGCTCAGCTCAAGAGAGCAAAAGCAGAAGGAGCCGGTGCATTCTCTCATCGAGACTGTTCAGAAGTTAGTCTGGTCATAGCAAGACAGTCTTACTGAACATGTTCACCGAAGCCCAACATCAGGGCTCCCGTAGTGTGGGCCTGCTCCTCTAGCCCCACGTGAGCCGCGTGTCCCAGGGAAGTAGAATGAGGCCCCAGATAGGCTCAATACCTTCTCAGAACACCAAGGGACAATGCTCCTCAAGTAATGACTATATGCTATGGACACCAGCTTCTTTGTTTGTTAAAATCTTAAAGATCAAAAACTCAAATTGAACTTGGTATTATTAGTCTCTTTATCTGTGGAGCATCGGTCTTCTTTGGAATATATCAATAATCTCATTCTCTTTCATTTCTTTACATTAGGCACCAAATGGTGGTATCTGGAAAGAAATGGAAACCCTCTGGCTACCTTCTTTGAAGCACTCCACACTCCCTGGGGCTTTGGAGCAAGACAAGGCAGCACACATGCCCAGGGGTCTGCAATGGCTAACTCAAAGGCAGTGAGGACATGGCAGGGACATCCCTATTACACCACAACAATGGAATGAAGGCATTACTTATTCATCTTTAATTAGTTTCCTGTAAGAATCTCCTATCATTGTGACGTCCTGGTTCTCTGCATAAAAAGCCCAGCTGACCAAGCCTCTGGCATTGGAGCACACACAAGTGACATCTAAGAATCAATACACTTCAAAAAACCCTGGAAAGTGATCTGAGAAATTAAAACAGATGACAGATAAATGATAGGCTTCTAATAAGACTCGTCCTTTGGAAATACCGTCTTTAAAGTTTACAACCAGGCTGGATTTTAGAGAAATTGTTGAAACCATGACAATGGATGCTCGCAGGGGTCTGAAGAACTTGGGCAAGGAGTCACAGCTATAGAAGTGGTTCTTTCAAGGCTGAATCTTGGCTCCCACAGCGTGCTGCCTTTTAAGGAAATCAGTGTCACACACAGACACCTTGCAGAGCAAGCCATTGTTCAGAGTGGAATGTTATGCGATAGTCATTGCTTATGAAAAGGATGTAAGGAAAAGAATGAGGGTGGGGTGAGGCTTTGAAAGCCTTGGATCTCCCATTCTGCACCACACAGTCCTGTCTGTGCCCCAGGAACAGTTTGAAAGATGAAATAAGTTTATTCTAAATTTTACCTGGAACACAGTTTTGATTTTCATCCCCGGTCAATTTAAGAATGCTTTCAATGAGAATAGAAATTGAAAGCAAATCTGTTAACTCCTTGTTGAAGACATAAACTGAATGTTGGTGGGATGGGATTACAGCTTAAAGTAAAGGAGGAGAATAAGCTGGGCTACTGTGGGGCATCATATTCAACACCTCAGATTCTTGTGTGTGTGTGTGTGTGTGTATGCATGTGTGTGCATGTGTGTGCATGTGTTTATGTACATTTACATGTATGAGTATGTGTATGCATGCATGTGTGTATGCATGTGTGATAGTGTGTACCTGTGCATGTGCAAGTGTGCATGCTTGCATGCATGTGTATGTGCATGTGTATGCATGTGTGTGTGAATGTGTGTGTGTGTGTATGTATGTACCTGTGCATGTGCATGTGTGGGTGCATGTGTGTGCATTTGTGTGTATATGTGTATGCATGTATGCGTATGTGTGTATGTGTATTTATACATGTGTGTATCTGTACATGTACATGTGTGTGCGTTTGTTCATATGTGTGTGCACATGTGTGTGTGTGTGTGTGTGTGTGTGGAGGCCAGAAGTCAGGCTTTTGTCCTTAGTGGTGTCTTCCCTTTCCCACTTTCTTCTTCGTCACGGTCTGTCATCTACCTAGGAGGTTAGGCTTTCTGAGCAGCGTCTTCCTAGCACTTGGGTTATAAGCATATACTACCACACCAAACCTTTTCACACAAGTCCTGGGCACTTGAACACAGCTTCTTGTGCTTTTGTGGCAGGCATATTACCTACTGATCCAGTTCCCCAGCTCCTAACCTTTGGGTTTGTATGGACTCTGAGCTTGAGTTTGATACCCAGCTGGAATCTGGCAGCCATTGAGTTCTGGCAGAACCCTAGCCATTCTAAGCTAGGGAATTTGTAATATATTACTTTTGCACTAACAAAGTAATTAATATTTCTATGTGAAGTCCTTTCACCAATCTTGGATTTTAATTGGTTGTTACTTTTATTGAGTAGATTTATATAATCATAATTTTACTAAATTAGATACCACTACTTAAGAATAGTAATGAGGTATTTTTTTCCACTCTGGAAAATATGTTTTAAGTCATCTTAACCCAATATAAACATTTTGATAGAAGTTTTTAGAGGTCCCTCATTTTTTTTTTTAAAAAAGCAATAGAGTACGTAGTGTTTGAACATAGCATCATAATTCTTACCAATTATATTGCTAAACATAAGGTTGCAGGCCTAATAATATATCATAATTCATACCTTATGGTCTGGTGGCAATTAAAATGCCATCTTTCTTTGCAACTGTGTGTAACTGAATATTGCTTGTATAAAAATAATGGTCAGGGCTTTATTATCCAGAATGCAGCCTCTGACTACTTACTTACAGTGCTACCCTCATTACAGAGCTGTGCTTCCGTCTTCCAACACACACAGAGAACTGGACTTGGTCTCGGTTATTACGACTGGGAGTTATGGATATTGTGGTGCTAGTGCTAGTGACCTGTCCGTCTCTCTATCCCGTAAATTCCATAGTCTCAGTCACACCGTGCGACACAGCAATGAATGCACAGGCTGTCTCCCTCTATGGTCGAGAAGCAGACAGCCAAGCACAGATAGCCCCCCACGCTGATGGAAGAGTTGGCAGTTAGTCTACAAAGGGTTGGCTTCTGGTCTCTGAAGGTCAACAAGGGTCTGAAGGTCAACAAGGGGCCTGTGGAGAGACTGACTGGTTCATGCTTTGTGATGCTCACAGCCCTGTAGTGGTTGAGCTCTTCCTGTTGTGCAGGTCTCTAGGCTACACCTGGGTGAAGATAAGGGTCTGGGACTTGGATCGCACATGTCTCATGGACCCACCTTCCTGGAAGTTCTCCCTATAGTGGCCTTGTAACATAATCTCACCCCATAAGCTCTATTTAACTAAATGTAAGGAGCTGACAATGTCGGGAAATCAAATTGGATTGCCACACTGGAATGGGGAGAAAGGAAGGGTGATATTTTGAAAGGTTCCATTAAAACTCTGAACTGTAATTTCAGTATTAATATAAGAATGAG
The DNA here is from genome assembly GCF_900095145.1 of Mus pahari. Classification (NCBI taxonomy): domain Eukaryota; kingdom Metazoa; phylum Chordata; class Mammalia; order Rodentia; family Muridae; genus Mus; species Mus pahari. The sequence goes on along the minus strand of NC_034608.1, from coordinate 29,119,461 downwards.
AACAATGACCTTATGAGTGTCTGTCAGTGCCACGGATTTAGACCCTGTGTGTTTTCCAAGTTGACACATTGCAGCTGAGACCTCAGTGTGACAGCATGCACGAGGAAGTGGACCTTTGGGGGATGACAAGGTCATGAGAACAGAGACAGGACCCTGCAAAAGACACCCCAGAGGTCTTGTTGCCTCTTTCCTTTTATCCCACCACACAAGGTTATAATGAGAAGATGGCTATCTGCAAACCGACAGTTGTCCCTCACTAGACATTAGCTCTCAAGAGATCCTAGACCTTGGCCTTTCTGGTCAACAAGCGCTCTGAGAATGAGTTTTCTCTAGTTCACTCCCTTCGGGTAATTCTCTGGACAGCACAGATAGTTCATTTTAGTAATAGAGACCACATCAGCGCAGTCTGAGCATTGCACCCAGGAGCAGTGTTGGCACTTCGTGGTCTACTCTGTGTGGGGAGCCATTCAAGGTTCCAATTCAGCCCAGATTATTGACATTTGCAATATACGAGGACTGGCGGAGGCCAAAGAAGCTTTGTGTCAGTAAGGAGCTGACTCTGCCACAGCCTGTGGGCTGGATTCAGAGAGAAGAGACGACAGAGAGCCTGGATGGGCCTGGCTAGGAGCAAGCCGAGCATCTCCTCGATTTGGGGAGGGCAATGTAGTTAGCCACGGTGTTTCATTCTTCCAGTTGTGATGTCCTGGAGGGGCTGTGGTCCACAGGAGAGCTAATTCTTAGATATAAGAAGTCACTTCTCCTTAGGCATTCCCTTCCATTTGAAGCCACCAACCTAGAGCTCTCATAGCAACCACCTCCTTTACTGCAGAGTCAGCTGTATCCAGAACCTCCCACAAGGCTGGGGTGGTCAGTTCTAGGCTGCTTGTTGTGCCTTGATTGTTATAGCTACTCCTAGATTTTTTCTTTTTCTTTTTCTTTTTCTTTTTCTTTTTTTTAATACAGTGCACTCTCTTTGTGCTAGCAGGCATCTCTTGAAGCTTACAAATGGCTATAAAGGAATATAAAGGAGGGCTGGGTAAAGGCTCTCCGTTGCTTCCACATAGATGATCAGGAGACAAGAGTTCCCAGCAGACAGCACTGACCACAAATGACTGAAACAGAATACAGTTGCACCCTTTTATTGGCACAGAAGCCCGGCAAGGGCAGAAATGAATGAACAAGTCCAAGTGGGGGGAGGGGGAAGAGGAGGGGACAGATGGCTGGTGGAGCCACTGCTCAGAACTCATGGACAGTGGGCAGAAAGACACGGAGAAGCAAGGCCGTCACACACACGCGATGACCAGTCAGGCACACAGCCAGGGAGTCATGCAGCGTCCCTAGGGAGGGCAGCACACTGCTCTGTCCCGTAAGATTCAGCCTGCTTATCAGTAACGTTGAAAGTCCTGTATCACCAGCTAGGAACTTGAAGCCATACGTTTTGAACCATAAACATCCTGTTGTCTACGCCAAGCTGAGGGGTTGGGTGGGGACGAAGCTTAACCAGTGAATGCCAAAGCCACGTGTACCCAAGGGAGATGCCGGGAGCAGGGGAGAGTGGAGGGGCGGGGCACATAAACTACCTCTTGACCAGCATTGCTGTAGGCAACTGTTAAAGCCAAAGCAACGCACAGTCCCCAGGGCTTCAGGGGCTTTGGGTTAAAAATAAGTACATAGAATTAAAAAAAAAAAATCCTAGAAATGGTCTTTTAAAATCTGTATTTTGAAGAAAGGGAACACACCAGTTGTATAACATTATAAAATATGGTAATAAACATGTAAAACGGTCATCAGGTTTGTAAATCTAATGACAGACAACTACAAAGAAATGAAACATATGTCCTATGTGCTGCACCATATGACAGCCACTGGTAGGGTAGTGGCCACTGTGGGGTGTACTAGAAACAGCTGCCTGGAGGACCTCCCCCCACTGCTCTGACCTCTGACCTCAGCCACATGCCTCCATGCCTCTGGCTATCTGGGAGCAGTGTAGTCCTAAAATTCAGTGTGCTATCAAGAAATGGAGAAGGAACCGGTGACCACACACAGACCGGCATACACAGGAGGTCTCGGGTAGTCATCGTTAGTGTCCTGTGCTTTTGTGGAGATGCCTGGTGAGACCTCAGGCATCCAAAGGCAGCCTCCTGCAGAAGCTGCATGCAGTCACTAGATAGGTGCCCACAGTCCATGCTGTATCACATACTGCTGTCCCAGAGTTGGGAAGGCAGCCTGGTGCAGGAGCCCCCCTCAGGCTTCTTTAGGAGTGTCGGCTTCTTGCAGGGTGGCGGCGGAGGTGCACGGGGCTCCGGGTGCTGCAGGGTTTCCTGCCAGCCTTCTCTGGCCTCACAGAGCTTCCTCCTCCAGTCCAGTAGCTCCTGCAGAGCTACGCTTTCATTCTCAGAGAGCCTCAGCTGATGGATGACCTGCAGTGGAACAGAAGAAGCGAGGTAGCTACAGTGACTGAGCCTAGCAGGCAAGTATGGCAGCAATGGCAGGGGGAAGGGCAGGGCTGGGGTGCAAAGAGTAGGTGGCCGTTCAAACCTCCAGCTGTAGGACCACTGGAAGCAGTATGGATCCAGGGAGTGAGAAATGACCTCCTGCAGATGTTGACTTCATCATCAAGAGGTACTGGAATCATTAGCAAGCACCACACCTCCCAGCAGGAAAGCAGCATCAACCTGCCCCACATTTCCTGAGTTTACAAACACTGCTGTGCCAGCTTGGATTTTCTCTTCATTTAATTCCTCTCTGAATAGATTTGCCTTTAGAAAAACAAGACTCCTTAAGCTTTACCCCCCAATGCAGGAACCACGTATTTATTCACATACACGTTCAGCAGGAATATCAGGATGACACAGCCCACTTCAATCATATACTTTAGCCCAAGGACAGACCCATCCCACCCTCCACCCCCCCCATTCCCGGAACAGTTGCTAGAACTGGGCCATACTGCTATCAAAACAGTTCCCAAGCACAGGGGTAATAAGAGACAACCACTACCATGCTGCCTATTGGAGGAAGGTTAGCTGTGTCTGAGATCACACTTGCCACCTGCTACGGTGTCTAGCCATACTACCCACGTGAGGACAATGGAGCAGAGACATTTGTCTAGGTGCTGGGCACTTTCTCATATGGTAAACCTTCAAACACAGGCCCAGGTCCAGCTCTTGCTGGACAGCACCTGACATGCAATTGTATTAGCTGTTTCTGCTTCGTTTACAATGGTTCCTGAAAACTGACCCTTGACGGCCCAGTTTATTTCAGCCTGTGCTCAATGGGGTGAAAGGTTACCTTGGGAGGGGTAGCTCCACCCCCACCCCATTTTTTGCCAGCAGCTGGAACTCTATTACAGGCACCGTTTTCTGGCTATTCTAACATTATTTTATCTTCTTAAGAAGAATGAGATTCTAGAAGCCAGGAAGGGGGTGCCAGGAGAGAAGTGGAAAAACCTAGAAGACGGTTCTCTCATTTCCTGGGTCCCAAATGCCTGGCTATAGCACCACTTCCATTCTATCCTGACTTTTGATTGACCCAGAGAGAGCAGAGCTCTGTAGGACATGTATTATGGCTCTCCCATAGAGAACAGTGTCCAGATAGACAAGCATTGTCGGCAGACTTGGGCCAAGTCTGAACCCACACCTGAGTGGGCTGTTTAGTCATGCAACACACTTTCAAAGTTTTTAGTTCAAAGCACCAAAGTTGCAAAATTCAGATCTGTGTTCAGAGTCTCTACATACAGCGTCCGGGGGTGGGGTGGGGGGTGGTAGGGTCCTCATTAGAAAAAGGAATTTCCTATCCATGTGACTACGTCATCAGAGTAGCAGTGCCTCAGTGTGGACATCTCTGGACTCCTGGTCAACCGGCCCATCCCTACCTCAATCTCAAGGCGTCCATAGAAAAGGTCTCCAAAGCAGGATGGCTCCTTAGTACTTTTCCTAGTTTCCCGGATGACCTGCACATGAGACAATTCTGCAGACTGCTTCTACCCACAATGGAATGAACAGGGAAAACAGGGCTCTGGGGAGTACATAGAATTTATCCAGCTAGTGGATGCTGTGGAGGGCTAGCAAGTATAGGCAACGTTCTGTGAACCAGGCTTCTCCTATGAGTTCTACAAAGTGCTATTTTGTGGACGAGGCAGCCGAGGCACAGAAAAGTTCGTTTGCCCAACAGGACACAGAGAAGGTGATGTCAGAGCCTGTGTTCTAAGCTATTGCTTTCTTCAGCTTATCACCCCACTTCTTCTGTCCTGTAACTTATTTAAACTACAGTCAGGGCCTGCCAAGTGTGTGATGTCAATGTGACTCTTCATGGGTGCATTTAAAAAAATTCCTCTGATCCCCTCTGCTAATGTGAGATACCACTGAGGCCAGTCTCCTGTGTTCTGAATTTGCCCACATTCAGGATACAGCATGGGGTAGGCAGAGGTGGTTTTCTTCAAGAGTGTGGACACTGGTAGTTTCCGCACTAGCCCAAGTGCATGATCCCAAGTTCCTCCCTGCATCTCAGCAGCACTAACTGGACTGAATGGCTTAAGCCTATCAACCAACCAACCAACCAACCATCCAAACAACCAAACCAAACAAAACATTTAGAAGGACATGCAGGTAGAGGGAGACATGATAGGGATTCTGGATCCTCAGAGGACCTAGAAGACAAGAATGAGGGTTGGATATGATCAAGATACAGTGTATCCATGTATGAATTTTTCAAAGAATGTGCTGATATCCAAAGGGCCTATGATAGAAGCAGAAGAGGGCGTCAGATCTTGTTACGGATGGTTATGAGCCACCATGTGGTTGCTGGGATTTGAACTCTGGACCTTTGGAAGAGCAGTCGGGTGCTCTTACCCACTGAGCCATCTCACCAGCCCAGACACTGACTTCTTAATAGAAATACTGGAAGCTGGGAAAGCAAAGAAACATGAATGGAATTACTGAGAGCCAACCCAGCTCTCCGTCTGACAGAGCTAGCCTTCAAAACACAGAGCGAAATAAAGACGTCGCACAAACAAAAACGTGTCCTCAAGATATCGTGCATCAACAGAGACTCAAAAGGAAGGTTTTCCTTTATATAGGAAGAGAGTGATCTCAGATGGGAAAAAAAAAAAAGTCAAATTTAAGGTTTAGGAACACTGTAATTAGCAAGCCTGCAGGTAAACATCAATTAGGTGCTTGGAATGTCTCCTAGACTGTAAGTCTCACACAAAACACACAAGGCTGCCAACTGTAACTGCACAAGCTGGAGGGATTAAGGAAAGGTTAAAGCCTGAGCTCTAGAAATATCAGGAAAGTGATAGAAGTAATAAAATATGCTAGGATGTAATGAGTCAAGCATGCATGTCCCACCCTCTAGCCAAACCACTAAAGGAACAGAAACAATGTTTAAGCTAGGAATTAAAACAAGAGAAAGTGAATAGCAAATACTCACTTTAACTGAAGAAAGCCAGGGGAGACAAGCCTGTAACAGAGACCTGTTACTAAAAGAGAGTAAATTCGAAACCCAGACAAAAGAACCCCAGCCTCCACTCTGCAGATGGCACTGGGCTCCCCACTGGCTGTGCCCTCCTTCTCTCTGCAACAGACACATTTCCACTGCAGCATGGACTCTGCGGCATTGTCCAGGACAACTAAAAAGATGCCAGATGCAGCCCTCCATTTAAATTCCAAAAGGCACAGCTTTGAAGTCAGCATCGCACTGACCTGAGCACAGAGGTGCCTATCTCTAGGAAGCTGCTGATCCCAGTGAGACTTGGCAGGGAATTTGACAGAAAACATCTCAAATCTCTCAAGTCATGGTGTCTTCTCCTGTGTGTTCCTGTGTGTGTGTGTGTGTGTGTGTGTGTGTGTGTGTGTGTGTGTGTACCTTGGGCATTGTGTCTCAGATACCATCTTGTTTGTTTTTAATGGCAGAGTATCTCACTGATCTGGGGTTCCCCAAGAAGGCTAGGCAGTTGCATGGATACAATTGTATCTATCTTTCCAGAACCAGGATTTACAAGCAGGTGCTGTCTGTACAAGAGTTTTTTGTTTGTTTGTGGGGCTTTTGTTTTGTTTTCTCTTGCTTTGTGTTTGGTAGGTTCTGGTGCTTGAACTCAGCTCTTCGTGTTTGTTTCATAGTAAATGCTTTGCTGACTGAATGATCTCCCCAGCCCTTGCTTTTCTTTTTGGAAAACCAAAATCAAAACAATCACACACACCCCAAAAAACCTTTTCTCTCTTTTGAGAGCTTTGCTGTATTTACTAGAAATACTCAAATTCCCAAGTACATTATAAAATGTGGAGCTTATGCACACAAACCATTAGCAAGCCCTCTTAATGAGGGTGTTGCAGGTTTGAAATACTGAAGGGAGTCCAGAGGAATGGAATCAACCAGCAAAGAGCTTTCCGTGGTTCCCCAGCAAGTGAAACTCTGACTGATGGTTTCGATAATCAGCTTGAGATCAGAATAAACCCTTTCTTTGGAGAATACCACAGAACATTCCTCAGATTCTATTTTAGAGATTAGCCCTGATTAAGGGAAATTTATTAGGCGTAAAAGGAGAAGTGTCGGACTTACACAAAAGGGACGCCAGAATACCAGCACTATTGTTCTTCATTAAAAAAATAAGCACGTGCATATGTACGTCTAAATGGAAGTTAGAAATTCTATATCTGACACAGAGAGATTTTAAGATCATGATTTTCAGCAGCTTGTCCCAAAAGGAAAACACTATGGGGCTAATAACATTTAATTTGCTTCATTTAGATCTATTAAATTTATTAGATTGCAAAACTCAAGTATCACGGTCTCAGAGGTGATAAAAAGGACTTTGGTGTCTCTGAATAACAAGCCAGTACCATTATGTTACTCCAGTGTGGTCCAGCCCAGTGTAAACAAGAAGCATTTCAAATACTACATGGCATCATAGAAACACCTGTACCAGTGTCTGTCCTCTTTTGTGGTCTTATGATGTATTGGTAACAGTATAATACATATCAATTAATTGATTGTTGTTTGCTATTTCCCATGTAAACCAAGTATTGTCATTAAGAGGTGAAACTTATTTTGGTAACAAAATGATCATTTTGCTTCTGAAAGGGAATCATTTCATTTTAGGGAAATAAAAAGTCACAGGAGGTCAGGGGCTCTGCCACATCTCAGCTCAGGGTCTGCTGGCTTCACACCAGGTGGAATTCACCCATTTATAAGACAGAGGTCACCCTACTTCATCTTCCTCTCTGGAAGGTTGTACAGAACTGTCATTAGCATTTACAGACAGGAGGCAACTGTTATACCAAGGCATAGATGGAGCCCCAGTTAAACCTTTGGAGCCCATGGATCAATCCTCTGCTCTACAACACAGCTCGTGGCCTGATTTGAGGAGATGCCATGGACACCTTTCTGTGACACCCACAGTGTAGACAGAGCAGCTAGGCAAGAGCGACCAATCTGTTTTCCTATCACTCCATTTTTAACCATCTGTGTTGGTGAGGTTGCCATGGTAGAGGGCTTGCAGAGGGTCTTTGTTTTGAACGGGGATGTCCAGCTGAGCAACAGGAAAAGGGAAATAACACAGACTATAACTGTGACCCTGAACTTCACCCTTTACAGGGATCTTGAAGACATGGTGGATCTAGCACTGTAGCTGAACTTGGCCTGAAGGTCTGCCCTATGGAGAGCAGGGCTGGGCTAGATGTTCAATGTGGCCCTAGAGCTTGGTCATAGAATATAGCTCACAATCATTTAACCAGTAAGAACCAGCCAAGGAGTGTGTGACTGACATGTGAGAACAGGCATGAAGGAGGAGTAGCTGTGGAGGCTTCACATTGACTTGATGATGTCCCCTAGAATTGCTGAAGGAATCCTGATCCCCAAATCAAATACCGTTCGATGAAAGAGCTTCTCTCAATGAGTGGCCCGGAGGGATGGTCCTGAGTCCCCCTTTGTTATGAAAGAAAAATTCCCCAGATGCTGAGCCATGCTGAAGTCAGTGTAAGTGATTTAGGTATAGTTGTTCAGAGTCTCAGATGTGATTTAAAACCAAGGAGAGCAGTACCTGCGGAGGAGAGAGGCTTCAAGCAGTTCTCATGTTTTAATTTCAGGTGTCAAATAAAATACTGTAACCATATATGTTGGCATCAGGATCTCCCAAACCTATGACATCACATAGGTGACAGTGTGACCTGCAGCATATTCCCAGAATCCACTTGGCTCACCTCTCACCTCTACATGTGTTATGTCATTTTCCATAGAAATAAGGAGAACGCCCCCTCTCTCTCCTCCCCCTCTTCTCTTTCTGCCACCACCTTGTCTCTCTCTCCCAATAAAACCTCTTTCACAAGGAATTGTCTTGGCCCTAATGTGGTTTTGAGATGGGACCCACCATTCTAACACATCAATATATGCACATTGTTATGAGCAATTTAAGCAACTTTTTAACAAAAATATTTCAACTTTTATGTGTGTGTTTTGTCTGCACGTATGCCTGTGTACCACCTATATATCTGGTGCCTGCCTGGTCAGAATCCCATGGAACTAGAGTTACAGGCAATTGTGAGTTATCAGTTGGATGCTGGGAAGTGAACCTGGGTTCTCTGTAAGGGCAGCAAGTGCTCTTAAAAGTTGAGCTGAGCTTTCTCTCCAGCCTCCTTGAACAACTCTTAAACATAGTGGTTCTGAAATAGTGACTGAAGGCTTAGAAGTCCTCATGTTAAAATGTTTTACATTTGTAAGTTTGTGATTTTCTTTTTTGAAAAAAAAAAGCATCATGTTAAGAAAAATTTGCATCATTTGAACACATTCTTATGTGACTTTTTGTCATTTTTTCTAGTTTACTGCTGGATGGTGGTGGCATACACCTTTAATTCCAGCACTTGGGAAACAAGAGGTAGGCAGATCTCTGAGTTTGAGGCCAGCCTGGTGTACAGACCACAGAGCTAGCTGTAGGACAGGCAGGGCTATGCAGAGGAAAACCTATCTCAAAAAACAAAAACAAAAACATAAACAAGTGAACAAACAAAAACAAAACAAAAAAGAAAGAAGAAAATCACCATAAGTTGTCTGTCTGAGGCTGTGGTGTAGACAGATGGAAGGAACCCATACACTTTGTTCTCCTCTGAGCAAGCCTAGTGGCCGTGCAGAGTGAGTCAGGTCAAAGGCTGTGCTGCAGACACATAGAAAGCAGCTGTGGAGGTCATGGGTAGACATGGCAGGAAAGATCAAGCTGATAGAAACTGGGAGTGCTCCTGTCAACTCCTACACAATCCTGGTTTCAGCAGTCACCGGGCCAGAAGCACTCTTTACCTGAGTGTCAGGGATCTCAATTTTACTGTAGGCTTTTATTTCTATTTATTTATTTATTTATTTATTAACTTTTAAGGCTGCAACTGCAATATGAGCCAAGACTATAAAGAGAGTTCACATAGCACTGTGTACATACTTGTAGTTAACACGTCTGTAAAAATGATTGTTAGATGTTAAGGGCTGAGGAGAATATGTTTTCCACTTAGAATGAGCAGTCTCTCTCGTGCAGGTTGGAGATGTGCTGATCTATCCAGTGTGCATCTGTTGCTGCCTGACCAGGCAGCACTACCCTTTGGCATTCAGTATAGGAGCTTAGAGTATCGGTGTGATCGGTGTGCGAATGCTGGCTGTGCTCAAGAAAAGGGAGGAACATTAGCAGAATAGAATTCACTCCTGGGTCCATTTTTTTTAACGCAAGGACAAGAAATCCTGTCTTCATCTCTCACCATTTTCTCTGTGGAAGATGTTAGAGGTCTACAGCTTCAAGCCATGCCAGCCTCGCCTGGTTCCATTGAACACATCTTACGCTGTGGTGACTCTCATAGCCCACAGACTCAGATAAGCCCTTTCACATACGGGAAGCCCTGGGAATTTACTAAAAAATGTGCTGCTGGGATGTGGGTGGTCCTGCAGCCCTGGTTTGCAATGCATTTTGTCATGCCCGGATAGGCTTGAATCACCAGTGGGCAGGGTTGTGGAGGGGGAGGGAGACTGCCCCTGGGAGACCTCTTGCTGGCAAAGAAGAAAGAGATTTAAGCCCAATGGATTAAATGAGTTTATGCCTGGAAGTGTTATCTGGGGATGGAATGGGGGTGGGGGTGGGGAATGGCGGCTTTCTAAGACAGGTCCAAACCAAGGCTCTTAGCCTCAACAGCTTCACAAACCAAATTGTCTGGTGGTCGATTGAATAGGATACTTGAAAACCAGGCTGGAGAGATGCTTCAGCGGTTAAGAGCACTGACTGCTCTTCCAGAGGTCCTGAGTTCAATTCCTAACAACCACATTGTGGCTCACAACCATCTGTTATGGGATCTGATGCCCTCTTCTGGTGTGTCTGAAGGCAGCTATGGTGTATAATAATAAATAATATATTTTTAAAAAAGGATACTTGAAAACCATCCTGTGATTTTTTTTTTCAGACTTAATATTCCAGAGAACCGAAGACTTTGACAGCTCTTCTAGTTTACTTGGAAGAGGGTCACATGTCACAGTGCATGGAAAACTAGGGAAATCAGATCCAAAAGGTACATTTCACAACCAGTGGCTGAGGCGGCATGACCAGAGCCACCAGGAGTCAGCATTTGTTTCTAGCATCCTCCTGTGATAGTATATCACCTGACTTGATCCAGGTTCACCTACAGCAATACTGTGCTTTGCTAGTACGAGAGTTTCTGTGAGGAGGACATAAAGCTGTGTGCACTGAAATGTTGTTTTCACAAGCCTCTGATGCATGTGTCTATGTAGACAGGCGAGGTGCAAGACACTTTCCAGCTTGGAGACTAGCTTTCCTTAAACAAAATCCTAGTCTCACAAGGTCTGTAACTGGAAGATCCCTCCACAGAACCTATGATCCTTAGAAAAGAATGGAACACACAGCTGGGGATAAAAGCCACAGTGTCCCTATGGGTCTCAGAGAGTCTGGATCACTTCATGTTCAAAATTGAGACAGTTACGTAATTTCTACTTCCCCTGCTCAGATCCTAGATTCTCTTATGTTGCCCCACAGCTAGGAAATATCAATTAAAAATGAAGATAGAACTTGCTACAGTGATATGTAGATTCAGTACACGCATGTTCTTTCTTTTTAAATGTTTAATTTCGTGTGTGTGTGTGTGTGTGTGTGTGTGTGTGTGTGTGGTATGTGTGATTGCATAAATTTATGTGCAGTGTGTTCATGCAAGAGCCTAAGGAGGCCAGAAGAGGTCGTCAGATCCCCTGTAACTGGAGATGCAGATGGCTGTGAGCCGACTTGTGGGTTCTGGGAACTGAAATCAGGGCCTCTGCAAGAGCAACAAGTACACTTAGTCACTGACCCACCTCTCTAGTCCATGGTCTTTCTCATAAGTGAGACTGACAGTTACATCAGAGGTTAGGAAAACAATGATGAGCCTAGAGAGAGAGACATGAGAGCTGTAGGCTTAGCACAGCTGCAGGCGTTCGCTCATTTTCAACAGCTTCCTGCCATGCTACTAATAGGGTTCCGTGAGGTGAGCTGATTAGATTGCTCAACTCTCCCAGACTTCTCATGGACCTGCAGTCCTTCGGACAGCACTAATTATCAGCAACTGATTCCTGAGTTTTTTTTTTACCTCAAGTCTTTCATCTCCAGGATTAAAATCATCTTTGTACATAATTCGGACATGAAGTCATATTGCTGTTCATTTATCTCAGAATTGATTTTTCTATCGACCGTTTACCCAAAGGTGAAAAGAGGCATGTGCTGACATTTATGGAAATTATAAGAAGGTAGCCTTAGCTCTCCCAACACTGAAGAGCAGTGTTTCAGATGCAAATTTCATCTCCACGCACTGCTAACAAGACATGGGAAGAAAGAAAATAAGAAAATGATATTTGAAAATCAGACTATATAATCAAAGGAACATTTTTGTGAATCTTAAAGATGTGGCTTAAAGCAGGTGAGACTTGGAACCAAGGCAGCACTTTGTGTTAATTGCATGCTGGTGTTTGAGATGGAGTTTCACGCTTGGCCATCTGGGTGGCTAGGAAAGGCAGTGCACCTCAGACTGGTCTCAACACCATCTTCTTGCCCCAGCCTCTCAAGCAGCTGAACTTACACATATGAGCTACCATGTCCCACTGGAAAGTCTGTGGTTACAGGAATATGTATGTCTCTATTTCATTAAAAAAAAAACCAAACAAAACAAAATAAAAAGAAACACACAGCACCAAATGTATCTAAAAGTGGAAACATCATCTGTAGTTTGGACTGAGCAAAGTTGACCCCCACATCATCCAGGAAAGGTTGCTTGTGCATCCATCCAGTGGCATTTACTCGTGGGATTTTGGTCCTTGTAACCTCAGGTTTAAACAAAGGGTAGGAAGTTCCCCCCAAAGGAACAGGAAGCTTTTACTGACACCTAGCATGGCTGTGTCTAGACCTAGTTAGGGGTAAGTTTGTCCTTTCGCATCCAGACGATGTGATTTCTGAAATATTCAAGAACTATTCTTACAAATAACAATTAGCATTGCAGAAAAAAAAATTACCTGTTGGGGTTTCAATCGACATTTATTTGAATTTGTTGCTGATTTCCTGCTATCAACTTATGACTCAAAAAAAAAAAAAAAGAAAAGAAAAAGAAAAAAAGAAAAAAGAAAAAAGAAAAAAGCCTGTGTGTTTCTTTATGTCCATTGAAAGTGATGAAACTCAAGACTGAGATAGATTTCAGCAGCAACACTGCTTGTCCCAACTCAAAAGTTAGGCAATTATAGACAGTGCCCTGTATACTCAGCCACTGGAAGGCAGAGACAAGGGATCTTTGAGACAAGTTGGTGAGCTAGACTGGTGAGCTCTAGGTTCAACTCGGAGGCTCCGGTTCAATAAGGAGGCAAACAATCAAGGACAACCCCTGTTACTGTGAACCTTCGAGAGTCATCACACAAGGGCATACACATGCACACATATCCACACATCCATGTTTATCTGCACATGAATACATAGACACACACACACACACACACACACACACACAGACACCTCACATACCCAAAAGAAGAGAAAGTGACAAAACAAATACTTGGGATCGATGACACAGACCTGGCGAATATTTATTGTAATGCTGTTATTGTGCAATGGCTCAGACCTGGGGAACTAATGAAAAAGCTTGAACCTAGTAGACTGGAAACTTGGAAAAGTAAAAGTTTGTTAAAACCCCCTTTCACATATTTTCCTGGAATGATAGAGAGTTATTACAAATCAAAGGAGGACTGACTAAAAACAGTTAATCTGCACCTCTCCTCGAAGCCCAAGTTATGTCCGTGGCTTGTTCACAATTGTCAGCATCTCTGCCTTTCCTCCCTTGCCTAAAACACCAAGCCTGCATGCCAGAGCCATCCGGAAGCACGGCAAGTTTGGGATGCACTGATTGCTGTCTTGTCCTCAACTTTTCCCATAGACTGTATGTGGGACTGGGATAGGCAGCCTACGTGGGTTGAATGAGGCCTGCTCTGGCAACCCAGTAGAAAACTCGAGAAGGGACAGAAAAGCCAGCCACGTTCCCAGAGTCAGGTGACTGACACCACAGAGCCTCCAACTCCATAATTCTGTGACTATCAGTCACACAGACGATATCCCAAGCTTCTGGCATTCTGGCTAGCCTCCACCCCACAGTTACCTGACTATAGCCACGTATGCTCCTCCCCACAGTTACCTGATAGCCTAGCCCACTGTAAAAGGGGCTGCTTGGCCCCTCCTCACTCTCTTTAGCTCTCACCTTTCTTACTCTCTTCTCTAGCCCTCCTTCTCTCTCTCCCTTCCCCGTCTCCACCTGGCCATGGCTGGCCTCTCTCCCTCTTTCCACCTTCTCTCTTTCCCCCTGACTTTCTACAATAAAGCTCTAAAACCATAGACTGTCTCTGCTCATCAAAGCCTGCTGTGCTTGAACAATGGGATTAGCTTTCCCCAAATGAGCCGCATCTAACCTCCCTGCCCGGAAGGCCTTCCTGCACTCCAGCCATGGACCAGACCAAGGACTCTCGCCCATGTGGGAACCCCCTCTCCCCTTGCCCTCTCCTCCCTTCAGCCCCAGGGGCCCCCATTTGTTCTCAGCTCCTCCGTGGTATCCAGCGTGGGATGCCAGAGGCTGAGAACCTGTTATCTAGGACTGCCCCTTGTCCACCCCCCCACCCCCGAAATCTGGGATTCCATGGCTTCACACAGCCAAACACCCACCCAGGGCTATGTGGAAAGCCTGTGGCAGGCCTTCCACATCAGCCCGCCCAGAGCACCGGAACTCTGGCGGGATGCGGGTTCTCTCCTGCTCCCCCTTTCCCCCCACACCCACGACCCTGCAACTGCATATTTCAGTTTAAGCGTATGGACACGAAATACCTGCAAGGTTTTGTTTCCATTCCTTGCAATGGTCTCCATGTTCTAGGTCCATATTAGCACCTTTTCTGAGATGCAGAAATTCATCTTTAGATGCTGTAGTCACTGGGCTGTATATGTAACGTGGGGATGTGTATTTAGATACACCGGGATTAGTTGGTCTGCTCTAGTCACGTTATCTTCTGAGAGGTTTCCCTCTCCATCCATCAGTTAGCAAATGTATCTAAGTCTTTAAGTGAAAACTGAAGGAGCTGTGGCGTATTCTGTAAGACTTAATCAGAAGCGCCCAACACGACCTGTCTCCCTCCAGGTGCCTTAAGCCAAAAACAATAGCACACAGAGAGACCTCAAGGCAGTTTAGCATTCATCAATAATGTATCAGGGATAGAGAGATGTTCAGCAGTTAAGAGAGCATACAGCAGATGTCCCTCCATAGAGGAATGGATACAGAAACTGTGGTACATTTACACAATGGA
>NC_034608.1:29095098-29103758 GCF_900095145.1 Mus pahari | reverse complement strand
CACACACACACACACACACACACACACACACACACACACGCACACACACACACACACATAATTAAAAATTAAATAAATCTGAAAAAAATTCACCAATAATTAGTCCATGTAATTACTGTTGAAACATGAAAGAGACTTGTGTTCTCAAGGCAACACCACACTGGGCTCTAGGATTTAAGCTAGATTGGAAGGACAGGAAGATCATTTGGGAAGAAGGGCCTTGAACATGAACTTGAACATGAACTTGAAGAGGAAATGACAGCCATGGGAAAGCCTTCTGCACTGTGCACTGTGGACTAGCCCTTCAGAGTCAGCTGTGGGAAAACAACAGAACTAGGAATGTAAATGTAGGGAGGTGAGGCCCAAGCAAGTGAGGGCAGCCAGGACCAACAGGCCCCACCCACTGTTCTCAGCCGACCAACAGGCCCCACCCACTGTTCTCAGAAGACCAACAGGCCCCACCCACTGTCCTCAGAAGACCAGCAGAGTCCTGCCCACTGTCCTCAGTAGACCAGCAGGGCCCTGCCCATTGTCCTCAGCAGACAGACAACAAGAGCCAAAAGCTACTTCCCCACCTGCTGTATTCACTGGCATCATGACATGACGGTTTTGAGGCATAACTTGACCAGCTATTTATTACTATCTCAAATATTTACTTTCCAGAAAGTTATGTTCTAAAGGGATAAATATAATCAAGAATGAGGGAAAAGCATATTATGAAAATGGATACTCAACAGCATAGCCCAAGGAGAATACAACAGTCACCCATGATTGACAAAGGGGCTAGGCTAGCAGCTCCTGGGCCCCGAGCCCATTATAGTCAGGAAAGTACCTTCCTCACAGTTTCTCTGACTCTCCAAGCACAGGCTCTGCTTGAGGTCTTTGACTAGAGAGTTGCGGATAAGCAGAGCACTCCTATCCAAGAAGGGTTAGAAAGTGGGAAAATTCTTCTCAGGGTGCCATCTTATTTTAGGGAGCTAAGGTCTTTGCTTGCGAATTAAGTCCCCAAGGGATTTTTAGTAGGTATAGTCTTCACATCTATAGAGCACCGTGTGTACAGTGGTGGGGCTCACTGATCAATATTCTAGTAATAGTATCATTGGAAGACATAGGTGGCTCTGACTTGAGCTGATATACAGAATAAGAACTGCTGGATTATGGGGGTTAGACTTAGTTAATACAGCACGCAAATAACAATGTTTGCCAGCAACGGAGAGCTAATAGGTTGAAGGCTGAAGGCTGAATGGGAATGCAGTGGGCGTATCCCATCTACTATAGTGAATAAGCAGAGACCAACGGCATGCCACAGAGAAGGGATGTTCCTGGTGGTCTATTGGGTCTCCATGACTGTCTGTGGGCTCTTTGTGGATCTGTGTAGTTTCCGTATTCACTACTGGGTGGAAAGGTCACAAAAGTGGCTTCTGTCTCCGGAGCTTCTGTTCCGTTGTCAGGGCTCAGTGACTGTATCTGAACAGCTGGGAAATGAGGTCTTATTGAGAGTGTAAAAAGAGAGAAATGCAGAAGGGTTCAGCATCTGCCCGAAAGGCTCTCAGGTCTGTCAGAGTGTTTTGAACACACTAAGTGCACAAAACACTTCCAGGAGAGGAAGGAAAAAGACAAGGTTTTGCCAAAGTAGGCAAAATATGAGAGTCTTTTAAATCAAGATTTTTTTCCAAAAATATGTAATAAAAATTACCTTTTAGTGTATAAAATTAATTTAAATCCATGTGGGTTTCATCTCTGGGCTTTTTATATCAGTGACTTTACAATGCTCCATCATCACAAGTCTCCTATTTCCAACCTGTTTCTGGCAAAATCAGAAATACAAAGTGACATCTTCAAAGAGCAATGTAATCATGGTAATCAGAAAAAAAGCAGGCCTCCCGGGTCTGCTGAGGTCAGGAGACAGACGCCTTCATCCCTGGAACTGTTTGCATTTCTGTACAATAGAGATCTGCATATTTCAGGCAGTTTTGTAAAGAAACATGGAAAAACATGTTTCTTGATAAGACCCTCTGGTCTTGGGTATTTTGGGCAGGAATATTATTTATCCATCTATCCTCTATCTATCTATCTATCTATCTATCTATCTATCTATCTATCATCTATCTACTTATCTATCATCTATCTAATCTATCCATCTATCCATCATCTATCTGTCTATCTATCTATCTATCTATCTATCTATCTATCTATCTATCTATCTATCTATCTATCTATCATCTATCTAATCTAACCTGTCATCTATCAATTTTATCTATCTATCCATCTATTTATCTATTATTTATCAATCTTATCTATCTATCTATCTATCTATCTATCTATCTATCTATCTATCTATCAATCATCAACCTACCTACCTACCTACCTACCTACCTACCTACCTACCTACCTACCTGACCTATCTTAGTTACTTTCCTATTGCTGTGATGAGTCATCTGACCAAGGAAACTTATGAAAGAGTTTAGTTGGGGTTTATGGTTTCAGAGGGTGATTCTGCAACTATCATGGCATGGAGCATGGCAGCAGGCAGACAAGAACAACATGGAATCTAAGCTGAGAGGTCACAATGTGAGACATAATCAGGAGACAAAGAGGCGGAGAGAGCTGAGTTGGAGTGGCCTGGGCTTTTGAAACCTGTAAGCTTACCACAAATGATACACCTCCTTCATCAAGGCCACACCTTTTAGTCCTTCCCAAACAGTTCCAACAACTGGAGACCAAGTATTCAAACATTTAAGACTATGGGGAGGGGGCATGCTCATGCAAACCATCTGTCTGTCTGTCATCTATCTATCTATCTATCTATCTATCTATCTATCTATCTATCTATCTATCTGTCTGTCTGTCTGTCTGTCTGTCTGTCTGTCTATCTATCTATCATCTAGCCTCTTATCCATCTCTGTCTCCTTTATATACTCCTTAGCAAATAAGCCCCAAAACATGGATTAGCGGTTTTATTTGTGTGTGTGGGGGGCATATATGCATGTGAGTGTTTATACATGCAAGTGTTTATACATGCAAGTATGAGTTCCTAGGGATCATATGTAAACCCCGGGGGTCATTTCCTAGAAGGCATCCATTTTATGTTTTTGAGACAGGGTCTCTCATTAATACTTGGGACTTCCTGATTATGCTATGCTGGCTGGGCAGTGAGCCTCAGAGATCCATACATGTCTGTGTGTCCACTACTGTAGTTTTATGTGTGTTCTAGGGCTAGGACCCAGGTCCTCACAGTTGTGTAACAGGTACACTACAGGAGCCATCTTCCTAGCCCCTAGAATAATGGTTTTGAAGAAAGTCAACCCACAATACAGTCATTGTAGACATTTTTACAATTAGTTTCTTTCTCAGTCTAGACCTATATTATAACTGTGGGAATTCCAACTTTATTGTAAGAAAGTAGCAGGCAATTACTTCTCTCCAGCTGCCAGGTCTCTGCAGTGCTGGCTCTCCCTTTTCTGGGTACTCTTTCCTTCAGCAGCAGAAATCAAAATCCTTGGCCTCCTGGTTGTCTGTGCTTGATGGGCCCCTTGACTCAAGCTCCACTCAGCTCAGCTGGACCCCTCCATCATGGGACTGACATCCTGCTAGCCCGGCTTAGCTCCACATTCCTCTTCATGATGCTTTTGGTAGATTATCTGTTTTACCTAATTGCTGCCTAATGTTTGCTTTCCTGCTGGAGCTGGACTCACGGGGAGGGAAGGGATTCACTGTGAAGACTGAGGTATTCAGTAGGCCATGCCAGTGTCCAGAACAGTGGAACCTCTGTGGACACTTGCTGGTGAATAGGTGAATGAATGAGTGAGTCTCTGAATAAACAATTGTATGCCATACACAATGTACATGCTCACACATACAACAGTATGTACGCACTCACACATACACACAATCATGTGCCTAAGCTTCATCATATTATGGATAAATGTGTTATATAATTATGTGATTATGATCAGTAGTAAAATACTGCAGATTGTTCCTTATGGGCCTGAGAAGGAATCTTCTGGAGACCTTCATGCCATGTGACCCTCAGACTCCGCCCCTTTCAGAGCTAGTAACAGAGTGTTAGTGTCCTATCTACTAAATTTATTGCTGTATTTTTTTAAACATGGTCTTTAATAAAAACTATTCAATAAAGCTATGGAATATTATATCAATTTATTTGCCTTAATTCTTCTAGGACTGCTACTGGTTGACAATTAAATTGAGTTGGCGATTTATTGAGTGCTGGTGTGTACTTTCAATACAAAGTAATTAAAATGCACTTGGTGCAGTCTCTAAAAGTGAAACTGCACCAGGCTGCACATGCATACATGCATACATACATGCATGAATGCATACATACATGTATACATACATGCCCAGAGATCACCCTCAAAAAAATGCCCTTCCCAATACACACTTGCAGATAGACATACACACAGTCCTGTGCATACTAATAAAGAAGCAAGTTACACATAGAGATCAATCTAACCGAGGGATAAGTACATTGCAGAGGCAGCTGTCCTGCTTCCTTGGAAGGGCACTCAAGGGGGCCTTGATGATAGATAGGATCAAGGAAGATTCTGGAGGGTCACTGCAAGCATAGAGGACATTTTCTGGCAATGTTCAGGCTTCAGAAGCCAGAGCCACCATGGCCTTATGCTGAAAACACAGAGAACAACTGTTTCCTGATCAAGGAAATGAAAAATATCACCGCCAACACGACTCTAGACTCACTCACGGCTAGAGAGGTTAGTTAGGTTCCTACATGCAAAAAGCAAAAGAGAATATCATCTTTGCAGAAAACAAGAGAAAATATTTTCAATGTTTTTATATTAAAAAGATTTTTCTTGAGCAGAACAACACGAAAACGGAGAACCCGAGGGTAAGGGCTAATCACCCTCAGTCTATTAAACTTCCACAGGTAGAGGCTTAAAGAGGGTCAGGTCGTGGAAAACCAGCTACGGACACCCTCTCCAGGATTGCAATGCACACAGAAGATAAAGCAAAACCAGCCGATGGGGAAAGTAAACAAGCATCTAAATTACAGAGGGGGAGAAAACTGTGGAGAGCTAAAGCAAAGATGATCTAAGAGAACTCTCCAGAATGAGCTTCAAGCCCACAGGAAGAGGTGCCGTGGCATCAGTCATACAGGGCGGCTAGGTGACGGTAAGCACGGCGGCTGCCAAGATGCTAGCGTGCCCTCTCTGGTACATGTCTATTACAGTCAACAAGGCAACCACAAAAGCACTTCCAAGGATATGTAGTTAAGGTACCAGAATACATAAAAATATATCATACATCATATATCATACATCATACATCAAATGTCATATCATATGTCATATATCATATAACATATAACATATGATATATAATGCATTATATATAATCATTTCATATTTATATATAATTATGTATTATATTATATAATTATTATATTATCAATTATTATATTATATATTACACTTTCCTGTTTTCTGACAGCTCTGTGTCTCTCTTCATCATACAAAGTTTAGAAATGCTTTACACATTCTGGATAATGCTGCTTTTCAGTTTCATGTGTGGACAACATTTTGCTTGTTCTGTATTCTTAGTCAGTTGAACAGGAAAATATTATTTATATATACCATATATTATAAATAAATAAATCATATTTGTGCACATTAGAGGGCATTTCAAATAACCTAAAAGGAACCAGCAAAATAAAACACACAAACTGTTAAGACTAGGAAACACACAACAAAAGAATTCTCCTGAGGCCAGCCATATCAGTGACCACAGGAAGTGTGGGTGGCCTGTCAGAAGACTGTTCGGTTGTAGAAAATTAAATAAGACCCCTAACAACACCACAGGCAGCACAACTGTGTTAGACAGAGAAGCAGAGGTATTCTGAGTCATGGGATGGGTGTTTTACAGGAGGGCGAGAGTTGCATGGTATTTTCTTAGCCCTCAGAATCCCTGGCACACTCTTAACTGTACCTGGAGGGTGTGACTTGTTTAGACTGGGGACCTGTTGAAGTTGTTTAGAAAATTCACAGGCCAGGATGGAAAGAGTGATGGAGAGGCTGGCCAGCTCCAGACAAGAGGACCTCATAAGAAGGAAGCATCCTGAGAGAAAAAGAAAGGGAAATCATGCTGACCCCACATGGACAATACTAGATCTGACAGCAGGGTAAGCAGAGCCGAGGACACAAAGGCAGGGTAGACTTGCTGCCATCAGAACTGGAGGCTAGGTGCTTTTTGTTCAATAGCAGACAGAAAATGAGCAAGAAGGCAGAGCTGAGCTCTATTGGTGGCTGGATCTGGCTGCTATTCCCAGGAGGTTCCGTTGAGTCACAGTAGAGCATACTCCTTCTTCCAGAGCACCCAGAAGTTTCACCAATACAGGCCACACCCTGGGAGGGAGGACAACGCTCAAACATTTAAGGGAATGGAGAAATTACAAGGTACATCCTTAGGCCCAGACAGACCAACCAGAAATCAGTAACAGGTAACAGGAAATCTCTGAACATTGGGAAAATGTACATGGGCCAGAGAGAAAGTCTTAAGGGGAACTAGAGAATATTTTTAGCTGAACAAAGCTGTAAGCAGAACCTATGGAAAGTCACATGATGAAGCAAGCAGCTCAGAGGGAAATTGAAAACCCTGTCTTATTAGGAATATCAAAAACTGTTTTTTTGTTGAGAACAGAAGCTAGCCAACTGATACTCAACAGATAACCAGTGGACAGCCACTAGGAAACCCATTAATGATCAACTGGCTAGGAATACAGAGCAAGCAAAAAGCTGTCCACCCATGAAAGTGAAAAACAGCATTATCCAGAATATGTAAAGAATTTCTAAAATCTGCATGATGGAGAAAGACACAGACTTGTTAGGAAACAGGAAAAGAACAGATCCGGATGTGCAGCTGTGAGTGTCCACAAAAATAACACCACCCAGCAAACATCAAAGGAGGCGGCAACCTGACTCAAGTCACACTTGTCAACGGCAAGAATAACATGATCAAACTATGGGGCTTGCCAGGAGAGAAAGCTTTTAGAGGTGACCATAGTCAGGAGTACCCCTGTTCAGAACCTTAGCCCTCCATTTCTTGGGAGCCCCAGCAAGCTGACTCTCCCTTGTAAAGAATAAAGGCATGTCCTAGGTATACATCTCAGCATGGTTGGTAAGAGCAAAGATACGGGCTGTGCTTTTTGTAGTTTTCCATACCAAGTTGTCAAATCGTGGACACGATCTCAGGAATTCCGTGACTGTAGTCACTGATATTTACTGGATTTGAGAAGAAGATGAAGTTGAACAAACTGGCTCACACCTAAAATGTGGTAGTTTCTGGCCACTGAATGCCACCATCTCCCTGCATCTCTTGTGAACTGAGGGCCAGGGCACATCATACCCAGGCCATAGCACAACTGTGCACATCTGGAGGACAGAGGTCTGGTGGAATGTTTTCATGGTGACGTCTCTGGTGGCCAGGCAGTGAGACAGACCTTAGGGCAGGGGCAGAGCTGTGTCCCTGGGCCCTTCCTGACCCCGTCATTTTATGTCCTCTGAGGTTGTTGGGGAGAGCTAAAAGCCATGTTGGACTGATAATTGCAAGGGCCTGATTGTGATTGTCTTCACTAGTTCCCTGGGTCAGAGCAAATTCTAATGCTTCCTCACTGAACCTCCAGCTGACACTCAGGCTGATATATCAAAAAGACAGTAACATATCAAAATGAGACAAAATATTACAGCCACATCAATCAATCCATCAGTCAATCAAACCAGACAAAAACAGTTGCAGAATATCTGTAGGAGTGATGTATTTATTTACACTGAAAGCATGCCCAGTGTCAACTGCTCTTTTATGGGGACCTTATGATTTATGGATTTACTTGGCGAAGTGCAACTGCTGATGAGGCTCCGCTGACTTCAGAGTGATGAGTCACTTCTGGTCTGGCAGGAGTGATAGGATCAAGAACTCCACTATTGATTATTTCTCTAAAAACATAGCTCAAACGCTAATACAGCAAGATTCATCAAAGAGGTGTGTCTTAACCAGCCACGGTGCTCTAAACAAAACAAGTTCATAATATCCCATAATGAAAAAAATATTAAAACAATCATAACTAGGGGGCTGGAGAAACGGCCTAGTGGTTAAGGGCACTGGCTGTTCTTCCAAAGGAGCCAGGTTCACTTTGCAGCACCCACATGGTAACTCATCGACAACTCTCTAACTGCAGTGCAGACATTCTCACACATGTGGGCAAAACACCCACAAACGTGTAAAACATCAACAAAGTAAAATTTGTTATAAGAGACCATGGGACCGAGGATGTAGTTAGTGGGTAAAGCGCTTGCTGTATCTGAGTTTAGATCCCTAACAGCCCTGTAAAAACCAGGCATGGCTATATATGTCTGTAACTTCACAACTGACAGATAAAGACCAGTGGGTTCTGGGGACACACTGGCCATGCAGTCTAGCCAAAACAACTGTAGGTTCAGAGAGAGACTTTTACTAAAACAAACAAACAACAAAAAATGTGCAGATTTATGTGGAAAGACACCAAAGTGATCTCTGGCCTCTGTATACACACCTAGAAGATAGGTGCATCTGCATGCACACACATACATACCATACCTCGATACACACTCCATAATCCACACACACATACATACCCATGCCTCGATACA
>NC_034608.1:29084738-29094866 GCF_900095145.1 Mus pahari | reverse complement strand
CCTCGATACACACTCCATAATCCACACACACACATACATACCATACCTCGATACACACTCCATAATCCACACACACACATACATACACATACCACACAGGTGCACACACACACATATACACACACATGCCACACACACACATACCACATACACACACATACAAACATATATACCCACACTACCTATACACACACATACACCATATGTGCACATGCCCCCCCCCCATACACACCCTACACACACACATTGAGTTTTTTTTCAAATTCCAACAAGATAATAGATAAGGTCTTTTGGATTCAATCGGCTCTCCTACAAAATACAGAAGATTCCTATCAGTTCATGCTAGGATCACTCTAAGCGTCTGATGAGCCTTCCAACACACCAGACACCATGCTGGATCACCAAGTCACACCTACCATACTTAAAGAGTCTAATTGTTCTCTGCCTGCATGTTAACAGTTCTGCAAGTCTTGTTGTCTTTTCTCTCCTTTGAGTTAGATGTTTTAATAAACTTCTGTAATCATGTTGACTAGGATTTATATGCTAACACACACATGTTCTCAGTGACATCACTGTTCCTTATCCAAGTGTGTGGCTACCCACTTATTCTCATTAAAGAAAGGATGGACCCATTGAGGCTATATAGACATATGAATATAGAGACCATGTATAGACACACATGGCTATTTGGTTTGATTAATGTGGCTATCTGTATATATAGGCCGTATATAGGCAGGTCTGTTTTCCTTTTCCCACGTGATTTCTCATTCCTGTAACATTTTTACACCTGGAGTCACCTCATTGGTAATCTTATACACTACTCTGCACATTATCATATTCAGGTCACACAGGGAGAGCAACACAGAAATACAAAACACAAGATGCACTTTTGTTTTTTCAAAGGTCTCCTTATCTAAGCAGGGCATGGCCTGCCCCCTGAGGAAAGCCTTGACATTTCACTCTCACCATCAACGTAATTTACTGCCTTCATTTCTCGTACACAACATGTAAGCCATGAGTGTGGAATACTGATTCCCTGAGAGCTGGGGCATGGGAAGGCCTTTCCTGGTCCATGTATCCCTCCGTTTGAAGCTCAGATAAGTAAACACATTTATCTGACAGATGGAAAGATAGATGATGATAAGAAGACTGATGATAAACATACAGAAATAAACATAGATGATAGACAGACAGAGGAAGAGATGGCAAAGACAGACAGGTCGGCAGCTCTTATGCAAGAATTATCTAGTTTCTAGTCTATGCCAGGGGCTTTAGAGGCACCCTAATGTTTAAACCAAACATACCTACATATCTTTATTTCACCCGATGGTTTGTTTCAATTCTGTGCTAGAATAATTTCCAGCAGTCCATACCACAAATATAATGAATATAGAAAGCAAACACCGAATTTATTTAGTGCCTGCTATTCTTAATTTTGTTGATGTACGACATTACAAAGAGGTTTCTTTGATGGTTCAGTAAAACAAACCACGTAACAATTTGCTCCTTGGGTTGGGTCGATTTTCTATTGATCCCAGTCTGGTATTCCACCAGCGGCTATGTCAGGGGTGGACAAGGTATTTATGAAGGTTGTGGAAGCAGGCCTGCAATGCATTTATCAAAAGCCATCAATGATCTCTTATGATGGGCATTTGGGTATGGCCGATGCTCACAGTGACTTTGTACATTTCTTTGAATTACTAAGGGAAAGGTTCTGTAGAGTTTGGCCAGGTGTGTGAGAGTCTGCTGTGAAAAGACAAGGAAGGACATAGTATAACTGCGGAGGGGGTGGGGTGGGGCTGGGGTAGGGGCGGGGGCGGGGCTAAAGTCCATGGAAGAGTTGTTGCTGCAAAGCAAGCATGTGAATGCAAGTAAGACATACTAGAAGGAAAAAGAGAAGAATGTTTTCTAGCAGTGGCACTGTGGACACTTTATCAGTGTGTAGGGGGAATGACCACAGCAAGGCGCTGAGCAAACCCCTCGGGAAGTTTGTTTCCACTACTACCACTCTCTCCACACACCTCCACACTGTGCTGGGGGTCTGCTGCTGGCTTCTTGTGACCTCTGGTTCAGCAATGGGCAACGTGGCAGTGAGAAGGAGGATCCTTAGGGGGAGGAGGGGCTACAGGAGTGGGAGGAGGGAGGAGAGAGATGGAGGAAGGCAAGGAGGGTTGGGAAGAGGAAGAGGGAGAGAGGAAGAAGGAAATATTCTGGGTTGGAGCTACCAGTATTGAACACACGGCAGAGTCTTTCTCCACAGCTTTAACCTCTAAGAGACCAAATCATGCCAAGTAGCATAGACATTAAAGAAAATTATTCAAATTTCATAAAAATGTACATAGATAAATGTCCTTTTGTTCCTGCAAATACTGTCTAATTCCCAAGTAAGCCTGCGATGCCTCTCTAACCTAAACAATTCCTTCTATCTTTGCATCTGCAAGATCCTCCAAGAACCAGTGTGTGGAATTCTGGTGTAATTTATGGCTGGTATTATTCATGCCTAAGACTATGTAAATATTCTACTGTGGCTCATGACAGCACACACTGGCACACCAGCAAATGCGCCAACACGCAGGGCCTCGACAGGACTGCAAATGCCTGCAGCTCCAGTTTCTGTGATCTTCAACTATTCTAATTGAGACTTGAGCTTTCATTGTGTACATGTAAAGGCACTGCATTTTGCAAGTTAATAGAAGCCCACAGTGAGATAAAACGTATTATTTATCTTGAGGAAAAGAACAAGTACTGTCCGTGAAGTGGAGGCTCGGTCTGAGCAGACATGGTTGTAAGCTTACAGTAAGGCCAGGTACATGTCTGGGAAGATAGTTCAGTGGATGAAGCATTTCCCTGGCAAGCAGGGATCTGAGTTCAAATCCCCTAGAGCCACAAGAAAGCACTGGGCACAGAGGTACTTGTAATCAGAGCTCTAAGGAGGCAGAGACAGGGTCACTGGCTGGCCTAGCACCAAGGTGGCTGGCGCCCAAAGAACAACAGCTTTACAGCTGTTCTCTGACCCCCCCACACACATGTACACACACACGCACACATGCACATACATGCACACATGAACACATACACACACACACACACACACGCACACATGCACACATGCACATACATGCACACGCCCTGAGAAGTGCTGAAGTGAGGATTGGCTATGAAATACATGCTTTCCTCCAATGCACAGAATTCACCACTGGGCACGGAACAGAATAATCTTGGAGACTGTATGCCTGGTATAGAGAAGACACATTTGAAAACAAATGGACTTTATGGCTAGTAACAATGTATTCAGTGTCATTCAGATGCATTTGCAGGCATGAGGAATGAATTCTGGACTAAATCAGTGGGTACAGCTATTTGGGAAAACAGAAGGTCAGGAAATCCGAAGAAAAGCCGGACTGGTAGACAGCAGACTTTTAACATCCCTCTGCTGCCTCCCAGAAGTCCTCGAAAGGGGCTGAGCTTTCCTTTTCTTTTTTTCTTTTACTTTTTTATTGGCTATTTTATTTATTTATATTTCAAATATTATCCCCATTCCCAGTTTCCTCTCCACAAATGCACACGTGCACACACACATCCTCCTTCCCTCCTGCTTCTATGAGTAAGCTCCTCCACCCACCCACACACAGAAGCCCTTGCTGACAGAAGCCTGGTAGAGCTGTCCCGAGAGGCTCCGCCATAGCCTGAACAGTACAGAGGTGGATGTTGGCAGCCATCCATCAGACTGAGTACGGGGACCCCAATGGAGGAGTTAGGGGAAGGACTGAAGGAGCTGAAGGGGCTTGCAAACTCATAGGAAGAACAATATCAACCAAACAGACTCCCCAGAGCTCCCAGGGACTAAAACCACCAACCAAAGAGTACACATGGAGGGGCTGAGCTTTTCATCTTTTGCATTTTAGGTCTCTTGCCTTGTCTCTAAGGTACACCATAACTCAATGCCCCAATATGTGTGTGTCTTGCTGTGGAAACAGTGAAAGGAGAGAGCCAGTGTCTTCCTTCGATTCATCAGAGTAGCTGAGGGACGGTACAGGGAGACCAGCACCAAACAAACCAGACCAGGAGTGTCCACTGTGGTTCCCACATAAGTTCAAGCACATGGAGAATGAGGTAAGGCCCAGCCTCCCCCTTAGCAGCTTACATTTAACTCCTTAGAAGCAGGCTATGTGGTTTTAACTTGCCAAAGAACTCGGCGAACTTGCCATCTGACCCTTGCCAAATGACCAACTCTCGGTCTTCTTTATGCCACATTTTGTCTTTATTAAACGGGTGTCATCGAAGCGCTCGGTGACACTAATTACAAAAGCACAGACTGGGATTTATTTGGTGGTTCCCTTTAATCCCACTGCTGTTCAGCACTGGTTTTATGCAATTCCTGTGGAATTGTTCTGGCAGAAAAATCTAAAAGGCGACATGCCTGACTGTGTCTGTACTTCCTCTATAAATGTCAGAGAGGAGATAAATCCTGGGGACATGTGGCAGTTAAACCACAATGTCCCATAACTCACAGCCTCTCGGCAGTAAGGAATCTGCTGCTACATTTGAGTGCCCCCAGTTAGCATGACAGCGGAGGAGCATGGATTTCCATGCTTGGGGGAAACAGGGTGAGGTGACTGGGTACTTCTTCCAGGGGAAGGGTTCACATTTGCAAAAGCCTCTTTGAAAATAGGAGATGAGAATAATTCCCCAAACTTCCCCCAAGGTTCTCTGTCTTTTAGCTAAACCCATGAACGGGCAGGAAGATCCAGAGCCCACATTTCACAAACCTACTTCCAACCTGCTCCTTGCTCCAGCAGCACAGCGTAGTAGCTGAGAGAGGGTAGGTAGGTTCTCATTCTGTATAGTACAGAGGGGTCAACTCTGACACAGGCAGCCCCTGTTCAGGGCAGAGAGGTTGGAATGGCCACTTGCTGGGCATTTGTAAGGCTTGCAGAGCAAAGCAGAGGCATCTCTCAGGAACACAGGCAGGATTAAGACAATTTATTATCCCTACCAATCAGCATTTTCTTTCCATTGCGGCACCTATAGATCAGCACAAGTGATTTCCGCAGATTGCCTACTGTAGAGATTTATTTTTAAGATTAAAATTATTGATTTTTTTTCATGCCACCTCATCAGCGTTACTTAGAAAGATCTCAGCTCATAATGCGGCTGTGCCTACGTGGCATCACATATGTCCCTGAAAGCTAACCTTATGGCCACAAGATGGCTTTGTCCTGCATTCCTTTGCATTCTAAAACCACCAGGGTATTATTTTATCCAAATAATCTTTATTTTGGTGTAATATCTAAGGTTAAATGTGGTGTGCAAGAACATGTAATCCTGACAAACACACAAGGCTTTGAATTTAACCATATTCTCAGTTAGTGGTATCATGCATGTACTTGTGTGTGCATGTGTGTGTATGAGTTCATGTGCTTATGAGTATATGCATATGTGTGCAAAGGTGTACACAGGTACATGTGTGTGCAGATACATGTGCATGTCTGTGTGCATGCATGTAGAGGTTAGAGGTCAACCTTCAGTGTTGTCCCTTGGGAGATGCTGAATTCATTTTTTTAAATTATTATTTTCTTTATTTACATTTCAAATGCTATCCCGATAGTTCCCTATACCCCCTCCCCGCCCCCGCTCCCCTACCCACCCACCCCCACTACTTGGCCCAGGCCTTCCCTTGTGCTGGGTCATTGAATTCATTTTTTGAGACGAGTCTCACAGTGGCCTAAAACTCACTGGGAAGGCTAAGCTGGCTAGCAGGCGAGTGACAGCAATCTGCCCATCTCTGCTTCTCCTTCAATGAAGTCTAAACACGTGCTACAACATCTATCTTTTCCCTTGGGTCCTAGATTTCATGCTTGCACAATTAACATTGGAAGTCCCATACACAGTACACTTCCAAGTCTTTGTCCCCATAGCCTTCTACTTTACCCCAAGTCGAATGCAGAAAACACCATCACAGTCAGCAGGTTTCATACTATCACCACCAGCAGCTAGTGATTTTAAAGAACCACAGCAAAATGATGTCTACAGTACTCTACTTAAAAAAAAAAAAAAAAGCTTGCTTTTAGCTGTTCAGGGACATTCTTCTTTTTCCAAAACAAGCATAAAATTGCAGCCAGCTGAGATAGAGAAGAGAGAGAGAGATGTTCAGAAAAAGCACCAGAGACAGCAGTGAGAACAACCCGAGTTCTGAGTCCAGGAAGGAGATCCATCAACATGACCCAGTGGCTGTCTGCCATGGTTTGACTACACTCATTGCTGTGTGGGGGAGGACAGGGTGTCCTTACCTGGGTGGTGTGGCTCTCCCGATTTCTCTGAAATGATGAAGTCCCCATGCCACTCAGACACAGCCTGGAGCACCCATCGTCCTCAGCTAAACCTGTAGAAGTTGACACAGAGCTGTAGTGAGTTTGCATCTCCTTGTCGAAAGGGAAAAAAATTGTTCATACGTAAATATTAATTAGACACTGTCATATTCCATGCACTAAACCACTGGACAATAGCAGATATTAAAGTTTGCAGCTAGATGGGAATACCTGAAGCTACTGTAGTTTCAGTAAGCAAAAGAAGAGAGACACTGCCAGGGAGAACACTGTAAACAGGTCAGATCAGCACAGAAGTGACGAAGGAGGGGCATTTTCCTAGAGTCTAGAAACCATTCAATAGACTTCTAGGAAGAGAGAAGCAGACTGACAATGTTTCCCAACTGGATAGTGATGAATGTTAGCATTTCATCTTCAGGGCAGCATAGAGAAAAAGCAGGGACTGAAGAAACATGACACAGGAGCCCACCTGGGTGCCATGGAAACCAGAGCTAATGCTGGGCAGCTAGGAAGGTAAAATTGACCAATTACAACCTGCCAGCTCTTAGCCAAGGACCAAGTAAAAGTGACCTTTCAAGAGAAGCACACACCCCTTCCGCAAAGGGCACAGCGGATGCTGTGAGGCCGCGGATGATGTTCTTCATTATTCTGCACGGCAGAGGTCCGTCTCTGACCCTTGGCATTTGGCCTGTATAATTCTCTGTTCCAAGCCTGCCCTGTGCATCATAAACAGTAGCATCCCTGGTCTTTACACACGGGATTCACCCTGACTCATGACAATCAAAATGATTTTAGACATTATTGAATGCACCTTGGGGACAGATCTGTTCCCCTATAATGATTGAGAACCACCATGATGGAGGTGGCATGTACTGCCCCAAGTGACTTGATTAATAAACATGAACAGATAAAAGGAGAAATAACTGCCCCATGGAATGAATTTAACCCAGAGAACTTTAAATACTGAAGCAATTACTCATCTCCTCTGGAAACATAATTAACCAGCACAGTTTAATTGATTAAACATATACATGATTCCTAAATTAAAAATCATTAGGAAATCACTGTGCATTTTTCCAATTACAGGAGTGTGCCAGTTCCTCAGGGAGGTCTGCATCCAATCAACATAAGGCAGGCCGCGGGCCAGTCTGCCTTCTTGGTAAACGTACACAGGCCTCTGTGTGAAAAGGTCCTGTCAATGATTTCCATAGCAATTTCCTCCTGTATGAAATACTCTGTCCTGAAGGGAAACTCCTTAAGACTCAGAAAGTTAAAAAAAAAAAAAAAAAAAAAAAGACTAGTTAAGACCCAGGAAGCCAACAACTCACTAGTTCTAGGAAGTCTCTGAAACTGACCAGATTCACAAGGCCATTCATCTCCAAGGTTATATAAGCAGTAAGGACTGCTGGGTGTGGAGGAGAGGAGTGGAGACCCTCTAATCTGTTAAGCTTTGTAGCTCATGCAGAGATCTCTAGGGTTCCAGCTTTGATGGGGTGGACTTTCAGAGACTCAGATGTCTATGAGTTATACTTGCTCCTATAAGTAACCCTAATAGACTCACTGGTTTTTAAAGCTGGATTTTTGTGGTATTACTTTAGTCTGTCACTGGCTCAGTTTTCTGTCTGGGGTGAGTAGATATTTATTCCCATCTTCCCATAAAGAGTGTTACAAACATATCAGGACAGGGCTGACTGTGGGTGAACAGTGCCCCACCACCGAGGGTGGCAAAGACTGGGTCCTAATCATGAGCAATGATGATCACCATCAGAACAGGAAGAGGGCATATTGGACACAGGTAGTGATGGTCGTGCCATCAATCAACTGTGTGGCATAATCAAGAGCTTAGATAGGTGCACAGGACTCTGCAAGTTTATGTCAAGACACCATCTGTAGAAAGACTCCTGGATAAAGGATGTGAGAGACCAGGGGTGGGGACACGGAAACAAAGGGCAGAGTATAAGATAGGACAGGCATGGAATCTGTAATGGCATCCTAGTCACTTTTGCTGCTGTGACAAAATAACCGGCAGAAGCAACTGAAGAGATAAGGCACTTGTTCGGCTCTCATTCCTAAGGTGGTCCAGTCCATCGTGGTGGGGAAGGCATGGCGACAGGTGGAGGAAGCTCACTGGTCACACTGAGTCCTCAGCCAGGAAGCAGAGTAAAGAGGAAGAAAAGCTGGGCTGTGAAGCCCCAAAGCCTGCTGCTAGTGATCCACTTCCTCCAGGGAGGCCCCAGCTCTTAACAGTGGCACAGCCTCCCCAAACCGCACCACCAGCTGGGGCCAAGTATTCCAACGTGAGCCTATCCCCAATAAAAGGCAGAAGAAGTGGGATCCAGCTTTCAAAAATAACGATGTGTAAATTAGAAGCTTTACTTTGGAGATCGAAAAGGGAAAACAGCTTAGACCCCTTCACAGATCCAGAACCAAGGCAGCGGTGATGGAGGCTTCCCAGAGAGTCGGTGGGCAAAGTGAGGACATAGTTGTGAGCATTCTCCGAACATGGTGCAGAGAGACACAGTGGAGAAGAGAGGAACAGAATGGACCCCAGGCTGGGGAGAGTACAGACAGGGCCTCCGTGCAGGAAGAAGCAAGGAGTCCCACCTGCGAGATGGTTAAGGGACACTTGTAGGACATTTGCTGACATCCTGAGGACAGCCAACTCAGAGGCGTGGCTGCCTCTGTGGAAAATGGGTCAGAGTAGCTTGCCCAAATGAGCTCGGACACGCACCCAGCAGAGAATGTGGGTTGTGTGTGTGAATATGGCTCAGCTGTGAGCATATTCGCTGATTCACTATAAAGCAAACAAGAAGCCATCTCATACCATTGTTGACATAGCCACATGGGAAGTATGGAACATGGAATGCAGGTATGGCTGGGTGGGCTCTGAGAGAAGTGTTCACCATGAAGAAAGCCTCCTGACAGGGGTGCCTGGGAAGGGTCTCACGGTGACAGGCCCAGCTGAGAGCACAGACAAAAGGGACCAGGATGTCCAAGGCTGCACAAGGAACAGCCCATAAAATCCCAAGCCCATCTCAGAGAACCAGAGACTATATTGGAAGGTGAAGGCCAGTCAGATATGAGATGGCTTTAAGAGCATTTTGTGGGGGATGTGACAATGTTTTGCAGACAGTTGGTGGCACTGAAGAATTCTAAGAAGAGATGACAACATTTTATGAAAATTCTGGGTGAAAAGGCATTCCCACCTGCTGAGGACATGATGGACCCAGGATGTGGCAGGGGTCAACAGAGAGGGACAGAGGGTATAGACCAGGGTGGATATATTTGTAGAGGTGGGGGCTGGTGGGGACAGAGGTGGATAAACAGAGGAGCTTGACAGCAGAGGGGTCACCTCTGAGTAAGGGTACGTAAGAAGGAGCCCCACAGGAGACACCTGGGACAGAGAAAATCTTTGTAGGTTGTGGCACGCAGGGGGAGAATTTCATTTCTGCGAGAATCTCACAAGACAGAAGACAACGGTGCTAAGTGCTAGTTAGGAATCCTGACATGTAAAGGAGGTTAGGCATTTGCCCATGTGTGCATGTGTGTGCATGTGTATAGATGTGTGTATGTGCATATATATATATCAACAAAATAATATCTTACTGATTATTTGAGGATTTTATATAATGATATGTTTTGATCATATTCTCCCTTATCCCAACTCTTTTTAGATCCAGCCTCACCCTTACACGGCCTGTTTCATGGCTTCATGAGTGATGTTCATTCTTTCTCTCCCCCATCTCTTTGCCTCATCTCTCTCTCTCTCTCTCTCTCTCTCTCTCTCTCTCTCTCTCTCTCT
>NC_034608.1:28965346-29084690 GCF_900095145.1 Mus pahari | reverse complement strand
TCTCTCTCTCTCTCTCTCTCTCTCTCTCTCTCTCTCTCTCTCTCTCTCTCTCCATATAAAAAAGGAGTCACACCATTAAATAAAACCAACAACCCTGTCCCAGCAGCTTTGAAATGCTAGTAGCCCCTCAGCTTGGAATGGAACTCTGCACCCTCCTCCCCTCTGCATGCTGGGGTTTTGTCTAGCTGTGCGTGCTGTTCCAGTGGCTGTATGCAATTGCCCTACAATGTCCAGAAAACACTGTCTCCTTGAAGTCGCCTATTACCTCCGATATTAAGTCTTTATGTAGTAGTCTAGACAGGTCATGGGCTTTAGGGGAGAATGTACTGTCATTATTCAGCTAAGAAAACATTGAAGCAACTCTTAAGGACACATTGCTATGACCACAGATCACTGCTTGTCTCT
The DNA here is from genome assembly GCF_900095145.1 of Mus pahari. Classification (NCBI taxonomy): domain Eukaryota; kingdom Metazoa; phylum Chordata; class Mammalia; order Rodentia; family Muridae; genus Mus; species Mus pahari. The sequence continues at coordinate 29,084,285 of NC_034608.1, read as the reverse complement.
CATGAGAGAAGGTTGTCCTTGAAGTCGATGATCATTATCACAGAGACCCACAGCTGGTCAAGGTACAGAGACTAAGAGAGTACAGAGTGTCCAGCTCTACATTGGACATGTCTATCACATCCCTTCCCCCCAAGGTTTAGGGATCGTCATAGAAATAATATCCCATTTAAGGCAAATTATCTAAAAATGTCACCAGAGTCACCAAGCATGACAGGAAACATAATTATGAACACTAAAATGAATGTATACTTAAAGCATCACAAACTATAGCAAAAATGTAAGAACAACATAAAATACTGAAGTACATTAAATAGAAGTCTCAATATCTTCAAACATATACACAGAAAAAGGACTTTCAATCAAGGTTTGGGGGCAGTGGGGGGGAATGGACATAGAACATACATAGAAAACTAAGAAGAAGTGGCAGACATGACCAGTAGGCAATAAACATGCTAACTTTCATTAATCATTCCAAGAAAATGCACATGTGATATAGCAACTTCATTTGCTTCTCAATACAGAAAAGGTGGAGAAGCTGTTACAAGATCTTCAGATTTGTGTAGAGAATTTGACTCAAAACCTTATGCCCATCCTTGATCTCTGGAGTTGTGCATGCTTTGGCCTTGTTCAATATGTTTCTATTCACTTTGGACCAGGCAGGGTGTACACTTGGGTTGCTCCAGGCTATTTATAGGATTGCAGCCTGCACAGCCCAGGAAATTCAATTCACCATCATGCTCCTTGTCTGTTTCACTTATAAACCCCATGGCTTCTCCATGAAAACTTAGAAAATCTCCAAGATTTTGTGAATGGGTACTGCTGACTGAGTGAATGGGTACTGTTTTGACTGAGTGAATGGGTGCTGTTGACTGAGTGAATGGGTGCTGTTGACTGAGTGAATGGGTGCTGCTGACTGAGTGAATGGGTACTGCTGACTGAGTGAATGGGTACTGCTGACTGAGTGAATGGGTACTGCTGACTGAGTGAATGGGTACTGCTGACTGAGTGAATGGGCACTGTAGACTGAGCACTGCCTGGGCTAGCGCTGCCCTATTAGATTCCCCATAGAAGTTCTGACAGAGCAGTTTGCCTCCTTTCTTGTTCAGGTTGAGAAGTGATAGGTTAAAGGCCATGCCCATGTTTGAGGTGCCAGTATGTCAGATCTTGGTTTTGTATACTGGTAGGATGATGCCTTAAGCCCCAGGAAGGATGGCAAAGCATAATCCCAGTTGACCTGCTTTCAACCCCCAGTTCCCAACAACAGTACGAACATTTAATGAAACAAAGTCCAAACTAGAGATGATTCAGTATGCCTTCAAAATGCCTCTGATCAGAAAGAGTGCAGCAGGGCTTGGCAGATGAGGCAGGAGCTCTCCTCCCCAGCAAAGCCCCCCCTGCCTCTCAGTGCACACAACTGCAATGCTCTTCCACGGGGAAGTGGAGGCTTGCACGTTTGCTGCACTCTGGCTCCTGGGACTAGAACCAGACAACAGTGCGGGTGTCCAGGGTTCTGGCCAGTTTCAGACATAAAGTTGGAGAATGTGTGTTATCACATAGTTGATGGAAACCTACTCCAAGGTGCCTGCTCCTGAGGCATGTGTGAAGGAAGCCACACTCTGCTAACCCCAGGTCTGTGTGACTTGGTCCTGATGTCCCCCAGCTCCAGTCAAAGGGAACAATGCTGAGATCAGCAGCTCTTCCCCCTTATCCAGCCTCTCCTGGAGCAGACGACCCAGCCTATACACAGAGAGCGAATATCACGCATATAAACAGAAGAGAGATAAATGTAAACTCAAATGTAGTGACTCCATCTTTAATTGCCATTTTTTTCCTGATGCTCAGCAATAAAATGCATATCTATTGAGCAGCGAGAGAGAAAATCATACTGATCATAGAATGTCCTAGTTCGAACTTTTTTTTTTATATCTCTGCTTTGCCACAAAATAAACATCTTTATCTCTACAATATTTTTGTTTGATATAGCTGAAGCGTCCTAACACCAAAGGCGGCTCTCGAATGTAATGATAAATAACCACAAGTCCAGGGAATAATTAAGTACAAAAAAAAAAGTATCCAAGTCTGTGTTCACATCAGCAAAAGGATGCAATTAAAGTAAGTGATCGCTATAATTAGCCACACATAACTGTATTTCAGCAAATGAGCAAACACAATTATTTCTGGGAAACAGAGGTAGCGCGCAGATCCTGGCACTCCGAAGAAACCATTTCCTAGAAAAATAGTGCTATTTCTGCCTCGTCCAGAACTTTAAATTATTATAGATATTTAGTTGCTTCTGGTGCTTTCTTTAGAATGGACATTGACTATACCCTGGGCATGGGCATGAAACCCTCGGGGACTGGAGAGATGGCTCGGTGGTTAAGAACACTTGCTGCTCTTCCAGAGGACCCAAGTTGAGTTCCCAGGTTCTACACTGAGAGGCTCACAGCTTGTGAATGGGTAGTATTGACTGAACACTAACTTTGGGGTTAGTCCCATCTCTGAGGTTCCCTGTAAAAGTCCTGGCATAGTCCTGTATCGCGCCTTTTAATAGGAGAAAACTGGAAGGTGAAAGGTTAAGGACCTTTGTCCTACGTCTGATATTGTTGCATCCGGTTTGGAGTTTGAACCTGGGCAGTATGCCACTATGGTGAGGCTGTCTAGAGTATCTGATGTCACCTTCTGGCCTCCGTTGGTACTTGCACACAGGTGGAATCCCCATCCCCCAGCCCCCCTCCCCCCAAGATAAAATGAAATGAAATAAAATAAAATTAAACAGAATAAAATCTTGTTCTCCTCTCAAGGTTCTGTGGTAATAAGCAAGTCACAGGCTACATGTGTGGAAACGGCTCTGGAACACTGAGGACTGGATTTTCCTGGCTGTCTCCCTAGCAATTAGTGGTTCATTTGCAAGTAGTAGTGTTTCTTCAATGGGCACAGGCTTATGGAGATTCCAACACACAGGTCCTGGAACTGTATATTTTAGTAGTTCTGAGAAAATATCATGGGACAGGAAGTCACGGTGCTTGTAAAAATTCATCAGCTTCCACTAGTCAATTTGCCTTGAGAGGTTGAGTCAACTCTATTGAATCTACCTATAACCATTTTCCAAGTTGTAGCTTTTTATGTTTTGATGATTTTTTTTTAACAAATCAGATTAATTGAATATTTGGTTAAAGAGTTACCTTGCTTCCTCCTTGTCTAATATATTTGCTGTTTGATCTGCAGGACTGTGACTACTGTAAAGTCAAGAACATGGGGAGCTCCCGGAAGCTCAAGTTCTCCTGGAGACAGGCTCTGCTTCTGGTGAGGGGACTCAGTCTTCTCTCTTCTGGGGTCTCCTTACTGGGATGTTTTAGAAGACCCTTGGCAGATCTGAAATAATCTCTGTGTGTTGTATTAACTCTCAAAATTGGGGGAAAGGGCGAGTAACTTCTCACATGACAATAGATAAGGAGACATCTGTTCGCTAGTTTGGAGAGTGCTGCATTTATTTTAAGCTTTGTGGATTATGAATTAAGCGTACAGAGCATCCGTTCTCAGTGCTTGTATTGACACTGCTCACGTCTGGGTTATGCAGGAAGAGTTTGCTGGGCTCTATAACAGACCAAGTTGGATCTATGCCCGGATGCTTTCACAAGGGCTGAGAAACCAGCGCACGTTTCTATAGTTAATCACCACCTCTTTCTCCAGAACCCCACCACCTTTCCCACTGAGCTGGGTACATGCCCACCTCATTTCCTCCAATCCCATGTGGGTTTCTGTAGAGACTACTTGCCCATTGTCCACCTAAACAACTCTCTGGTCAAATGCAACATCACCCTGATGGGCTTTGCTGTGATGTGTGGTTCTATTTTCTGTTGGACAGTCAACTTCCCATTCTGAAGGAATTTCTGATTTTATCCATTTCCTCTAAGGCACATGTCTTTCTGCTCTGACCTTTTAAGCTCTTTTTTTTGAGGAAACTGTGACTGCCAGTTCTGTTTCTGAGTTTTCCATCTGAGTTTTGTGCTCGTAGGTCTTATAAGTCTTCATTGTGTGCTCTGTCTTCCGGTCTGTGGTTATACCAAGTGCCCTAGTCTTTTACTGTCCTTGGGAACAGATTTACATAGGGTTTCCCCAGGAGCCTAAGGGTGTTATGGCCTCAGTCCAACTTGGAGATTCTGAGAAGCCTTAGCTGGCCCATAGTCCTGGTTCTAGTGCAACTAATTCTGTGATGGGTACACCTCAGTTCCACCCCCTTGGTGGTCTTAGTGAATCCTGGACTGAGTCTGCTATCAAAGAATTAGGCTTTTCCAGTGTCCCCAATGTCCCTGGGAGGAGAACCTAAGACTCAGGCTGCCTTGCTAGGCCAGCACGGCTGTCATGGTTGCTTTTGACTGTCAACGTGAACGGACGTAGCGTCACTTAGGATGGTGATTCTATTGAGGTTTAACAGAGGAAGGACGACATACCCTGAATGTGGGTGGCACTCTGTTCCGGGAGCTTGAACTAAATAAGAAGGAAAAATTATTAAGCCAGCCAAGCACCAGCAGGCATCTCTCCCTCTCATCCTGGCTGCTGTAACAATGGAACCAGCCACCTCACCTCCCACTACCAATGGCTTCCATGGCATGGCGGGACGTATCTTCTCCAACCGTGAGCTGCCCTAAACTCTTCTCTCCTTAGTCAGGCTTTCATGAAAGCAAAGGAAACCATAAAGAGAACTGTGGCCTCTGGTCCCCAGCTCAGCGTTTGACTGTTAGCTCTCTGGCCACCTTTATCAGAGTAAGCAGAGACGCCTCGTAAGGCTCTTCTGGGCACCCTCAGGAAAGAAGAGCTGGATTTTCCCCATCAGCTACTACTAGATCCATATCAGGGAAAACATGTGTTTTCATAAACTCGGATGTGGCAGCCCAGCTGGTTTCTAAGTGATAGAGTCACCTGAGAGCCTAAAGCCAGTCTGTCCTCTGAAGCCCTCAGTATGACTTCCTCTCACATTCTTAGCTGTGTGAAAACATTTAATTCCACAATGTTGGTTGAACATTCATGTTCTCCCCAGCACAATAAGCATCTTCTGCTGGATCCTGTGGAGCGGCATCCCACCAAACCTCCAAAAGGTCATCAAACCACGAGTGAGACTCTCTTCTGCCTGAGCGGTAAGACGCTGACAGTGAGGCCCAAGGCAGAGTTTTACAGCTTATGTTCTATCTCCAGCTATTAAGCCTACTTTAAAAAAAAAAAAACATTTTTAAAGAGTTATTTACTTACTTTATGTATATGAGCACCCTGTAGCTGTCTTCAGACACACCAGAAGAGGGCATCTGATCCCATTAGAGATGGTTGTGAGCCACCATGTGGTGGCTGGGAATTGTACTCAGGACCTCTGGAAGAGCAGTCAGTGCTCTTAACCACTGAGCCATCTCTCCAGCCCAAGCCTACTTCGTTTTTAACTGTTAATTATACTCTTCCTCCAAAGTGCATGCGCCTTAAAACTTTGGCCTGCTGGCTCTTTCATTTAGAGGGGCTCACCATTGGTGATGGGATTTCCATTTTCAGCCGTCACGACGCTGGTCAGGGAGCTGGAGAGTTGAGTCCCGTGGTTATTGGCGTTTCTGTCTTGAGTCTCTGAAGCCATTTCTGATGAACTGGGTTCATCCCGGCTACTCAGGTTCATGTTAGTTTCAAACCCTAAAATAAATTTTAGAAATGTTTATTCTTCTCTGATAAGATGTACTTCGAATCTGAGTAAAACACTGGAAAAGACTAATTAATCAAACATCAATCATGCTTAAAACGCATGCTCCAAAATCCTTAGTGAAATCTGTAGTGGAGATAGCAGTCAGCAGAAGTTGTCACGGTACCCTTAAATATAAGCTGGGGAAAGCAACTTGTAATTTGCTATTTCCAAACAACCTAGTCCAAGTTTCTGGTTTGTATCCAAGAGTTGGTTATAATGTTTCCTATGCTGAACAGGTAATGAATATTTTTTTTGGTGCCCAAACTATTTACATATGGTACAACAAGCTTATAGCTCTGAAAAAAAAATGCATGTTGAACAAGATGGCAAAACCTGTATTGTCTGTTACAATTATAGAAACTAAACTTCAAACGCACTAAGATACATTTTCTACACTACAAAGAGAATACTTAGGGGCACCGTAATGTGTTTCTCACCAAGGGGCCTGAGATGTATGAAAACAGAAGCCATTGTTCAGTTCTATGGGGCAAAGGGGAGCTTTGAAAGCTGTGTAGAGTCAATCAAGCGAGATTTGACAAGCGCAAGAGCATAGGACGAGTCTTTACACAGACTCCTGTGACTGCTGCAAGGTGCTTGGGAAGACCTGAAAGGCTCGGAAGTCAGGTGCTGTCCCTCATCCCATCACAGTGCCACTGTGGCTCCACATCACCTGACACTTGACACTTTCCCTCTGATGCATGCAGGTGCGCCCAGCATGAATTCTTGCTTTCCTAGGATCCCCAGCGCTCCTATAACCCTCAGGAAATGCTTGAATCTACCTCTGAGTGTGCTGTGAGTGTGTTTCTCTCTTGTCAGTGCTTATTGGATCCTAACTCTCCTGGAAGTGGAGACTTTCTAAGGTTTGATGCTAACATGGTATTTAAAAGGGGTGATAAATTTAATTTGCAACATTATACTTTGTTTATAGCAGAGTTGGGCACTGTCACCTTTGACCCTACTAACTCAGACCCCAAGAAACAGAGGTGCTAGCCTTGCTTTATAGCAAGTGTGTTTGGAGTCCTGGGGATGCAGAAACACATAACAGACCTCGAATACACATAGTGGGTAGTCATTTTTACTACCCCAAACATGGCAAAATGACTTCATACTCCAAACCTTGATCAGTCAAGGCTACTTGGAGCAAAAAGAACACACAGCCGGAGGCATTGTACATATTGTAAACTAACTTCAAAACATATTTCAAAGCCCCGGTAACAAAGCAGTGTGGACCAACACAGAAACAGATGCAGAGACCAAGGAGACAGAACAAGAATCCAGAAATAAAGCACACACCCGCGGCCCGCTGAATGTGTCTACACAGTCACTAAGAATCCCACTAGGAATGGGACGGCTGTTCTGATGATGGTACAGGGCAAGTTGGGGACTACAAGCTCCCACCTCTCACCAGTTAAAAACCAACTTGTAATGATTTATTAAATTCTTCCCCATAGTGCATGAGATATGAAGCTATGAAATCACTAGAGGAGAAAGAGGAATGCTTTAGGACATTATCGTGGATGGGAGAGGGTACAACGAGACCACCAGAGCACAAGAAACACAGCCAAACAGTCAAATAGGATTATAGCAAACTGATAAGCCTGCACGCAGCAAAGGAGACAGTGAAGCGACCAGCAGTCTACTGGGAGAAAGTGTTTGCAAGCCACACATCTGAGGAAGAGTTAAAACACAGAATATGCAAGGAAATCCATCATCCCCCACCCCCAAAAAAATCAACTGCAAAAATAACTGGACTCAAAACAGACAGCAGACCTGGATACCTGTCAAGAGAGACACAGGATTAGAATATACATGAACAAGAACATACATGAAAACACACTATCACCAGTCACCACAGAAACACAAATCAAACCAGTGCCAACTCCACTGAGAAGACTGAACCATGTAGGAAAGACAAAAGATGGGGCTCATGAGTATGTGCACACACAGAACCCTTGCTTACTAGAATGTAAATTGATATATTTATTACATGTCGTATAGAATTCATGTGATCCAACTACCTCCCCATGGGTAAGTACACAAATATATAAATTAGCATGTCAAAGAGACACCTGAAAGTCCATATTCTCTGGGGCATTATTAGTTATAGCCACTGTATAGAGTTAATCTACCCATCTACCAACAGCTGGATGGTTCAAGAAAATGAAGTATATATATATATATATATATATATATATATATATATATATATATGAGGGAATGCTGCTATCAGGGAACACAAAACAGAAACTTTGGTCACTTATGGCAATGTGGGTAGAATTGATTGTTAATGTACCAAGCTAGGGGCAGATTTCCGTCATTTGCAGAATCTAAAGATGTCAATCTTATAGGTGTTGAGAGGAGAGTGATGGCTACCTAAGGCTGAAGAGCATATGAGTTAAGAGAGAAAGGAGAGGTTGGCCTGTGGGACAATAGTTTCAGTTAGGGAAGAGAAGTTCTGATGTGTGGTCACTTAGCAGGGCAACTAGAGATAATGACAATGTAGAGTGCATTTCAAAAAGCTACAAGAAAGAATTTTTAGCTATAAATAAATATAACCTGTTTGAGGAGATGTGTTTAATCTGACTTTAAAATCACAGGATGTGCATCCTATCCAAGCATTACTTGGAACCCTGTAAATACGTGCATGAGCTTATCTTTATCAGATAAGACAAACAATTAAAAACGATCACAGTTTCAAACACCAAGCAGAGGGACTTATGCCTAATGCCCCAATGAGTCATAAAGGGGGGGGGGGTCAACTCTGTGGCGTACAGACACAAACGCAAACAGCACAGTGGGCTTTGTGGAGTCAGTCAGTATCCACGGGGACATTGACACAAGCCAGGCTGATTTTCTTCTCTGGGCTCTTTACAGTGGCCAGTGTTACAGCTAAAGAAATGGCTGCTCCGTTTAGTCAAGTCTTACAGCTCCTGTATGCCAACAAAGCAGGCTCCGCCTCAGAGCTGTCTTAAGACATGGCCATGTATCCATGCGCCTGCATGCCTGTGGGTATGTCAAGGTATTGTTTTCATTCTTTTGCCCAGTTACCGTTTGCTTGCCGACTCTGTACCAGACACTCTAGGTGCAAGAGACTGTAAATGACACCACAGTCTTGTAGGTCAAAGCTCACCTCCTAGAAAAGGGGCTGGATGACCAAGCAACAGGCAAACATACCCACAGATCACCAAGCACTTGCAGGAACGCAGCCCTGACTGAGTGAAAAACCCGAGGGGCAGAACAGCCGCTGGGTCAAGCTGTGTCCTCACAGGGGGTATTTCAGCTAAGAGGGAAAAAAAGCAGAGGGAAGATGCAGGTACAGAGATAAACTCTACAATACTTACAGATCTTGCAGCAAAGATGGACTAGCCTTTCCCAGGAACCATATAGCAAAGGAGTGATAAGTGAGGACATTGGTGAGGAGAAAGGCCTGTCACTCATGTCCCAGATGCAGCCCAGAAAGGAATGGAGGCTTTACAATCAGGGGAACAGGAGAGTCCCCAGGTGCAGGAAGGGTTAGGTAAACACAGGCCAACAGAAGAATCTGGCTCTCTCTGATGATCAAAGAGACAACCTTCCAGGACTTGTAGATTCTTCACACTCAGCTATTGATGCCAGTCTTCCTGATAGCCTACTTCTGCCACACAGACCGATTGACACCATGGTCTAACCCTTCATTTTTATTATTAAGGTTTTAATGTATCTCCCCGCTTCCACTTTGCAGGTTCAGCTGGAGTCCCCATGCGCTCAAACACTTGCCACTGGGGTTAGATGGCAAACTTTGCATTGCCTGATGGTTTTGTTTTATCATAAAATATGCCAGTCTATTTTAGAATAGCTGTGGACAGACAGGGGGAGGGTCCTGGTGCTCCTTAGTGCAAGGCATCCGGATGAAGGGTCAGCAGAGTAGCTGCACAGGCACTTCTGCAACTATCTCAGAGTCCGAGAATCTTGGTCACTCTTGTTGTCAAGGCTAGGCAGCACATTAACCCTCCTACAAGCATGTTCCCCTAGTGAGCACCCACGCAGGCCCAGCTCTGAGGGTTCTGCTGTGCACCCAGTCCTGTGCCCTCTTGCCCTGTTGATGGCCTTTCCTCATAAGCCCATTTGCAGGTGGAAAGGCTGAGGTGGTTTTTGTTCTTGACCTTATTCCTGATGTTCCATGGTGATGAACCAGGAACCTAGCCTGAAATAGGACACTGTAATAGAGGAAATTCCTCACCACAGACCTGCTGCCTTCATCAGGGTAATTGTGTTTTCCTCCATACTATATCCATGGACCTGTGGCTTATGAGTAACACACCAGTGTCTGCTCAAAAACATCCTTACTCACGCCCAGAGAAGTGAAGGCGTCTATGCCTTAACTTGTTGACATTTAGATTCGAGCACTCTGCGTATTTCTCTTCACTGCATAAGCTGCGGGCTGGTATAGGACCAGACCCTGCTTCCCTTGCCTTGTACTTAGGCATCGACAGGATCACAACAGAACAAGTCGCCAGTTCTCTGGCCTTAGGTCTGTAAAGTTCTTCAAGTGTGCACAAAGACGCACACTTTGTAGAGAAGAGGAGGACTTGCCTGGGGGCTGCGTCCTCAAGCCTGTTCATGCCTCCGTGCTGGAGGAAGGGCGAGAGAAGTACCGAAGGGGAAGGTTGGAGAATCTTGATGACTAAGCAGAAGGAGAGGCATGCAAGGAAAGTGCTGTGTCAGAGTTAAAGTTTCCCTGAGACATGTCTGGGGCCGTGCCTTTTGTGTGGTGCGTGCGTGCCTGTGTGTGATTCATCCTGTCTTTCTGTCGGGGTGCTGGTAACACTTGACGGTTTGAATACCTGCGGTGTTTGAGCGCTCACTGCAGAGGGTACGGGTTCAGAAGGAATGAATCACACCAGGATGTGACTCAAGAATAAGGGCTTGGCCTTAATGCTTGGCTCTGTATGCACTGACTTTTAACCTAGTGGGGGGGGGGGAGTTCCAGCAAATTCTTCAACATTAACACAGAATTCTGCTGTCTTCTACTTGCTCTTAAATAAAGTGTCTTCTTTGGAACACTTTGGGTGTGTGGTAAAAATATATCTAGGGGGATTCTTCTTAGTTGGAGATCACAGCTGTGGCTGGGGAGCTGTGGCTGTGACTGGGGAGCTGTGGCTGGCCTCTGGTAGGTGGAGGCTAGAGATGCAACAAAACCTCTTAAGGTACCCAGAAAGGCTGGCTGCAGACCATGGGTTACCTGGCCTAGAATGGAGTATCCCAGCCCAAAGTCCTGCTCTGAAATGAGATCCTTTCAGAGGTTTTTCCAGCTGTGTGCTTTCTAGGTTCATTTGAATTAAGATGCAAATGTCTCCCAGGATGGAGAGGATCCTCCAAGACTCTGTTAGCCCCAGATTTTGTCCTTGTAAGCTTTAACCTCTTCCCTGCATTCTTGCCACCAGAGATGACAGGCTTCAGGGAAAAGTAAAGCTCTGACCTCATTCATGACTCCATGCCCACCAGGAAGGCCTTCCAGGTGACCTCCTCAGGCCAGGCAGCTTGTCCCTGGTCCTTCTCCAGGCCTGGCACACCCCTTCTCTCTAGCTTGCTTGTGTTCTGCCTCCCTCCTCTGGCATGGCGGTATCTTTAATTCAAATACATCTTCTGAGAGTTTGCAGGAGTTACATGCCTAGCTTGCAGGAGTTACATGCCTAGCTTGTAGAGGGTACTCAATAAATCATGGCAGAATGAAAGAGAAATACAGGCAGCATCGTACAAGCTCTAATCCCAGCATTCAGGAAGCTGAGGCAGGAGACTCACTGAATGTTTGAAACCAGCTCTGGCTGTCAAGTGAATATTATGTTTGCTAGGGTTCCACAGCAAGACGTTGTAATGTCAGGAAAAAAAAAAAAGACATAAAGAAAAGAAGGAAAAAAAAAAAAAGAAAGAAAGAAAAGGAGACTAATAAACACTGACAACGGACTGTAGAAGTTTCACTTTCCAAGCACTGCCAACATCTCCCATGGTGGTAAACTTTCTGTGTTTTCAGAAAGAATTCCTAGCAAGCCCTAGTGGAGGCATCATGTGCAGGTGATGGCTGGAAGCTGGCAGGTAGGAAAGGACTGAGCATTGGTGGCAGTGGCACACCTTTGGGTTCCACATCTGCTTATTGCAAATTACAAGATAAGGACAATATTCCACCACACACTGGATGTTTCCTCTTATTCAGAGCACCACAGCTGCTGGCTCTCTACTGAAGCCCAGCATCCTGTAGGAGAAGACACTGCTGGATGTTCACAGTCAATGCCCAGCCTCGTTCTGTAGTTTCTGTTATTGTCCTGCAAATAGTCAGTATGTACAGCCTAAAAATACTGAGTGCTTATTTTTAAATATTACCTTATGTTACTTTATAATCTCTTGCTTCGGGGCACTGGAGTCAGTTTGGTGGGGACTGGCATTCTTCACCTGAGCACTTGGTGGCTGGGATAGCCAGCTCGTATCTCTGAGCTGCAGTGGCAGCTCCTAAATGCCTTCCTTACAAGAGTGTCATTTCTCAGGCTTCCAGAAGGAGCAGGTGACTCCTCCAGGTCAATGGCCTTTAGAATATCCTTGAGGCTTCTATTAGTGAGGAGCCTGAGGCTTGCACAAGAGAGCCCCCAAATGCTCACTCTGAAAATCCACAGGAGAACCTGGAGGGTGAGGAAGTGCAGGGGACAACATCCCAGCACCTCTGCATGGGACGCAGAAAGAATGGGAGGTGCCCGAGGGAACAGAACTGGTTGTATCAAGAGAAAAAAGCCAGATCTGCTGCAGCATTGGGGGTTGGGGAGGGGTGGAGGGTGATCTTCTGTATATGGTTCATCTCCAGCCTGGCTTCCTCCAAATGCCTTGAGCAGAGCTGAAGGATAAATATTCACCTGGCAAAAGCTCATGAGCTTGGAGGTGATGCCATAAATAGAAAAGCCGTAAGGGTTTAGACTGGTGCCCTGCAGAAGGACTGGGCAGTGGGGGGAAGGGGCAGGCCAATGAGCGCCCTCAGCAAGGAGGGGTCCAGAGGAGGCAATGCTGGAAGACTCTGGATCTGCACGGGGGGGGGGGGGCTCGGAGGGACACTAGCACACACCCAAAGATCGAAGTGGGCAGCTCTCATCGGAACAAGGCAAGGAGAATTTCTCCCAGGAAGGGTATTTCTTAAGAGCCAGTGTGGAAGGTGAAGGCAGTGAGGGACGAGTAAGGTGAACTTACAGAGAGGAAGGAACAGGCTAGGGTCAGGGAAGGACTTGAATTGGCAAGGAGTGGGGCTGGACTTAGCCAAGAGTCTCAGTTCAGTCAAGGATAATGGGCACCGGACAGGCAGCGGAGTGTCTCTTTAAGATTATATATATGTATATATTCCCTCTTTTAGTTACCTTTTTTTACCTGAGATAACCTCTGCTCATGTTTTGGAATAACATGAGCTGGGATCAGGGTTTCAGTAACACTGGAGGGAACCAAACTAGAGCTGTCTACAGGAGTTAAGGCTGAGAGTGCTATGCGAGGTAGAAAATCCGTAAGGATGTGGTCAGACTCATTACTCCCACTGGCTACGACTCCTGGGCGACACACGAGGAAGATCCCTCTTGGGAAAGGCCACTGGACTGCTCTGGAAAGGCACAGCACTTGCCCTTTGCTGCTGGGCATTAAGGAAAACTGAAAATACAGAGGGAGGGCCTGCCCCCCCTCCCCTCCCAGGATCTGGCTTTTAGGATCCAGGAATTACAGCTCAGCCCTGGTAACAAATGCACACAGATGGTATGTGCTAAGACCTGGACAGACCTTCTTTGACCTGAAACTGGCAGTGAGTTTATATCAGGCTAAGTTTAGCCTGGGTTGCATGGGGCAGTCTCCCTTTGACTTCTGATAGGGCTAATTCTCTCATCACTCTGCAGAAGACGATCGCTCACATGTAAGGATTCATGAAGGTAATCCAGTGGTACAGTATTTGCCTACCAGGAGCATATGTTTGCCTATCAGGAGCATATGCAAGGATGTGTGAGTTCAATTCCCATATAGCAATACACACATGAAGCAAAATCCCAACAAATAAGAAAGGTTCATCTGTGTCAGCTGTGGAGAAGTGGGCATTTCTTTTTTTAAAAAAAGAGGTTGTCCTTTGTTCTTTGTAAAGCCCACTGCAAACCTACTCCTTCAGAACCCTAGATCTTATCTTTTTCTTCTCTCTTTTATGACCTCAAGGGGACAAGGACTCTTCTAGAATACAGATCTTACTGGGATCCATTATTCCTGAGCCTACAGACTTCTCCACCTTCATGTTCCTGAAGGGGCCACACACCTGTGTTTTCTTCAGGCCAGGCTCCCACCAGCCTGCCCTTCCTGTCTCCAGCTGCAGCCTATGGACTGTGGCAAGTTTTCTTTTGGCACGGCCCAAGCACTTGCCTCGTGGTCCTTCAGAAAGACAGAGCTAGTGGAAAGAGTTCTGTAAATATATCAGCTTCCTGGCAGCTCTGACTAGGAGATCTCCCACTTGGAGGTACTCAGGAGAGAGAGGCAAGGCATCCCTGAAGGAGAAGAGCGTGTAAGGACACGAAGGCAGCAGGCAGGCCTGGAGTCAGCTCTGTGCAGCACAATTCTAATCCACCACAAGCACATAGGACCAGGGCAGAAGTGGGTGGAAAGAAGTTTCAGCAATGCTGGTGATGGGGGATCCAGGAACCCAGAACCTGTCTGTGTGGCAAGTGGACCAATCAGCACTAGGTAGACTGGAGGTACCTCTGTGAGAATGTATGATTTCAGAAACCCTTTAAAAGCACAACCTTGCAGCCCCTGGGAATTATCAGTATGGACAAAACTGAATGGTTCTCTATCATCTCAGCTCTAAGAAGTCTAGGGAGGGTTGCTAGCCAATACAATATGAACTCTGTTTTGTAGTCTTTATCTCTGTGTGTGTGTGTGGTCTTACATCTCTTTAGTGTATATATATATATATATATATATATATATATATATATATATATATAATGGTTTATGTTTTTTGTTTTGTGTGTGTGTGTGTGTGTGTGTGTGTGTGAGTGATTTATTTATTTATTTTTAAAGAGTCAGGGCATAGAGTTAGGTAGGTAGGGAGGATCTGGGATGAGTTGGAGGAAGAATAAGTAATCAAAATATATTGTATAAAAATTCAATAAACAACAAAACTGCATCTGTATGCACATGCACACGCACGCACACAAGCACACATACATGCACACACATGTACACACACATGCACACGTACACACACACACACACACACACACACACACACGTGCATGCGCACGCACGCATGCGTCCCAAGTTGGGCTTTGCGGTTCCATTCCCATGATGCCCCTGCTCCCAGGAAGGGGACTCTTCTAGCTTGCTCGCCTCCCCAGCAGCAAGGACAAGGATACCTTTGCAAGGGATTGGGTTGGGTTGGGTGGAAGAGGAATGTTTGCTTGTCCCCACGCGTAACTCCTGCCACCCACTCTCTGCCAAGCGTGGAGAGATGCATTCCGTGAGGAAACACCAACAGAGGACACAGACTGGTTATCTCCAACAACATATGTGCCCAGCCGGGGAAGAAGGCAGGAATGGCAAAGCTAGGGAGTGACTGTCAGTGTAAACAGGGCTCTCACACCCAGAAAATGCACAGAAAATTAAGTCCTGCCAACTTCCCTTTAAATTTAACTAACTGTATCTCTTTTTTGGTCCTGTTTATTCAAAATCTGCCACAAAGGGTGGAGGGGGCGGGAATCCTTGAACCCAGAACCAGCCGTCAGGAGCTATCACTAACTGTGATCTTCTAGGCTGTAGGGTCTCTCTGATAGAGCTGCTAGGCTCTTGTCCCCTCAGTAGCAGGTGGACTGCAGATTCAGAAGCCACGAGACAGTGCACAGAGGCAGTATGGTGGCTGACATCCCTTCAGGCACACAGTGCTGCTTGCTTGAAGGGGAAAGCAAGGGGAAAGGATGGAGCCCTCAACTTTCTGTTGGAAGGCTGTCACACCTGGTCTAGATGGAAAGCGAGCGATGCAAGTCCTTTGGCAGAGTGACCCAGGCCAGGAAGAAGCAGCAACGTGAAAGAAGAGAGAGAGAGAGAGAGAGAGAGAGAGAGAGAGAGAGAGAGAGAGAGAGAGAGAACAGGTCTGAAACCCTGGGATCCTGCTGCCTGGACACAGAGAGATCACAAGCCTGGGCTTAGATGCCCAGAACATAGAGCACTTGGTATGGAGAGACTAGTGTTGAGTCTGGGGTACGGTGGCTGCCACCTGCCCACCCTGTGCAGTGGCTACTCTGAGGGCTTCAGACAATGCAAGGAAAATCTCTCTGGGGATTGCAGGTCAAATTACAAACTTACTGGACTGCTGAGACTGCTTTTGTTGTTTGTTTGTTTGTTTGTTTGTTTGTTTCAGACAGCCTTGGCTGGTGGCTCTGTTGCACCTGTGGTTGACAGACAGGGCCCTGATAATCCCTTGAGTCTCCAAAGGATGGATTCATAGATCTACACTCAGCCATGGCAGTGACTGCCACAGAGAGGACGCCGGCCACCCGGAGATGAGAATCAAATGGGAAGGTGACAACTGAATCACCTGTGGGTTCACATTCCATCCAGAGCTACCAGAAGGGATCACCAAATGGCCAGTTGGTGCTGGGGTTTCCCTTGCCATAAAGAACCTCAGGGAGTCAACTGTGAAAAAAATAAAAACACCGAAGAACAGTAATATATTTCTGAATCTCCCAAACCAGAAAGGCTGTGGACCCCAGGCATTCTGAGTATTGATGTACCCAAAGTGAAAAATTACACAGTGTGAATCCAAGCTCAATGTTATAAAATACCAAAAACCACCTTCTTTGTCACTGTCCTCTGAGAGTCTCCACCCAGCAGCCAAGGGCAACAGATGCAAAGACCAACAGCCAACCATCAGATGGAATTCTGGGACTCTTGTGGAGGAATTAGGGGTGTGGGTGGCATGGATTGGAGGATCCAAAGAGGATAGGAACTCGAAGACCAACGGGGTCAACTAACCTGGACCCTTGGAGGCTCCCAGAGACTGAATCACGAATCAAAGTGTGAGCATGAGCTGGATCTCAGCTTCCCACACATATGTAGCAGGTGAGCAGCTTGGTCTTCATGCACGTCTCCCAGCAACTGGAGTGGGGGTTATCACTAACTCTGTTGCCTGGCCGTGGATGCTGTTCTTCTCACTGGGATGCCTTGACTGTCCTCAGTGGGAGAGGATGCGACTAAGCCTGCAGTGACTTGATGTGCCAGGGTGCATGTGGGGCGATACTTGGGAGGGGCTCCCCCTTCTTAGAGGAGAAGAGAAGGCGAGAGTGGGGAGAGGAGTTGTGAGAGGGGGGGCTGGGAGCAAAGGGGTTGAAAGTGAGATGTAAGTGAGTAAATTAATGAAAGAAACGTCCTCTTGTTATATGTACAAGGTGCACATAACAGATATGGATTTCAGGGTTACACTGGGTCTCGTGCCCAAGATATGTCACCAGGTCTACGTAAGTACTCCAGAATTCAGAAAACTGTATAGCCTGTTTTATGTTTGCAAGTAACTGGATTGAGAAAGAAAAAGAAAGCCAGTCTGGCATGGTCACACACCTTGAATCTCAGCCCTGGAGGCTGAGGCAAGTAGGTCTCTGAGGCTGCACAGTGAGACTGTGTAAATAGCAAGAAAAACAAATCAGTCCGTTCCATGTAGCCTGATGCTGACTTTGAAATGCGATATCACAAACGTTATAAATCCTCCCGGTGTGAGCCCCTCTCTGGCCTCCAGTCAGAGGGCAGGAATCCTCTCTCCCTGTTACTTTCTCTCTTGTCCCTCTGGGATCTACTGTTCCCACCTGCTGTAACAGGATCGAAAGGACGTAAGGCTGTGTGAATTGGTGAGTTAATTCAGTGGGTCTGGATAAGCACTTCGAAAGGAAAGGGGAGAGAACACTCTGAGTGGAAATTTCACGAGCCTGAAGGCCCAGTGGCTTCTGTGAAACACATATGCCAACCCCATGTGACATTGGGGGGGGGGGTCTCAGACATCCCTGTTTACAAGGAAAATACGCTCTCCTCTTGCACCCGGGCTTGGGGAGGTGAGCCGATAGGTAAAGTGTTACTGTGCAAGCACGAGGATCCAAGTTCAAATCTCCACCACCCATTGTAAACAGTAAGATATGGCAGTGTGTACTTGTAATCCCAGTGCTCAGAGACAGAGATGGGAAGGAGGCAGGGACTCACTGGCCCATCTGTCTATCAAGTCAGTGAGGTCCAATGTGAGACTCAAAAAAACTGTGGTGGTGAGCGATTGAGAAATACCTGGTGTTGATCTCTGCCATACATGAGCACATGCACACCCACATACTAGGGTGTGAATGCATGTACCACACACACACACACACAGAGAGAGAGAGAGAGAGAGAGAGAGAGACAAAGAGAGAGAGAGAGAGAGAGAGAGAGAGAAATTAAATCCATGCAACTTAGTGCTTTGGAACCAAAGAGATCCACACATGTTATCTTGAATGAACAAATCAAACTTATTCCTCTTCACGATTTCTCTAAATCTATGAAAAAACAGCAACATTTCGTATGATAGCTAGTTTAATAATGAGTTTGATTTTTAGTTATTATTTTGCCTGAAGTTAACCTGTGATTTTTTTTTTTTTTAAGTCCTGGAAGGAGCTACAAGTCTTGAGACCATGTCAAAGAATAATTTCATTATCTGTTTGATGAAACGTGTTTTCCAAAGTTGTCGCTGAGGGCTCCTAAGATGTTTTAAATCACACAGACATGGGGATACACTCTGACTTCCAGTTGGGTCGGATGGGCACGCTTTCTAATGACCACAATTAAGAAGACGGTTTGAAGATCTCCCAACACCATGAACAAGCACAAACCTTTCCCCTCATACCCTCCCTTACCCCGAAATTAGAGTAATGACTTCAACCTGGATGAACGACCAGCAGAGAACCCCCACCACGGCAATGAAATTAATGCTACCCGTTGGGGCTTTCTGTTCTGGTGTGGCACTTAAGCAACCTGGACAGATCTCTGTTAGTGCTGAGGTCATGTAGTGCAGGCAGATGTGGCAGGGAGTCGGGGAACAGTGTGCTGAGGGCAGAGACTGAGCTGGAGTCTCTGTGGTCAGCGACTCCAGTCTCTGTGGTAACTTGTTTCTGAGGACTGGAGGGTGATTTATCTATTACAAATCCCAGGGACTCTATTGCTACATACACATAGAGGTAGCTAAACACTAAGGATGAAGCAAATTCTCAAAAAACATGTGGAAGATGCAATTTTCCCCTATAGCGTCTACTACTGGGTGTTGGTTACTTCCCCAAGAGATGTGTGGACCGCCAGGAGGATCACAGGGCCACTCTCAGTCAAGTGACTTGTGTGTGCGTCCTATGTCCCCATTACACCTGAGCTTATGCTGCCTGGCAGGAGATGAAGCCTCAAACCTGGAGCTGAGGAATAGTCATTGAACCACACAGATATGAGTCTACAAGTCCACCCAGCTAGAGCACTGGCTTCTGTCTCCACAGGCTCCTGTGATTGAACACCAGCCCTTAGGTGGTGGTGTAGTTAGAGAGGGAGAGATGGAGCTGCTAGATGAAGTGGGATGCTGGGAGTTGGGTTCTGGGGGTTATAGCCAAGACTGGCCCCAGTCTGTGCTCTTTCAGTCCCCAGCATGTCACCAGGCAACCTCACACATCTAAGGCACAGCTATGAGCTACAACTCTGCTGTCCTTCCCACGAGGATGGAGCCAAGGTAAACCCTTTACCCTTAAGGTGCTTCTTGATACAGGTTTTGTTACATCAGTGAGGTCTGTAATTTACATGGTGCCCAGACCAGCCTGCTTGACAGTGACTTCTATTTTCTTTCCACATTCGGGGGAAACGGTAAAATCAAACTCCCCATGTACATACAAGCTGTCCTTTGAAACACTCCCATGTGTGGACACTTCTCTGGATAACTATGCTTGAACCTAAGCCATGTGTGGAATATTAATAGTTTCTTTTGGTGTGGTTTTTTTTTTTTTGGTTTGTTTGTTTGTTTTTGTTTATATGGGACTTTGGGTAAGGCTTACATTGGCAGATACCGCAGTACAATTTGTGCAATGTTGTGTATCAGTGGTCCCTGTGGCCTGGCCCCACTCCCTGGCTAGGTGTAAGCAGTGTGGGGTGGAAAGGGAATCCTGTTGTCCTGTGGCCTCTTACCATATTCACAAACTAACAGAGTCCAGGGTATAAACAAGAAAACTGCAGATCTCGAAAAGAAACCAGGATTTTACACTTAGGGCCCGAGACATTTTGACACAGAGAAGGGGGCGACTGGGGTTTGCTCCGGGAATGAGTCCCTGGACAATTCGATATTGGGTGTGGTCAGCTCTGAGACTATGTGGAATTTTCAAGGCTGCTTGTAGAAATGATTACAGTCAGGCACAGGGAGGTATTTACCTTGGCAAGTAATTATGAATCAGCCAGAGTTTAGCTTCAATCCTTATGTAGGTAAAGTGCTTTTTTGGTTCTTTCTTTTCTCTTTGTGTGTGCACATGACTGTGTGCATGTGTGCATGTGTGTATGCGTGTGTCTCTGTGTGTTGGCATGATGCATGCATGTGTGTGTGAGTGTGTGTGTGTGTGTGTGTGTGTGTGTGTGTGTGTGTGTGTGTATTCATGTTTGCATGTATGTGATCCTACATCTGGAGGCCCTACGTTGATACTGGGAATCACTTTTGATCGTTCTTCCACTATGTTCCCTGCCACAGGGTCTCTCAATCAAGCCCAGAGCTCAGCTATTGCTAGGTGGCTTGCTCTATCTAGTGCTCCCCATTCCTGCCTTCGGAGGTTCAAGGTTCAGGTGGGCCACCATGCCTGTTAGGGATTTATTTGAGTTACTAGGATCCTAGCCCTTATCTTAATTAGGGTTTCTAGTGCTGTTATGAAACACCATTGCAAGGAGGGGAAGAAAGAATATATTTGGCTCACACTTCCATAATACTGTTTATCATCAAAGAAAGCCAGAACAGGGAAGAGGCCATGGAGCACCACTTACTGGCTTGTTCCTCGTGGCTTGCTCAGACTTCTCTCTTATGGAACCCAGGACCACCAGCCCACCTATGACACTACAGTGAGCTGCGCCCCCAGCCCACGTATGACACTACAGTGAGCTGCACCCCACCCCGCCCTATCAATCACCAAGAAAATTCTCTGCAGCCGGATCTTTTTGAAACATTTTCTCAACTGAGATTCTGTCCTTTCAGATGACTCTAGCTTGTGTCAAGCTGACATGAAACTAGACAGGACACTCCCAGCAAACACTGTAACGGCTCAGTCGTCTCCCGGGCTTTGTTTGTGGTAGTATCCTGTCCTGCACATCATGTCTGACCATTTCCTCACAAAAGGAATAAAACACCAGGCAAGGTGCTACTGGGCAGGGGTGGGGTGGGGTGGCTTTTTTTCTCTTGCTTAAGAATTGCTGAGTGGCTTGTGGAATGGAGCACCAGACTTCTCCCGTGAGCCTCCAATGGCACTTTAATTTATAATCCAGAGTAGAGGCACACCATACACAATAGGTGCTTGCTTTAACAGTTGACAGTATAATTTTTTTTTTTTTTTTTTTTTTGCTGGTCATGAAAGGCAGCCCCTCTCTGAAGCTACTGTCTCATTTTCAGAGTTTTAGGTACCAGACTCTGCTGCTGACAGTGCATTCCATGCCTAATGGCTTCTTGGATGCATTTGGCTCCTCTAAAAAAAAAAAAAAAAAAACAAACCAACAATGCCCTATTTATGCCAGGTGCATAGCCCTGGTCTGACTGGCATGGTAGCTGCTGTAGGTTTACAGATGAGATGAGAAGGCAGTTTCCCTAGGCAATCAAATCACACTGAACTAAATGCTTAACTTCGCAACCTTCTGCTTAGTTCCGCCCCCCCCCCCCAAGGTATCACAGAATCGTAAAGTAGCAGGATCAACCGGAAGTGACATCATCTGGGATGGGGTGGAATTAACATTTTCTCACAAGTGACCTCCATGGGAGCCAAATACAGGTGTATTGTGTGTCTTGTTGCTCACTTGGCTGACTATCAGCGATAACTTCATCTCAATGTCCACAACGTTTAGAAAAGACCAGAGTCCCATCCGTCTTTTTCTAGAATGCTTGGTGCTGCAGATGATATGGGGGCATTGGGGCGATCTTTCTCCTGTCCTGATCAGGTAGCTGCTGAAGGCCATCGTCCATCCATCTGCATGGTCTTTAGGATCCTTCCCAGCTCACGCTGAGGACTGGCGCATTGCTCTTTAATTTCTGGGGGTCCTGATTAGATAGGTGTCTGTCAACTATATGTGAGATGACCTCTGATGCCCTCATTCCTACCCGGAGTCAGTTGCCTTTTATGCCAGGTTCTCCGTGGGCCATGATGGAGCTTCAGTGTGCTTTGTTTTAGTGATAAGAACTCAATCGCTGCATTAGCTTTTTTTTTTCTTTGTGGTGACCAAATACCCCAGCAAGGAGCCACTGAAGGGAGGGTGGAAAGTTTATGTCAACTTCAAGGTTCAGGGGATACAGTCTGACGGAGCCGAGGAGCCATGGTGGCTGGGCCAGCTCCTGTCTGTCAAGGCAGGGAGGTGCTTTCTTACATCTCTGTCAGCCAGGAAGCAGAGAGAGGAGAAGGCTGACGACTCTTAGGTTCTGTCTCCTTTTACTGAGTCCAGAAACCCAGCCTGTGGGATGGTGCTGTCCGCATTCAGGGAGACTTTTCTGCTCAGTCAATGCTCTCTGGAAAAATGCCCCCAGATGTACGCCTCACTGTTGCCTCAGGTGCTCCTTAAGCTAATCAAATGAGCAATCCAAATTACCCACCACAGGCCCGCCCCATGTCAACCAAAAACGCATCTGCCAAGCCATAACCGTCGCCAGTCAGAGTATGGAAGGGACCTCAGGGGAAGGAACACAGGGAGTGAGGCTCTCTCGGAATACGGTGGACAGCCCTAGCCTCGTCTTCGACGTGGGGTCCAACTGCAGCATGGTGGACGTTGGGTCAGGGCTGTATAGGGAACAGGAGCAGCATTCTAGAATATTCTCCCAACCACAAGCCTGGTCCCGGTGTCTCTCGGGACCGCTGACAATCAGGTTTCCTCCGTTGTTGGCCGCATCCGCTCCGGGGTAATGCGCTTGAGTTTAACGTCAGAAGGAAACGACTTTCTCAGGCAGGGCCTTCGCATCGCTCTTTTAGTGTTAATTGTTTTCAGAGACTAAAAACAGCATCCTAGCAGGTATGTTTGACTCCTGACTCTAGGATGCTAGATGTCATGGTTATGAAGAAAGATCTCTCAACCCGGAAAGCCTCAGCTTGCTCCTTAGTAGGCAGTGAGGCGACACCCGCCTCTCTACCTCCTGAAGGAGAGGAGTCAGCACCCTGGCCAAGGAGAGAGCTGCAGGTAAACCTCAGTAGCTATGCTTAGGCGCAAATGCCATCACAGGGTACACAGTGTGTCTGGGTGCTCCTACTATGTGAGGGTCTGCCCGTAGCAGCGCGGCAGCCACCACCACACTGATTCTCCTCTTGTGGAGCTTTGTACCTTGTTGCGGGGGAGATTCTGATGGCCATGCTAATCTCTAAGGGATGGAGGGAGACAAGGAAGTGCCAGGCTGACCAGGAAAGCAGGGAAAGCAGCTTCTAGAGAGAAGCCTGATGTCACGCTGGGCCTGAGCAGTGAGGGCTGTCTTCTGTCCTCTCTCCTGTCTTTCCTTGCATCCAAAGCTAAGAAAGGTTCACGGTTCCTGTGTCTACACACCTTAGCCTGTGTGTTTTCTATGAGGACTCTGGGTAACCCCTCGGCATCAACATAAATCCAACCACCACCGTCGTTTTCTTTCCTTTTGCCTTTCTTCTTGTCAGCCAGGGCTGGCCCAGCACTCCTGAAAGTCACAGGGACAACACCTGCTCCGCACCCATCCTGACTGGAAATGTACTTTGGGGACACGTCTGATGCTCTTTGTCATCATCTCTCCCACGTTACTGCTATTGTGTGACAATCAGATAACATTTTTTTTGAAGTCCCCTCCCTGCCCCCAAACAAGGTGCATATGAGGAATCCAAGGGGTTCTAGGGACACTTGGAGCCCAGCCATGGATTCCCACCACATTAGAGGTTTATTTCTCTCCTGCACTTTCTCTCTCTGAAGTGGGAATCCCACACTGCCTGGGAGGAGGCAGGCAACGGAAGATTTAGTCATTTATTGTTTTGCATTTCCAGTAGCAAGCCCTGTGCTTACAGTCTGAGTTACTGAGTGACTGTAATGGAATTCACTCTGCAAGTCCACACAAGCCTGGCTGTACAATCTGCTTATACGAATTCTCGGGTATTTGGAGAGAGAAACTACGGTAATTTGTGAGATGAATGTCAAACCACAGCCAGCGTCTAGGCATTGAACAAGTTCTTTCCAAATACTGTAGGGGACAAAGAGCTCTTACCCTTTGCACGGGTAAATTTGGCTACTGATCAATTTGTAAAAAGCCAAAGAATATTTCTTAGTGTCACTGACTAAAGTATGAGGTTTCCAGCCATCGGAGAATTAGAAGACACTCAAACTCACAGCCACCTCCCCCAAGCACAGATACCCTCACTTGATGCAGGGGAGTCATGAAGTTAGTGAAAGGACTCCTTCTTGTTAGAGACACGCTATACCCATGGGCAAGGGGACAGCCACAGGCCTGCCGAGAGAAGAACCATTGCCCAGTTTCTCTTGGAACTTTGTTGTAAGCGGCGACCAGCTTTCTCTGGGGATACCTATCCCCTTTCTCCAAAAGGCTTCCTCATTTGGACTCCGAGGAACATGTAGTGTTAATGCAAGATGGTTCCAGACTGCAAGAGAATGATTCCTGCGCCTAAGAGGGAAACCTCTGTGTGAGGGGAGGCTGTGGATGGGTGCAGGTCATAGAGGAGATTCATACAGCAGTGAACTGTGTACGGTCTACAGCCTTGGAAATATTCATGAGCCTTAGAGCTACCTTTAGGCACCAAGGAGCACGCAGACACCCAAGTTACATCACCACAGAGGGCGGCATCAGGACAGAAGGAAAACAGAGCAGCCATGGACAAGACAGCGCAAGATCTCTCCATGGGCAAGAGGCCAGGGAGATGCCTCCTGTTATTTGAGGTCAAGATTTGCATGAGGCAGACTAATTCCATGTGGTGCCAACTCATTTGAATGTATCAGGGATTAAACAACAATAAGGTCGGAATTTCCACTTCAGACACCGTCAGTGGAGAGTAGGCACTCGCAGACAGGGAGCACGAGGGAGCAGACACCGATTCCTGCTGGTAAGTCAGGAAGCAGGTGCCATCTTGCTTCTCATTGCTAAGCAGTGTCCAGGGTACAGCACCATACCTGTCACAGAAGCGTCAAAGCTTCGTAAAATGTTGACTCAAGATACCGCCGCTGCCTTTGTTTTCCTGCGTAAGACAAGATGGAAGTTCTTTCTGAACTCCAGCCTTTCATATTTAGCAATGTTTAGATGTAATGCTTAGAAATACAAGTTTTCCCCTATAGCAGAAGGGTTGTGTATACCGTCTGTCTATTCCAGGAAGTGTCATCAAAAGTGAATGGGGATCTTGTTAGCGTTTTTTTTTTTTTTTTTGGGGGGGGGGGAGGCGCATGCAAGCCATGACCACTGCTGTGGTTATACAACGAATAGTGAACCCCGGCTTCCAGAATCAGCCTTGCTGTGGGTAGTGGGCACCCTTATGGGCATAGACTGGGTGCAGTGACTGAGGTAAGAATATAGCTTTCCCCTTGAAGAACATAAACATGAAGTATTTATAAATATTAACAAAGATCGAGCCCCAGCATGCACTTCCAGTTTACCCAATGATGGAGAATGGTGTGAGAAAAAAAGGACAAAGCATCCGAGAGCACAAGGTACTCACTCTCTGTAACCTGTTCCCTCCAGGACACTCAAAACCTCCCACAGGCCAACTTTAAAGCCTTCCTAAAACAAACAATATTCGAAAATAAAAACAGGGTTCTGTAAGATTTAATTTATAAAATACAGACTTCCAAACTCAAAATATTCTTTATCTGAAATGTTTATATAATCGAGTAGAATATTCGAAACATGGTAATTTCTACCTGGATTAAGCAAGCCATGAATGAAAGTGATACCAGGCGCTGGGTCTAGGAAATATCTATATATCTATGCCTCCGTCTATATTTAAGCCTCTATGTGCCTCTTGGCTGCTCTACAGAAGGTAGAGTTTCCATAAAATATTCAACCCAGCTACTGTACGGAAGACATGTTGTATAGTCTTCTGTTGTAATCATTTCCAAGTATTTGTTTACATCTTGTACGCTCCAGATTCATGGGGTCAGGGAACAATGAAATGAGTGTTTTGCTTTTGTTTTGTTTTAAGGGAATAACTTGTGAATCAAACTCATCTTAACTCTGTCTGGCTCCCTTCTACTTTCCTCCCCAGACTTCTACCACACGCATTTTCCTGGGATCCTGTTCCCTGGGAGTCCTTAAAGACAAACACGCCAGGCCTGAACTACCACTCAGAGCAATAGCGCCTCCTAGTGTCCTGGCCAAGCCTCCTTTCGCCATTTGGATAGGGCCTCACATTTTCAAAGGAAGCAACTAGAAATAATTAGCATGGCAATCCTCAGACCATCAAAAGAAAACCAAAACCGTATGGCAGTTAGCTGGAACTTCAGCTCTTACAGGGCAAAGGCAAATAACTATCTGGTCATATTTCACCTCAGTGGCTAAATGGTATAATTCTGTTTCTAGAATTTATAGGGTAACCCGAAAAGTACATGTTCAACATTCTTGAGTCTTCTCACCCCAGCTCTGTGACTGTTACTGTCACACGGAAGCGATAAAATATGTATTTAACCCCTCTCTACCCCTGATCTTTTCTCAGGCAGCATCAAGGAAAGAATTGTGGAAAGAGCTGTTCTGGACAGACCCACTGCTCTGTCAGGCTTTGCAGAGGAGCACTAGGCAAGCTTATCTTCTCTCTGAGCCTCGGTTTCCCCGCCTGTATTATGGGCATATTTGTAGTAGTTACCTCAGAATAGAGTGTGGGAACAGCAGGCTGTTAAAATGGTGCCTGAAGCCCGCACTGCTGTTAGCCCAGCATGGCTAATCTTTTCAGTCAGGTCTATGTGCCCCCCCCCCAAACTCTGTGTTCTGTATTATTAGAATGTCCATGATTATTTAGCTCTTAAAAAAAATCCAAAGCCTGGAATGTTGACTCGTGCCTGTTAAATCCCGCCACTCTGGAAGCTAAGGCAGGAGGATTGCCATCAGTTGGAGGTCAGCTTAGGCTACAAATTGAGACTCTGTCTCAAAGATAAACAGAAAGTGAACTATTTTAATGAACACCATTACTTATGAAATCCTACAAGGAGTTCTCCAGTCCTGGGATAGAATTATACACCAGAGAACCAACCTTACACAATTTCTCACTTGCTATTGCATAACACATCTGTGTTCAAAACACCTGCAACAGGGAATTCACTGACAGTTTAGTGCGCTCCAAGTCACCATGCTAAAAAGCAAAAGAAACACTGTGAGCCCTGCAAAATGTGCAGCCAATCTCCACACTTCATGGCCATCCAGGTATTAATGGGAGCTACCACTGATGCCTGCCAGAAGGGCGAATTAGCCACACACTAGATGACTTTAGGTATAAAAATGTCTTTCAAAATAAAGACTCAAGTGAAGACGATTGAGAACCTAAGCTATGATTCGCTATGAATAGCAACCCCGGGGATCCTTCAGTAGAAAGTGGATTTACTCTCCTGAGGATGAAACCCTGTAAGCCTTAATAATCATGTAAGCTGCTCCAGCACATGGCAGGGGCATTAAATCTCTCCCTTCCCTATCTTACCATAACCCTTTCACATCCTCAGAGATCACCCTGCTCTATCTCACGAGAGCATGTCACATAAGCGTATAAACCCATTTCCCTCACAGGCCAGGGAAGATTTCCCTTAAGTGTGTTTTGGGAACTCCTGCGTCTGGGTGGGAACGGCCGAGGCTCACAGCACTGAGATTCCTGGTATTACAGAAGTGATCATATAATGGTTCAAAGCAGCTTTTCTTTCTTTTTTCTTCAGATTAGAATGTATTTTGTGAAAACTCAGAGTAGGGATATAGATAGGCTATAACTTTTCAGTTATATTACCTGGGGGATATGACATATGACCGGGGGAGGGGAGCAGATTTACAGGCCATGCTTGGAGGCCTGCCGACACCCCTCATCTGCTCTGCAGCCGTGAGGCTTCTCTTGGTTTATTAAAGGTCTATTTTGTTATTTAGCTTTGTGTCTGTGTGCCTCTGTACTTGCAGAGGCTACAAGAGGGCTCTAGATGCCTTGGTGCTGGAGTTACAGTTGTGAGCTTCCTGATGTGGGTGCAGGAACAGAACCCATATCCCCTGGAAAAACAACAAACACCGTTAACTGTTGAGTCATCTCCCCAGGCTAGAACCCTCCTTGAGGTTTCTAAGTGATAAGCTCTCCCTAGGTTTATATGGACTTCACTACTTTTTGACAGAAAGGAATCTAGATGAATCTACCCAGTTCTGACCTATAGAAAGGCATATTCGATGGGTCTCTGATACACTTTTAGTTCTAGTTTCAAATAATATTTTTTGACCTTATTTAATGCTTTCTTTTTAGGGTCCATTTTGGTTGTTGGGATAAAACATGACTTGTAGAACTGCAACATTTTGTTGTTCCTTACCAGTATACTTCATTTACTAATAGCCCATAATTAAGGAGAAATTGTTAGTTAAACAAATAATTAGGCACACTGAGGCATGGCTGGGGAGTGGTTATTCATCTCCTTGTCAGAGGTCCTAAGCTTTGGCCTACTTTTTTTTTTTTCATTTTTCTTTCCAATTTTTTCCTAATTTTATTATTTATGAAACTTCTTGCATCAAACTAGGGGAGCTAGAATATTTATGTATTACACCTTGAAGAATGACCAAGTTGATGAGTGCACAGAACACTGTGCTCTGGGTCCCACTTTTTTTTATTATTATTATTATTTTCTTTATTTACATTTCAAATGCTATCCCAAAAGTTCCCTATACCCCCCCCGCCCCTGCTCCCCTACCCACCCACTCCCACTACTTGACCCAGGCCTTCCCTTGTGCTGGGTCATATAAAGTTTGCAAGCGGGTCCCACTTCTATAGTCAGGTCCTGTGATCGCCTCTGAGGAAGATGCTTCCTGTCTACAGAGGCTCAGGTACCAGGTGCCTCCATCCTCAGTGGGATGTGGGGCTCTAGCTGATACACTTCTCGGAATAGTGAGATGCCTCATTTCTTCTCCAAAAGATAAGAGCCTTGAGAAGATATTTCACAAAAGAATATTATATATATTCCTCTATGGCTTTTGGATCTGCTAGCGCAGCACACTGAGCATGGAGGAATGAAGGTGATGTGGTGGGCTCCACATCGGAGACTGTCAGAGCATCTTCAGGGACTGGTGCTGCTGGCTGCATTCCTTGTTTGCAGAACACAGGGTGTTTCTTTCTGCTGGCAGCTGCCTCTAGCTGCAGCCGCCTAACCCTCAGCTCACTGGAATGGTCAAGAGACTACAGACTCTCCCTTCAACTGAGCTGTGACTGAGAAAACAAAAACAGAACCAGACATGGCTCTTCCTTGGGTTGCTAGGTGAGAGAAGAAAACAACCATCCAGGGCCACACTCAAGTGAGGAGTGGTGTTAGGGACAAAGGAGCAACTGGACCAATGACAATCTCAGATACTATGTGCCAACATGATACTCACATGGTACAGAAGGACACTGGGAGTGAATGGTAAATAATAGCAAATCAAACACAAATCAGCGACATCAGACCAGCGAAGGATACTATGTTACACAAATCAGCAACATCAGACCAGTAAAGGATACCATGTTCAAGCTGTCAGGAAGTATCATAGGAAAACAACAGTGCCAAAAAACTGAGAAGGTGTTTTTCAAATTTGCCCTGGTTTACATGTTCAAGCACTAATTTGTCAAGTCATGTCAGTGGGTGGCATTCAGAAATCACAGAAAGTGTTCCAAGCTTATTACTGCTGGTCACCTGAGATCAGGTTTTCCATCAACACTTACTCTGAATGGTCATGCACAGGAGATGTGGCTTATGCTATGCACGTGTACCATGAATTCACTGGGTTTTTGCTTACCTTCAGCTTCCCTGATCCTTCGTCCCACTGCCGACCTGCGCAGCACACTCCTTCCAGAGTTGAAGAGGCTGGCCAGCTCGTCCAGAGGGCTGGACAGCGGCCTGCTGTTGGGTGGGCTGTAAGGGCTTGGTGGCGAGAAGGTGGATGAGGCCTTCCTGAGGTCTGCTCTGGCTGTCCTTCCCGGTGAATATGGAGCCTTGACAAAGGAGCTGCAGGGACCCAGTACTGGGGCCGAACTGGGCTTTGGCTGTGTTCTGGGCAGGTCAGAGTTAGTCAGTGCTTTAGCTGCAGTGACCAAGACAGAATCTGGTGGGAAGGCGAAATGGGTGGGTGGCCTGCAGGGTGCAGGGGCCATGCCACAGGATGCAGAGGCTGCCCCACAGGGTGCAGAGGCTGCCCCACCAGGTACAGGAGGTGGTCTACAGGGTGCAGGAGGTGGTCCACAGGGTACAGGAGGTGGTCCACAGGGTGCAGGAGGTGGCCCACAGGGTGCAGGAGGTGGCCCTGGGGGTGGCGGTGGTGTGGCAGGTGGTGAGATTCGGCTGGGCCCATTAAACACAGGAAAGCCAGGGGATGCCAGCTGGTCATTATCTCCCTTCTGTGCTTTTGAGTACTGTGGTGACAAGGGACTGGAGCCTTCAGACTGCACCGGGTACTTGAGGTTGGTCTCTAAGACTGGCAGTTTCTTCACCTCCAAGGGTGTCAGTGGAGACTCATCAGAAGCTGGGGAGCAGGTCACTGGGGTGGGAGGAAAGACTAGAAGTGGTGGCCTGTGGGGAAGCAGATTGGGGAAGGGTGGGGGGATGTCACACGTATCCTTCGAGGGCTGGCAGTTGCCCTCAGCAGCCTCCAAGATGATGGCTTTTCGAGTCTCTAAAAACAGAGGAGGTGAGGCAGGCAGGAAGGTGAGCATCCCCAGGCCACAGCCCTCCTCCGGCAAGATGTACTTCATCTCCTCATACACAGACTCGCCCTGGTCAGGGCTGTCGGTCTCAGATCCTCCTGCCCTGGCTGCATTCCCTACCATCTCAATGTACACAGGCTCAGTATCATCGTCATAGTCACCCTGTGGCAATGGCAGGTGAAGAGGCAGCTGTGGTGTGCACTGAGGCACTGAGTCAGGCCTGGCCCACTGCACACCCAGTGTCCCTGGGGCCTGATGCCTGCCCACCTGGCCCATCGTGCCAGAAGGCCGTGGTGGTCCCCAGATCTCTTCATAAGAGCCACTGAGTTTCGTGTGGGGACTTCTCTTTGGCTTCCGAGGGGGAATCTTCTTCATGGTGCTGTAATCATCACTGTGGGGTCTGGGCCGTGTCAGAGCTAAGGCAGAAGACAGAGATATAAGAGTCAGTGTGTCCCAGGGAAGCCAGGCAGGCCTATACGGAATTGAGTGACCCTGCCCTGGATCGCTTTGTTTGCCACAGCCAGCCCTTACGTCCTTTGAGCAGAAAAGACTCCTGGCTTGTGCTCTTTCCACCTTCTAGGAGTCTGGAGGAGGACCTAGATGCTTGAGGCCACTAAGGGAAACGGTGCCCAAGACGCAGTCTATACACAGAGGAAGATGGTCCACAGAAACAGAACTGCAGCAGATACATTAAGATAAGGCTTCTACTCTCCGGGGTAACAGGGCCTGGCGGGTTCGGGATGTTTGCAAATGAGTAGGGGCTTAGACTATAATTGTGCAGGATAACTGGACCATCCTCAGCCTCCATGTGGACACCCACATAGCTAAGCCACTCCTTCAGAGACCAGTGGGTGCATTTCGCTTGTGTTCCAACATGTGCTCACACCGTAATAGAAAGGGCTAAAAAGTATGATCGGCTCTAGCTTCACGGCCATCGTTGTGCGATGGTATCGTACAAGACCTCCCACAAGTAGACAACTACTAGCAGGAAAATGCTAACCTCCCGAATGCATCTGCATCACTCCATCTCCCTAGAGGGTGGACCCCACAGAAGCGCGCCCCGAGCTTTCCCCAGACTGCCTAGGAAGGCAGTTGGATCAACACCACCGCAGAGCCGCTTCACAGACACCTGCAGCAGCAGGTCTACGGTGGAAGATGGAGGGACTCTGGCTGCCTTAGAAAGAGATGCTGACAGGGTGGTGCTGAGGACATCCTGCCTTCTGAGGCTGGGCCCTGGCATCGTAGCTTCTGCTTGCTCCCTGTTGTAGCAGGAGCCTCTCTGAGTGAACCCAAAGTTCTCCTGAGCAGTGTGGACTTTTCACAGCGGACCCTCCACTGGATGTGTGAAGAGGCCTCAGGGAGGGAAAGAGATGCCAAGTGGAGAAGATGCTTCAAGGGGAGAGAAGACTTGTGGAGGTGAAGGACTGAGGTCAGACGATCCAAAGACTTTCCTGTCAAACCCAGAAATGTATGAGCCATGCCTTTAAGGGCCTGCACTTCAAAGACAGCTATGATCACACTGTACAGAGAACTGCTTAGTATGATAGGTCAAACCCATGAGAGAACACTGCCAGCAACCCTTGGATCTAAGGTCACTGCCTTCTGGAAAGTTTGTTATATAATCCCAGATACGCAGTGTAGATATTGGAACCTGATGGGGACAGTGACCTCACTCTAGAAAGTCAGTGTTGAAGTGACCCTTAACTGAAGCCCGAAGCCCCTGAGGAAGCTCTGAGAGGAGCCAGGGCAGATACGGGGTAAAAGCTTGAAGAAGCCGTACAAAGCTGAGGAGGGCTTTAGGCTACAGTCAGAGGGCGGGGGGGGGGGATATCTAGCTGGCCTGGCTAAGGATTTGTAATGGCAGGGGGACATAGCTGCTTCTAGAGTCTTTCCAGTGTGACAATGAAGAGATGGGACAAAGAACTTTCTACCATAAAGGAGCAGGGCTTTCTTGGTCTATGAACCCACTAGTGCTTCTCGGTGTGTTTTGAGGACGACATACTATGCAAACATGGAGAAAGGACCTGGACCTCCATGAAACCTGCTCTGAAGTTGGAGCCCAGCACTTTGCCAACAACACCCTCTACGAAAACTTCAGAAAGACCTGGGTTGTTCCTCATTGATCTCTCCAAAGGAGTTCCAAAGAACCGAGGCCGTGGGCGTAAGCATTGCCACAGACAGTGAAGAAAACAGAATGCAGGGGAGCTGTGGTTATGGTTGCTGACTAATGAGATGTGTTAGGGATTGATTCACAAGCAGCTCACACAAGTGTAAAAGGCACTTTGTCCCTGAAAATTGGCAGCAGCTCTGCCTGGAGAAGAGACTCTGGCTTCCAGAATGTCATGTGCAGGGAACAGGCTGAGAAAGCATCAGCCACAAGGCTACATCACTGTCAAGATGAAGAACTGTAATTCAAAGGGAGCACCTAAGACCCCAGAGCATCAACCTCAGAGCCTAGGAAGATGATGGTCAGGGGCAGGACTCTATTCCCATAGAGATCCTTACAACACTAGCTGACTGTTGTTCTAAATGTCATGCACAGACCATGAGTGTCATCTCATGTCCCCTTTCAGGCAGGAATATGTCTGTCTAGCAGATGTGGACTATCATTTTATATCACAAGTCTAATGAACCTTACCCAAGCGAACACAAGGAGAAAACCGTGGCCTTGAAAGAGTCAGGAACTCTCACTGCTTAAGGAACTTTAGCCCAAACCTCAGGCATTGGGGGATGTGGGAAGGAGGCTTTGGGAGCCTCGGGAGGTGGCCCTTCTGTCACCTAGGTGACTCTATGAGTAGAGAATGAATTGCTTAGTTCAGAGTGGACTGAAGCCTATTGGATTTTCAAAAACCGTTTGCCACAGATTTATTTTTCAGCCCACACCGAGCGATTGAATGTATATCTCCTTTCCCAAACCTAGACAGGATGCTGGGACTGTTCTGGCGGACAGGTGAGGTTGAAACAATTCTTCATTCCTCCTGGAGGTGGAACATAAAAGGTGGCTCTCAATCCATCTCCCCCCAGTCCCCGCTCCTACGATGAGTGATTGTCCACATTAACCCTGGAAGTCTCCATGCCATCAAAGCAAAAGCAGAGACCAGCTAGAGACACATACAGAAACCCTTGGATGCTGAGGTGTCACAGGACTAAGGCACCAGACCTGGTGACCCGATTCTATATCATCGTAGCCGACTTCATGTGGGACCTTGAGTGCGAACCACCAGACAATCCACAT
Source organism: Mus pahari (assembly GCF_900095145.1). Classification (NCBI taxonomy): domain Eukaryota; kingdom Metazoa; phylum Chordata; class Mammalia; order Rodentia; family Muridae; genus Mus; species Mus pahari. The sequence goes on along the minus strand of NC_034608.1, from coordinate 29,050,252 downwards.
CACCTGAGACCCAGAGCCTGAGAGACAGAGCAACAGCCATCATCTTGTTTAAATCACAGTTTGGGTGGGTTGCTAAGCAACACTAGAAAAGCTCCCCTCCAGGCTTGCTCCAGAGGTAAAGTCTTTTGTGTTCTTCGATGAGGAGAAGCCTGTTAGATGGAGCAGCCAAGTTCTGGAGTCTCCCTGGCTGGAACAAAGCTGGGTGTCTGAATGACTAGGGCATACCACATCCTGCTCCCTGACTCAGTTTCCCCCACCTGCACAGGGCCATGATGATTTGCCACAGGCTGTTAGGATGGGAAATACTGAGAATAAAGCCCCTTATGTCAGTAAGCACCCCGTCCCTTTTCTTTCAACCACTCAGCAGGCAATTGACCATGGGGAAGAGTCATGGGAGTTAGACAGTGCTCCTCAAATTATGGCTGGTACCTCAGCAGGTGCCTGGCCTAGGGTGAGGCAGCAATTCTGCGGGGAACACAGCCTCCTGCTGTACCCTCTCAGTATTAATTTGGAGTCTCTGTGGGCCAGGACTAGGAATCTTTACTCTTCATAAGCTAAAATTAGGGAAGCTATAGCTAGAGTACCGAAGCCTAATTTGGTCTTGTGGCTATTTCAGGGTACGTGCGTGTGATCAGCTGATTTGCAAGTACGGATGTGGGGACAATTAAAATTTACTTATTTCAAGAGTTTTCCTTTTTTTAGTTTCCAAGTTTACGTATAAAATAGTCACAAGAACTCAACAATGCCAATGAAATGGAGCCCCCAAAACAACCCTGGTCACGGGGTGGAACATCGAGGCAAGTTTTGGTGTCTGACAGAGCTCAGAAGAAGCCACGCTGCATTTCCAGTCTCACAGGCTTGGAGATTTCACTCCCACTGGAGCCATCCTGAAGTCACGGCCAACACGTCCTAAGTTCTGGGAGGAGAGACACGTTTCCACACACGAGATATTTCCCTGTGGGGTTCTGTGTTTAGATACATTGGTGGCATCTAAGTCACATCCATACCGGCACAACCTGGTCCTATCATCACCCCAAAACAAGACATGGTCCAGGCAAGAATTTAAAGGCAGGAAGAGGAAGACCAGCGACTGTGAGGATAGGTTTAGGAGCTCCTGGTTTCCAGTTCTCCCTGTGTGGTTCTGCTTGGGCCCAGCACCTCTTGTGTTATTGTTCATGTGTGTCTGCCTCCAGCACCGGGCATGGATCCATTCTGCATTAACTTGGGGACCTTGGATTGGGCCCCACAAGACTATCTGAGGACTAATGCAGGAAGATGATAGAGCCTGCTTGCTAGGTGCAAAGAGAAATGGGGCTTGACTTCACAGACATTGTGGTGTTGAGTCTCGTTCGTACTGGGGGACCTTAGCCTCCTTCCAGTCTCAGGACACCACCTCCCCATCCCACTCCCCTCAGAGTGCTAGATGCCTGTCTGTCTCATTGCCCACATTGTTTAAGCATCTTCTCTTCTTGTTCGCCTCACTCCTCTGAGATTGCCCCTCCCCCCTCCAGCTGTGGCCCTGGCAACTCTCTATGCCACTGCTCTGACGCCCCTCTCCCCATGTCTCAGGTGTTGTGATGACTGGAAGCTGATTCTCACGGGCCCTGTGGAAGGGCAAGCCAGCTTCCTGCCAGGCTTTGTTCTCAGTTACTGTATCTGGGAAGGACATCGACTGCAGACTCTCTACATGGCCCTCTGGCCTCCACTGCTCTCCTTTGTGCAGGCCTCTTGCATCTTGTACCAGACCCTCTACCCTGCACATGCATGGAGGACACATGAGCTTCTCTTACAATACCTCCTAGAAGATTTGGAAATACAACTGGTACATCAAAATAGCAGCCTTTACTTTTGAGCCGAAATTGCTGTAAAAACCTTTCTTATCTTACTCTTTCTTTAAAAAAAAAAAAAAAAAAAAAAAAAAAAAAAAAAAAAAAAAAAAAAGATTTATTTATTTTATGTATTTGAGTATTCTGCCGCTGTTTTCAGGCACACCAGAAGAGGGCATCAGATCTCATTACAGATGATTGTGAGCCACCATGTGGGTGCTGGGAATTGAACTCAGGACCTCTGAAAGAACACTCAGTGCTCTTGACCATTGAGCCATCTCTCTAGCCCCCTTATCTTATTCTTTCTATAAAAAGATTAATTTTTATTTACATGCAGGTATGTATGTACACCACATACATGTCTGGTGCCCACAGGTCAGAGGATATCAGATCCCCTGGAACTGGATGGAGTTACAGATGATTGTGGGTAACCATGTGCATTCTGGAAAACAAACTTGGGTCCTTGGGAGAATAGCCAGTGTTCTTAACCATCAAGACATCCCCCAACTCTCTCTTTGTTTCTTTCATTGTTTCTTTCTCTCAGCTCCATTATATTCTATTTTATTATTATTATTATTATTATTATTATTTATTGTTGCTATTATTAATTTAGTTTTTGTATCCATCCTAAGTCTCCCCTTCTTCCTGTCCTCCTAATTGTTCCCCCACCTCTGCCCTTCCCCATCCACACATTCCTTCTCTCTTCCAAAAAAAAACAGGCAGGCCTCCTGTGGATATCAACCAGTCATATCAAGTTGCAGTAAGATCCTAAGGAGTGTGACTGACTCTGAGGGAATCTCCAATGTTGCCACTGCTCTAGGTGTCTGTCAGGGGTCAGAATCCTGGATCTTTCTTTAAAACGAGATTGTCGTTTTGCGATATTCCTGTTTCGTTGAATTCACGTAACCACTGAGATCTCTCAGCTCCACATCAGACCGTCGGACACTATGTCCCAGTGTCTACTTGGCCATTTGCTTGAATCTCCTCACACTTGCACAATGGCACGGCCGCCAACTCCCCACAGCAGTGGTCTGAGGCTCAAATCCTCACGGGTTGTCTTCTATTACCTGCTCTTCCCCACGAGTCGGGTCTTTTCATTTCCATGAAAAAAACGCATGCACTTAGGTTCTCGGCGGTCGCCGCACACCGCACACCGTGTGTGCGATCTGTCCCTGCATCTTATCTGTAACCTGATACATTTGGGAACATCCTGTCCGGTTGTAGCACCAGACATCGGGGAACACAGACAGTGCATGATTTTTGAGTGGGTAGAGAGTAGTTGCCATTTCCCCTTTCTGCGTAACTGCTTCTTGACCCATCAGAGCTGAGCCCTTTACTGCCTAGTCTGACAGTTACACAAACTGAATTTCGTGGCCATGCTTCTCAGCGTCTGTCATTTCACTCCACGTTAAAAAAAAAAAAAAAAAAAAGTAGGCTTAAATTTTAATTAGATCATGATTGGGAAAGCCTGGTGAATATTTTTTTACCTTATTAATTAGTGAATATATGGTGTAGTGACCAACTTCTAGAACTGCCTTGGCATTGAAGCTGTTAACTCAGCACAGAGGTGGGACCCAGAGAGAAGGAACTGACACATAAGTAGCTTTCCCCTAAGAGGCTTAAGGATTTGAATATTATTTATATTTAATGATTAAAAGGCTGCTGGCAAGCCAACAATTGGATTTATTTCTATTAAAAACTGTATCAGGGCCACAGTGGTGCCATGGGCACGCCCAGACCGGAACCCAGCACTCAAGCGAGCCCTGAGAACAGCACTAACTTCCCCCCAGCCACACCCCCCACCTTGGCTAACCTTCACCGGTGGTATCCTTGGCAGCTGAGAGGCAGGCGCTCACAGCCTCATAGGAGGCACTCAGCCGGGTGTTGGGGTCCCTCTTTGGCTTGGGTGGAGGCTGTTTCCGTGGCGATGGGAGGCCAGTGCTGTCATCCATGCTGAACACAGAGTGCAGTGACGGGGGCCGGGTGGACGGTCCGGCGAAAGCCTGGGCGAGGCTGTCCACTACCATGGGCACCGGCACGGAGTTGGAGTGGACATGTCTGCATCCTCCTTGGTCTTCAGCTCTTAAGGGAAAACAAAACACAAACAGCCACAGAGCACAGAGGCCCAGGTGTGTCATTTAGGTGACAGTGATGAGCCTGTTCCCCTGGCACAAAGAGAGTTCCTCAGCAAGGACCCTTTCTAACTAGCCTTGCTCACCCAGGGGTTGCTGCCCAGGCCTGCCTGGCTCTGCTGGAGCACTGGGGATGTCTATGATGGTTCCTTTCAGTACTCCCCCAGCAATGTTCCAGCTACTTATAGGGCTTCACACTTCCCATCAGCCATCCCCCAGAATGGATTTTTCACAGTCTGATTCTTAAGCAAATGAAAAAGGCAGAATTTCAATCTGAATGATAATTTCTGGGAAACCCATCTTAATAGAGAGTTAGTGTTGCAGCCAGCCTGCAGAGCTCATCACCATTCCATTGTCAGGTAGACGGGCATGCTCCACACCAAACAAGGGAAATTCACAGTTTGGCATTCTCTCTCTCTCTCTCTCTCTCTCTCTCTCTCTCTCTCTCTCTCTCTCTCTCCATCTAATCTCACCAGCAATTACTAATTACGTATGGAATTATGATTCTTCCTGTGACTCGGCACAGTTGCCTGGTGCCGAGCGAACTCCTGGTATCAACAAATTAGCAGGCACACATTTCTTCACTTAATTTTGCATCAGGCAAATAAAACACATAATCAAATGGTGGAAGTGGAATGGCTGCTTAGTTCCAGTAGAGAAAATGATAAATGTGCTTTGGGAAGCCACTGAGAATGAGTAGTTAGTCGTCTTGCTTTCACGTTTTTCCTTCTGCCTTCACGGGTGGGGGGTAATCGTGTGTGACGCTGGTGAGTTCCCTTCACCAGGGGTTTCTTCTCATCTGCTTCATAATTATATCTGTGAGTGTCAGAGCATCCACAGGGCTGGAAAACAGCAGCATACGAGCTGGCTGCCCATGTAGAAAATGAAGTCACCAAGGATGAAGCGGGGCCGCTTGTCGAATGATTTGTTTCCTCTCTAATGTTTAATTACAGTTCTCTGTACAAAAGAATATTTTTTCCAGTATGTAATCTCTAAGATATTGGAGGCTAATTAGCAAAGACACCTAGCCATTTCCACTTTAACAACAGCAACAAAATCATTCTACACAGGCAGTGATGGCAGGAGAGTCATTTTTAGAGAGAAACGGGAGGTTCCCCGGGTCTTTAGCAAAAACTGACAGCTACCTAGTCATGAAGGCCTGTGCAAGGAGCCTGGTTCTGTCCTCCCAGGGAATGAGCCTCACACATAGGGGTTTATTCACCTCTTTATGTTTTTAAAGTGGTGTCTGAATTCTTTGAACAGGTTTCCAGAAATTTCTATTCGCCAGCCTTATATGCTTTGTACCTCTCAAGAACGTTACAAGTCTTGCTAGCTGACTTTGCTAGCTCAGAGCTTTATGGGATGCTTAAGTAATATCAACAAGGCTAATGAAACAAAGTTATTTTTATATGATTAAACTTACACCTGGAGATTGTGTTCCATAAAGGGATCTCCCAGGCAAGCAACCCTGAGATTTCTGGAGTGTCTGGGCTAACACAGCATGCCCGTCTGTTCCCTAGCGGGTTCTCTGTTCAGTTGTGATTTGTGTTAAGGGCTATCAGAAGCTCCTGACTCCCAGGACCCATCTTATAGGTAAGCAAGGTTACAGATGGACCTTACCTCTTGGTTCCTTCCTCTTGTCTGTTCCTGTGGTAGGCAGTGTGGACCTCCTTCCGGAGCCTATCATGTTCCCGGGCAATGTCGGAAGCATTCTGAATGACCAGGGCATCATAGGTTTTCAGTGCCATGTCCTCTGTGTTCTGTAAGAAGCTCTTGATGGAGGAAACCTCTTGCTGCTTGATGCTCATTCTCTGAAGTAAGTGCTGGCGTGCCAGAAACCCTCTTATAACTTCATAAAAGAACACAACCCTAGGTCAGTGGGCAGATCTAAAGGAATAAACCCAGACACACACAGACATACAGACACAGACATACAGACACAGACATACAGACACAGACACATAGACACAGACAGATAGATACAAAGACATACAGACACACACATACAAATCAGACACACACACACACACAGACACATAGACACACACACACACACACACACATACACACACACGAACACACACACGAATACACAAGCACAGCAACCAAGAATTAACACATTCAACCCAGAATAAGAATTTGCTAGCATATCCCAATTTCTCTTCCAATGTGAGGTGTCCCACACTGTCTCAGATGCTTGGATACTTGGTCTCCAGTTGGTGGTGCCATTTGAAAGAGTGAGGAGCCCAAAGCAGGCAGACCATGGCTGGAGGAAGGGAACCATTGTGGTTGTGCATTGAGACTTCATAGGCCACCCCCCCCCCACTTCCTGTTCACTCCCTGCCTCATGTTCCACACCAAGGCAGTCTAGATCCCTGAGGAGCCGTGAGCCCAAACAAACCCTTAAGTTCCTCTGTGTAGGGGAACTTTATCATGGCACAGAGGATAACACTAAGATAGTGATGGTCAGCCCTGTCCCTGATTGAGCTTTCTGCACAAAATTCTTTTGTTGTCTTTTTGTAACACAAGCTGACAAGGATGGCTTGGACCAAATAAATGAGAAAGACCTTGGGTGTAGCTTCCCCACAACTGTTTTGGCCTGCACTAATAGCCTTTCATGATTCCTGGTCATTCCAGAAACACTCAAGGATCCCTGACCTAGTTTCTTAAATACTTGCTCATAATATTCCTAAGGTTTCTATATAAATTTTAGAGATTAACACTTCCTTGAGAGCTACAGAGATTTTACAGAAACAGGAAGTGTATCCTTCCTGCTTCTCAGGGTTGCCGGTCTAGAAAAATGCATAAAAGCTGGGGAACAATTAACTGAAAAATGCAGTGAAACCAATAATTGATCAGTAGGGAATTTGTTGAAGAGAGAGAAAAACCAGAAGGCAGGATCTAAAGGCAATCGCTGTCTCAGATACTCAGTTATGCCATTTAATGTGGAAACAATGTAACAAATAAAGATTTCTGTGTTGGTCTCAAAGATAATGGAGTTCTTTTGTTTCCAGTAAAGACAAGCAAGGAATGGCAGAGCATGGGCTCCAGGCTCTCTGTGCATGTGAGGCAGCTCCACCACCCCCCCCCCCAAGCCTGCAATCCTCTAGTGATTTGTGGCCCTCCAGAGGGGAAAGATCAGCAATAGGGGAAGTCACATGGAAGGATATTGCAATCAATAGATGAAAGAACTTGCTAACAATTGGAAATGGAACTGGCTGCCTTCTGAGAAAGGGAACTGGCCTTCATCCCTGATGTGGGCAAGGCAGGTGTAAGGGCCGGTCCCTACAGACGCTGGGGTCAGGCACAGACTACTGACATGGGACATAGTCTTTTAGCCTCCAAGATGCCACCCCTTCAGGCTTCAAATGCCTCAGATTAGAGGAAAGAATAGATTAAAAAAGCAGACAATGTCAGAAGGAAATCACTGAGTGACACTCCCCCATGCCTGAAGGCATCATATGTATGGGCAGTCCAGGAGATGTTGTAAAGTTAGATGCAACTTTCTACACTTAGGGCTTAAACTTGCCCTTTAAACCCAGAGGAAGATGCTAGCTGGAGAGTTACTTTGAAATACAATTGTATCAACATCCCTGCAAGAAGCTGTGTAGAGTTAGTCTACAGACAACAAAAATATAACTGTAAAAGCTAGGTCAGACTTTTGGGAGCATAAGATGCGGGATAGATGAAGCACCCGAGGGGGCTGGAGACCTTGTCTACGCTTTAGCCTGGATTCTGTTCTTCCTGCATTGAACAAAAACAGTTACTGCCTTGAGAAGGCAAAGGTGGGCACACAGTCACGAGGGTTAGGTTCTTAAAATACAGGCAGACAAACATGGAGAGCGAGTGCCAGGCTTCCCAGCATGCCACCTTGCTCACTCACAAAGCCTGCTGCCCATAGGCAGATGACTCCATCTTCCCACCATTATCGATTGGCAGCCTTCTAGAATTAAGTCATCACATAGGTTGATGAAACTATCATTCTCAGCAAAGAATCACACACACACACACACACACACACACACACACACACACACACATACACACACACACTCCAAGCCTGCTGGAAATGGGCCACAGATTTCTTTGTCCACAGTTTAAAGCCTGCCTCTGCCACCAGGCCGTGGCTGCTTCATTTACTGTTTGTGTTTAAATTTTATTTTCCTTTACATTTAAAATTCTTTTTTCTCCAGATATTTACTAACAACAAGAAAAAAATGAAATTAAATGGTGCAAATTCATCTAGATTACTTAAATTTTGAGTGAGCATAGTATCAATTCTGAGAGAAGAGAGAATAAAAAACCAGTAAGCAATGCTCACATTCAAAAGCCCGCGGTTTCTAAAGTGCTTTTTTTTTTGGGTGTCCATTATTTCCTTTATTCAAACGAAACCATGGTTTTTATCTCAATGCCATTTTCAAGGTTGCTCTCCATTCTTATCTTCAGAAAGGTGAGGGGGCTGAGTTCAGCTCATCCCTGCTCCAGGTTGGTTACAGGAGAGAGTTAGCCTCTGAGGCTAACTAGAGGAAAAATTTCAAGTGGGTGACATGTAGAAGAGGGGGCTCAGATTCCTCTAATTCCATTTAAGAACATTTCCCAGGAACACTAGGGTGCCCTGCTCTGTTCACACATAGATAGCATGGTGTTAAATGGGGTCTTCCTGACCCAGATTCAGCTGTGGCTGAGAGCCAAGTGTGGATTCAGTCAGTTCTGGTTGGTGCTGAGGCTGCATTTCCAACCTGCCTCCAGGTGAGGCAGCGGTGCAGGTGCCACCCAGAGTGGGGCAGGGTGAGGTTCCAAATGGTCCCAGCCAACATCTCTTGATCATGGATGCTGGGACCATGGGGACCAAGTCACAGGGGTCCATTTGTCATATGCCAGAGAGAAGGGGACTCAGAACCATGACCTGGGAACTGTGTCCTCAGCCAAGGCTCCTCCAGCCCTGGGCTGGATCAAGTGATGTCAGAGATTAACCCCCAACCCCCAGAGCTCTGTCCCCTTGCCCCTTCCCCCATCTCTCCCCTTTCCCTCCCCCTTCTCTCTCCACGTGCTCATGGCTGGTCTACTCCCCTACTTCTCGTCTCTGTCTCTGTCTCTCTGTCTCTGTCTCTCTGCCTTTCTCTGCCTCTACTACCCTCTTAACTCCCCTCCCCACGCCCCGAATGAACTTTATTCTATACTATACTGATGTGTGGCTGGTCCCTCGGGGGAAGGGATGTCTCCGCATGGGCCCACTGAGACACCCCCTTTCCCCACACCTCACCACACAACTACCAAAACATATTTCCCCATCTTTATCTTTTTATAAACACACCAAAGATGTGTAAAGAATACTTTGAATCTGTCCCAACCAGGAATATCAGTGCTGGGTCACAACATGCCTGCTATAGTGCTTGCTGCCCTTCTCCTTCTCCTCCTCCTCCTTTACCTCTTCTTCTTCCTCTTCCTCTTCCTCTTCCTCTTCTATTTCCCCCTCCTCTTCTACTTCCTCTTCCTCCTCCTCTTCCACTTCCTCTTCCTCCTCTTCCTCCTCCTCCTCTTCCACTTCCTCTTCCTCTTCCACTTCCTCCTCCTCTTCTACTTCCTCCTCCTCTTCTACTTCCTCCTCCCCCTCTCTTCCTCCTCCTCCTCTTCCTCCTCCTCTTCTGCCTCCTCTTCCACTTCCTCCTCCTCCTCTTTCTCCTCCTCTTCCACTTCCTCCTCCTCTTCTCCCTCCTCCTCCTCTCCTTCCTCCTCTTCCTCCTCCTCTTCTTCCTCCTCCTCCCCTTCTCCCCATGCCTTCCTCCTCTTGATTCTTCCTGTCCCTCTTCCTCTCTTTCTTTTCTTCTTCCTCCTTCTCCACCTTCCCTCTCCCTCCTCTCTCTCCTCTTGACCCTGCACAAGTGGGAGGCATCTGAGACACAGAGACCAAGACCATCACCTCTCTCATGGGTTCTGTAAGGTGCAGGCCTGAAGTGGACAAGATTGACGTTGACTTGGAACAAGGTTCTGAACTTTAGTCAAAATTTAGACTGGACATGTTAAATTCTGTGCATGGCAGATTTTTTTTCCCATTAGAAACTGAAAGGCCCCACCAGGAAATTTCTTTCTAGGCTGTAGCCTAACAGGAAGGATGACACTGTTGAGGGGGCTCACAGCACGTTTCTAGCAGGTTTCCTGGCTTTAGACAATTTCAAATACATCCCAGACATGTGCTCATTATGAAATTTGGCATAACCTAACTTCTTTTTCCTGTACTTTTCTACAGTGAATTAAACTACAGAACACATAAAAACCTGTTTACAGAGGGCTGAGAAGATGGCTCCGGGGGTGATATGGCTGCTAGAAAAGCAGGAAGACCTGAGTTGAGCCACCAAACGCTCATGTAAAAAAGCTGGTTTTAGAAGCACCGGGAGGGTAGAGGGCTGGGAACCAGAGAAGTAAACAAGGGGACCCTGAGGAATCACTGCTCAGCAATCTTAGCCAGTTGTGTGCGTTCTAGGTTTAGTGAGAGACCCTGTCTCACAGAATGAGGAAGAAAGCAATAACAAGTAACTCGGTACTTACCTCTGTCCTTCATACTGACACAAAAGAGATTCTGCGCGTGTTCACACTCACACACACATACACACATGCACATGCCGACGTGCACACACAGATGTGTACTCACACGAACATGCACAAATGCTTGTGCACACGTACACAGATTTGTATTCATACACAGACTCACATACACACACCCACGCACAGACACACACACACACAGAAGTACACATGCACACACAGATGTGTACTACACACACATACACACACATGTATCCATTCACAGGCGTGCATGCCTGTGCACACACACGAATGTGCACATACACGTACATGCACAGACACAGATGCATGTACATACATACACAGGCATAAACACAGGAACGTACACCCACATCCCATTTTCTCATGTACTGATTATATTTACTTCATGTGAGGAATGGCTGTTTTATAAAAATGCATGTTTTTAGCAGTCATTTAGATTTGGATAGAAAACACATTCAAAGCTAAATTTCTCCCAACATTATAATGAAGCGGGTGCCAATCCCCATGAAATAAGTCACAGCAACTGTTACCATTGATTCCCTAAAGGAAGACAGGGAGCTGAGATCTGTCCTGTGTGCCACAGGGACCTGCACTGCGGCTGCAGCCAGGAGCCAGGTTGGATTTCCCATTGCTCATTTTCAGGCACAATCTCACTGTCCTGAGTTTCCTAAAGAGAGCACTGCCACTGGCTGTCCACAAGGTACTAACTATGTGGACCGATTTACTATGCAGGACCTACTGTGCTATGCAGAACTGTCAAGATGTGTTTATTTCCTCCCCCAAATCATGACGGAGGTGAGAACTCACATAATTTCATGTAGAATATAACCAATAAGACGTGCTAGATCTGCAAACACCGATGTAGGAACTGGTTCAGAATAAACGGAGCAGCCCAGCTTCCCCAGACCCCCTGAGGCTCTTGCCTCGATGGAGTGTCGTGGAGCAGGTTGGCAAGTGCCCTGTGATGCTGACCCTGCTGACAGTTAGATTCAGAGGTGCACCGAGCGGTTTGGAAACTCACACCGTAAAGGTCCGAGTGCCCGTGTGCACTGCTTACCTTTCTGGCAGGTTACAATCTTCCTTTGCAGCTGGAGCCACAGGTCGCTGAGCTGGTCCACGTGCCAGTACTTCAGGAACACTTTGTGGACTCCCATCTACAACGAGAATGGCAAGGTCATGTTTGGAGGCAATAAGACATCGGAGGGAGGGTAGGAAAATGGTCAGGCAGGAGAGTTCTTAGAGTGGAGAATTGGATGCTACAAATAACAAAAATTAACCAAAGTACGTATTTCTTCTTTTATAGTACATTTTATTTCATCAGAATTTAAAGCGTTAACTAGCAGCATTTGCACCATCACCAGTGTTTGGAAACACCTATACACTGCTGTGTCCTAACAGGAAGGGTAGAGGGAGCTTCAAGTACTGTTCAGCTATGCAAAGACCAAATACTGTCCCTGTCACTATCATAACCATGAGCATGGCACTTGAGACAACTGTCAAGGACATAAGATTAACCTGTGTGCTCCTGAGCATGAGTAGGGGACAGCTCTCAGTCTACACCACACATCAGTGACATTAGAGGCTGGCATGTGTGCCCACACCATTAGGTATTAGAGGAGTTTACAGGTCACGCTTACTACCTTCAGAATGCTTGGGCAGAGGAGTCTGTATGCCTTTCCCTGGAGCACCTCTGAACACATCTGGCACAGTCCAGCTTCCCAGTGAGGTCTTTCCTAACTGGGGTCCATTGTCTGACTGGACCACCGTTTCAGTGTGACCCTGAGCTTGCATCCTGTCCGCTGGGATGACCAGACAGGTCAGTAGTGAGACCTCTCTGCTCCCCTCCTAACAGCTCCTGGGTGGAGCAGCCACGGACCTCACTTAGTTTTCTTTCAGTCGTTTGGAATCTGAGGCAGACGCAACAGGAAGGCTGCTTCCGAGTAGCATCCATGTTTCTCCCTCACATTGCCATTCTCATCCCCTCACTGTACTGACTGGTTTTGTGTCAGCTTGACAGAAGCTAGCCTCACCAGAGAGAGCAGAGTCTCAGCTGAGGAAGTGCCTCCGCGAGATCCAGCTCTAAGGTGTTTTCTCAATTAGCAATCAACGGGGGAGGGCCCAGTGCATGGCAGGTGGCGCCACCCCCTGGTCTGGTGGTTCTGGGTTCTATAAGAAAGCAAGCTAAGCAAGCCATGATGAACAAGCCAGTAAGTAGCATCCCTCATGGCCTCTGCATCAGCTCCTGCCTGAGTTCCTGTCTAACTTCCTCCGACGATGGGCTCTGATCTAGAAGTGTAAGCTGAATAAACACTTTCCTCCCCAACTTGCTTTTTTTTGGTCATGGTGTTTCACTGCAGCAATAGAAACCATTATTTAAGACAAATTGGTATCACCATAGTGAGGGCATTGCTGTGCCAGACCTGATTGTATTTGGGGGAGGATTGTGGAAGGACTTTGGAACTTCGGTCTAGACGACCCGTTGAGTGTTGAGAGCTCTGTGGTATGTCCCGTGGGAGCTTGGAACATAAGACTGCTGAGATGGAGAGGACCCAGCGCAGAGGATGGAGCCCTGGCTTGTGAAGCTTCAGAGGGAAGATTAAATATCTCTATCAGGGCCGTTTTGATTTAAAATTCTGTGGTTCTGGTTAACTGGAGCAGAAGAATCAGCTGTGATTAACAAGATACCAGAACAAGATACCAGCATCACTGAAATGAAACCTTTATGTCACTGGAACAATTGATGCTGGCTAACTAGAGCTAAAAATTTATCGGTGATGAAGAAGAGACCACTATCACTGAAGTGAAATTTTATGGGCAGTGTTTCCTGAGAGCACAGAGGAGCTATGTTCCAGAGGCAGCCAAGGTTGTACCTCCTGCTGGCAGCTGGACTTGGTAATGTGTAAAAGTCACACAGATGGTACTATTTTAGAAGGCATGAAGGGGTCATAGAGAGCAGCTGAGGCTTGGCACTGCGAGAGGCCAGGAGAGGACTTGGTAAAGGTACAGAATTAGTAGCAGTCAATGGTCCAGAACTAAAGGGGTCATGCAACGAAGTTGGGACTTCTACCATGAAGAGAAGCCTATGAAAGGCTGTTGGTGAAGCCTAGTTGCAGCAGAAGACTTTGAAGATGTCGTCAGTGTCATGGGATGACCACTAAGAACAGCGGGAGCAGTGGAGGGGAGCCAGCTGGAGCCCAGAAGACAAGCTGTGTGTGCTACAGAGGGCAGAGCTAGAGAAGTGATCCAAGCCCTTTGGAGGAGCCCAGAAGATCGTGAGTGGATCACAGATATTGGACAACTGGACAAAATTTAGAGCTAAGATGAAAGGATGGACTATCCAGAGACTATACCATCCGGGGATCCATCCCATCATGTGGACGTTGTACATCGTGGTGCGGAGCCTAGTGCGCACCACGATGTACAACGTCCACAAGCAGCAGGGCTGGGGGGGAGGTATGGGGAACTTTCGGGATAGCATTTGAAATGTAAATAAAGAAAATATCTAATAAAAAAATGAATTAAAAAAAAAGCCTGATTTTGCTTTGATTTTGACTGTTTCCATGCCCTGATCCCCCCCCCCCCCTTGAAGTAAGAAAGAATTCTACTGGAGCCCAAAGTTAAGAAACTTTGAATTTTAAAAGACTTTGGATTTTAGGAAACTGGATATTTTAAAAGGACTGGAATTTTAATGCTGCTTGTGGACGTTGTACATCGTGGTGCGCACTAGGCTCCGCACCACGATGTACAACGTCCACAAGCAGCAGGGCTGGGGGGGAGGTATGGGGAACTTTCGGGATAGCATTTGAAATGTAAATAAAGAAAATATCTAATAAAAAAATGAATTAAAAAAAAAGCCTGATTTTGCTTTGATTTTGACTGTTTCCATGCCCTGATTCCCCCCCCCCCCTTGAAGTAAGAAAGAATTCTACTGGAGCCCAAAGTTAAGAAACTTTGAATTTTAAAAGACTTTGGATTTTAGGAAACTGGATATTTTAAAAGGACTGGAATTTTAATGTGTTTGGATCTGTAAAGACTGTGGGACTTTTGGAGTCGTTTCTGTTTTTAATGTGAGCTCTTGGGGAAGGGCTGTGGCTTAACAGTGATGCATCTGTGTGCCAGTCTGATGAGGGGTGAGCCATCCTCACCACATTCCATACCTCGTGGTCTTTTTTACTCTTTCACTGTGGGTTGACTTTGGTAGTGGGCAGGAATAACACTTGGCCCTGGGCTCTGAGCGCTGAAGAACAGCTCCGTGAAATGGCCATGGGGCAGGGAGAAGCCACTTCTCTCTGCATCACAGTCTGAGGGACTCAGTTCATGGTGGAAAACTGAACTCTTCAAACCCAAGTTTGAAGACAGGGATCTTCCAAAGAGCACACGGTGAGATAGGACTTGAAATCCTAGAGAGACCTGGTACATGGGAGCAGACCACCTGAAGACGACCAGGGAAAGACAGAGCAGGGGGGAGCTATAGCCCTCAGCCGTGTCTTCACAGGGACTCGGGCAGAAGACAGCTGTTGATGAAGACTGATGTTTCCTAAAGCCAATCAAACACCAGAGCAGGTTTATCTGGAACATTTCCTGGGCTTTGGAGAAACAAGGTAGGTGATCCTTGTCCTCAGGGAGCTGATGGCTTACTAAGGGATGTGGGCATTGGAAAGACTCCACTAACACATGTTCTGTCTGATGACTGCATTGCACACAAGGAACGCAGAGATCTAGAGGTGTGATCAAGATATGTTCAGGGTGGATTCGCACCTTGTTTTCCTTCTTCTTGAAGGGGGGAAGATGACATGAAAGGCCCTTGGAGATTCATCTGTGTGGCAGAGAGGGGGAAAGGTAACTTCTGCCAGTGTCAACACACCATGGAGGGCATATTAGGAAAAACCCGGACAAGTATGTGCATGTGCACACACGCGTGCCATTTTGGCTATGCTGGAAGATGAGAAGCTCAAGTCTAAATTCGTGAAATAATTTCAGAATTCTGGATTGAGTTTTATGAAGTTAATTTTTAAAAAGTCTGGACAGTAGGCTTTTCTGATGAGTGTTTGGAGTACACAATGGGTGAGCAAGCAAGTGGAGCCATGGACCATTTGGGCCTGGAAAGAATCTGCATTTGCTGCTGATCTGTTGGTCAACTCTCCATCACCCTTCATAACTGATGTCAGCACTCAATTTCCCAGTCGGATTAAAAATCGGCTTCTCTACTTCCACTGGGGCTTCAATGCCCTTCATTTCTATCCTCGGGGACCTGGAGATCAGTTCTTCACTCGTTTATTAGTGGATGCCATGGTTACATCTCTTGCTGGACAGAGGCTCACATTCTGGAAGAATAAAGCGTTAAGGATGGTAATGAGAACCATTTAGATAGGAAGAGAAGAGAAGAGAAGAGAAGAGAAGAGAAGAGAAGAGAAGAGAAGAGAAGAGAAGAGAAGAGAAGAGAAGACGGATTGTAGAGTTTTGTACAAGGCAGCTCATGAAGGCAATAAAGAACACCATCTAGGCTTCCAACGAGCCCTCAGTGACGATGAGGAGTCAGCATAAATGATGGGGCCCATCCTAGAGATTTGGTGATAGATGAGGAGCCAGCATAAATGATGGAGCCCATCCTAGAGATTTGGTGATAGATGAGGAGCCAGCATAAATGATGGGGCCCATCCTAGAGATTTGGTGATANGCCCATCCTAGAGATTTGGTGATAGATGAGGAGCCAGCATAAATGATGGGGCCCATCCTAGAGATTTGGTGATACTGAAGATCTGTCATGCAGACGAGGATTGCAGGGTCTGGGAAGATCTGCATGCTAAGTTAGCATGGATGCAGGAAAATAAGAGTTCTTGCTGGGGCCTTGGGTTGGGATGATAGCAAGGAGGGACAGCAGGGAGCCTTATGCTCATCTGTGAGGATGGAAGGAAGAATTCTGGGTAGGCAGGCACTTGCGTGCCTCCAGAGTCCTCAGTGAGTGTTCAGTACAGCTGTGCCCCTATATTGATGGCATGGGGCCATGGCCTCTGAATGGGAAAGGGCCGCCCCAGGCTTCTGAGCCACTGGAAAGAGGATGGAAGTCTGAACTCACATATAAGAACATGTAGAACATGACAATGAGGTTCAGATCATTGTGAAATGGCTGAGATCTTACTTCAATTGCATTCCTGCTTTGAAAAAAAAATCCTTCATTCAAATACTGGGACATAGTCAACTGCTCTCCAGTGGACAGAGGACTTTACAAGATCTGTCAAGTACAGGGCAAACTCTACAGATAACCAAAGGTGGTGGTCCTGCCATCATTTTGTGCTGTGTGATTAGGAATATTTGGAGATATTCTTTGGAGGTTTCAGCATTTGTATGATTTTGATGGCTGTTTTGAGTTTTCATTAAAAGACAACAACAACAACAACAACAACAACAACAACAAAAAAACCCCAATGCACAAAATTGTCTTTCCACAAGGGATTCCATACAAAGCTGTGGATACCACACAGTGTTTGGGGGATGTAGGCATGTGTGATATTTAAATCAGAGTGGACGTTCTTATTTTTCCAAACATCAATCATTTCTTTGTAGTGAGTTTCTTCTGCACAGTCACTGTGTGACAGAACACCAGCTCTCTTCTCCCCTATTTGTTCTGTCTTCGAAAGATGCTGCATTTGCACCAAGTGATTCTTCTCTACCAAAAGAGTTAAATTAGCAGCTTGTTGGTGTTTTAGAATTCTTCTGAAGACATTGTTTAGATTTAGTCTCTTGCTTTCCATGATACCAGGAATTAAAAAGGACAGAAGCCTAAGGAACCCCAGCAGGAATCCAGAGAGCCAGGTCTCTGGCCAGCACCAGTTTATACCACTGACTGGTAAACACTCCTGGCCCAGATTGGCACTTTTGTCCTAAAAATGGCCACTGTGGTATGCTGTATTGAATCTCAAGTCAAGACTGAACAGATTTCAGTCCAAACACTAAGCTCTCCGCTGTGAGTGGTCTGGTCCCACCTCCCCTGCATGGCTATTTCTCACTAGCTAGTCACAAAGAGGGTTTGGAGTCACAGTGTTCTTATCTAAGACAAAAATGCTCATGTCGCTCTGACCGATGTAAGAGCAAGACATCTGTGAGTCACACCATCAGGATGCTCCTCGGGAAGACATTAGGATATTTTTGCTTTGAAGTGACAGATTTTAGAGGATTAAACAAGATTGTCATTGATGACTTCCAAAGCTCCCCTTACTGTTCCAGTTCTCAGGAACTTTTTCAGAAATGTGGGCTGTGGAGGCAGACAAACACAGGAACAGCGGTGTGGGTGGTATGGGGGCTGTATTAGAATGGAGGTAACGAGGAATCCTGTGAAACTCTCCTTGTTCTTTGAGGGCAATTTTAGGAGCACTGTGTTTCTGGCAGCACTTTGTAATAGATCTAATGAGGGAAAATATATAACTAGAAAAAAATGTAAAATAAATAACTGGGACAATTCATGTGAGTCACACTTTCCTCTGCCTTGATGATGTAAAGAAAGATGAGCATGGAGCTAATCTAACAGTATAGGAAGCAGTATCACCCTTTGAATGTCCATGAATTCCTGTGAACTTGAAAAAGACAAATCATGCCAGGACAGGGAAGAGGGAGCGGGTGGTTTAGTGAGCGGGGGGGGAGGGGATAGGATAGGGGATTTTTGGAGGGGAAACCACATAAGGGGATAACATTTGAAATGTAAATAAAGAATATATCTAATAAAAAAAAGGGAAAAACAAAAGACAAATCCACTGTCTGAATTCCCCAACATGAACAAATTTAACTCACTTCCTGCACTTGACAACACAGTGAATAACTGCTTCTTTTGTGGGTAAGTTAAAGAAGAATGTTAGGTTCCTGTGTCTCTGCTTGACCAAGAGAAAGGGTTATGTGAGTTAAAGGATTCAGGAAGGGTTCTGGCTACACACAGGTGGTACGGGAAAGTTGTTTATAAATGACACTATGAAGGGAAATGTGTCTCCAGGGGGATTAATAGGAGCCACTATTTACAGATCACAAGAGGGACTGTCCACACATCATGCAGGTTCAGCCTGCAGACCTCGTCTAGTTGAACCTCTGTATTTCACATGGTCTAGGAGAGGAGGAGACGGATGATGGACAGAACTGGTGGCAGAGAGGTCATTACTCTGGGCTTTCTGGGCTCTAGAGTAAATCACTATACCCCGGTCCAAAGTTTCAGTCTGCTTATTCCTCCAGGTGGGTCTGGCTCTACAGGTGCGGATGGAGCCTGTGACTTCATGTCTCTATCAGCTGGAGGCTGCCGTGACGTGGGTCTGCTAACTTCATGCTATGTGCTCTGTTGTCAGCTTCTAGGCCACTCTTGAAGCTTCTCCTCCTGATGCAGGCTCCTCGACCCCATCCACTCCACGTCAGTGTTGGCCATGGTCTTCGTCTGCTATTCTGTATCCTCCAGACAAGGCCTCACATGTCTGTACTCCCTAATGAATCCTTTACCCCAAAGCTTCCATCACAGATGACTCTTCCATCTACAGGTTGTTGGAATGGCAGAGTCCAGGCCTAGGGGACTTGTTGCCAAGGGTTCACAGTGTATTTCACATTTCTAGACAGGAGTCTCCTACATTTTCTTCTTCTGGCATTGAGCTCATCTCCTATACACCCACCTCAGTGAGTGAAAGGACCACATTTTGGATGTCCCTGAAGAACCTCCAACCCAAGATATACACACACACACGTCATTTCTCCCACACAGTTTCCATCCATGCACGTAGGCTGCTCCTTTTGAGGGCTAGCAGACACACCATCAACGACTTATTCCCGAAGACAGAAGCACAAGGTGTAACCAAGCTCGTTCACAGCTTTCCTTTAGGTCCTGTTTAATGGCTGATAGTTAGAAAAGTTTGATGACTTAAATAATTCATTGGAAACTATTAACTATGTCATAGGTGTTTAAACTGTGTGTTTTACTTTGTTTATAAAACATGTGTAATGTGGTTCAAGAACCAAGACAACACATCTCACATTCCCAGGGCCGTTCTTTCTAGCAGGGGATGACTGTGACCCAAGTCCTCCACCTCTGTCCCAATTCCCAGCCTGCTCTTGGAGTCAACTTGAATACTACCTTTTTTCATACTCTTGAATGCTCTTGAATACTACTTTGAACTTATTCATCTCTCAGAAACTTTGGTGGCTCCAGGTAGGCAGCAATCCAACATGGAAACCCTTGGGTTTGCCTTCAGAGCCCTTTGCAGCACAGTTCTTTCTTTCTAAGAGAGAGCCCTTTTTCCTCCTGTGAGAGAGAGGCTATTACTGTCATTTCAGCTTCCTACTCACTCTCTGAAGCAGAAAGCTGATGTGAGGAATCTTTATATACCAGCAGGGGCGGATGCTTAGACACACGGTCCTTAGTGAGTGATTCACTGCTCTTGTGAGCGTTGTGTTCAGTAACGTCTCTTTATTTCTATGTCTATAATTATTGGAGTATGCTATTTGTATAGATTATATTTTAATGAGAAATACCTTATTGGAGATGAGTTTCTTTGCTTCAAACAAAACATTTAATTTTCACTATTGACGATCCTACTCAACCTTTAAAGTTTCTAATTTTCCTTGATCTAAAACTATCCACTATTTTAATAACTGCTTCATGTTTTGTGACATGATAAAAATACAGTTGCATTAAAAGTAGTCGTCTGCTTTTACTGAGATGTTAAGATTCCAGAAAGTGTCCTGGTATCGTCTGAAGGCCCCAGCAATGTCAACTTGATCCTGGCTTAAACATATTGCTCCTCTGTCCTGGTGCAAACAGTAGGCTCTCTTCTCCATCTCCCTCTGTCTGCAGAGGCCCCCCAGTTGGGTTTGTTATTTTTCCTGTAGATCTGAGAATGTCACTGTGCTCCTGTAAAATACTGTTCTATTTTTACTATGCAAAGCAGTTTCTGTGCCTACCAGGTCAACTCTTCCCATCAGAAGCATCCTTCAAAGCCCAGACCTTTTTGTGTGCCATAAGGAGTCCACACTGCGTGCTGGTACCATAAAGAGTCCACACTGTGTGCCGGTACCATAAAGAGTCCATACTGTGTGCTGGTACCTATCTCTCTCTAAACCTTACAACTCATTGGGGGCACTGTGAACATCCCACTGTTCCCATTTCAGTTTTTTCTGGCTTTCTTTTCCTTGTAGCACAAGGGTACTCTGCTTGTAAGATCTTATCCTACATAATCTTCCACCATTTCTCACCTATACACCCTGCTACACACACACACACACACACACACACACACACACACACACACACTCATGCATGCACAAATCCACTGTTTCATGGTCATTTCTAGGACCACGTGGTAGGTAGAATGTGGTCCATAACTTTCAGATGCTTAGACAAGGGACTCTTCTCAACTCTCTTCTCTCCAGGCTGATTTCTCACCGTTTTCTTCCCTTAATGCTTTGCTTGGCTCTTTTGAAGGACAGCCACTATTTTCATAATAAATATGAATATATATTAATTATACTATGAAAAGCTCAACATATTACATTTTCATGGTAGCTTTGGAAACCTACTAAACAGAAATGTTTTTATGTACAGTCTGGTTTTGAATGTCTGAATGTACTTTGAAACATGCTCAAGGATAAATTTATATGAAACGCAAGTTCTCTTTGTTATAAATAGATTGCTCTTGAAGTTTCACTCCAACGTAGAAAAGATAATCACATCTACACACATCTGACAGGGTAGTATACAGTGTGGTATCTGAAGAAGAGAGCTTGATTTGAATTACATGTGATTATGTGCTAGAGCAAATTAGTTGCTCTCACCTAGGACAGAATAGTCTGCAGGACAGGCAGTGATGAATCCAACTACTGTTTTCAGCCCCCTAGTGGATTAGTCACCCTGTGAGCCAATATATTATTTCATTATGTAAATCTTACCAACATAGCAAGAATGCTCCTGAAGGTATCCCATTCCTAAAGGCATAGACCAACAAGAGGCAGGCAAGACCATGCACCCCAAACAGCAGAGGACAGTGTACTAGATCCAGTGTTTTTTGGGGGAGCATGTTTGACTTTCCAAACACAGGCTTAAATGGCATGGGTAATGTTCACCTCCCCGGAGGAAGGTGTGAATCATGGTCAAAAAGAAGCTAGTATGGCACCCCAGAGGGGACATACTAAAGCCACCACAGTCACTTGCCTGGTGCCCCAGTAGGGACACCACTAAAACCACTGCAGTCACTGGGCTATGTGTACATCTATGCGAGCCTGTTCTCAGTACCCGCCGTGGTTCTGCCACACTGTGCTTTAATGCTTGGCTAACTTCTAAATATACAAATGTCCTTGGCACTTCTTCCTGACCTCTTCACCACAATTTTAGAGATTCAAAAACACTTACATTGTTTTCTTATTTCCCCCAAACATGTCAGGTGGCATGTTAATTGTGACTTTTTTTTTTGAGTTATCGTGGTCTTTGCTGTCTTTTGGGGTGCCACTTGTGATTTGTTTTTACACTTACAGTTTACACTTGTTAAAGACCAAGCATGCTCCTTAACTCCAGTGATATGCTGATATTCAGGACTGCATCTTATGCCTGTAACTTTATAAGTGTGCAGAATGCAGTTTCTTGCTCCCTGTACCCCCGCACCTGCCCCCTCGTCCAAGCCTCTGCTCTTCCCCCACTGGCCTATGGCACACGCACTGCTCTTCTTGCTGGTGTCTCAGATCTATTCTTCTCGCCACATAAACACATTAAAAGCACAAGTCAGACCACATCACTAGCTTCCTCTCTTAGTCAGGGTTTCTATTCCTGCACAAAACATCATGACCAAAAAGCAATATGAAGAGAAAAGGATTTATTCAGCTTATGCTTCCACATTGCTTTTCTTCACCAAAGGAGTCAGGACAGGAATTCAACACAAGGCAGGCACTTGGAGGCAGGAGCTGATGCAGAGGCCATGGAGGGATGTTATTTACTGGCTTGCTTCCCCTACCTTGCTCAACCTGCTTTCTTATAGAGCAGAGGAGGGATGGCCCCACCCACAATAGGCCCTCTCACCCTTTATCACTAATTGAGAAAATGCCTTACAGCTGGATCTCGTGGAGGCATTTCCTCAAGGGAGGCTCTTTTCTCTGTGATAACTCCAGCTTGTGTCAATTTGACACATAAAGCCAGCCAGTACACTTCCCTACAGCTTCTCACGAGAAAACCCACGTTTGTTTTTTAATTTTATTCTATTTTTATTTTCTTGTACTTTATGATGTATAGCAAGTGCTTTGAGACACTTGTAGAAAAACAACAACTCGAGGCGATTAACACAAAGGTAAAGCCTGAGAGTCCCTGCTGAAGCCACCTCACCTGTCCTCTCAGCTGGTAGGCGGGGCTTTGCCCATCATGCACCACCACCAGTTCTGCATGGCCACCTTCACTCCACACTGTCTGTTCACTTTCTCCCCTGGGCCCTCCTGGAATGTCCCATCTCCCTGCCGACTTCTTGTCACCGCTCAGAACCTTGCGGCCTGGGAACTACACAGAAACTGTTTCAGGCCCCCACTGCCCTGTACTATCTGATTGATTGGATCAGATCTAAACCAATGTCTTCTGGTCTTCTGACCCCGAGTCCTTGCCTCTCTCACACTGGGGGTCCTTCTCTGATGCATGCTGCCTAACTCTTGACCATCTCTCGATTCCCAGACCGTGAGCCATCATCTTTTCTCTGTATAAGTTCAGGAAGATAAATATGCTCAATAAACAGTTTGAGTCAATAGAGAGGGAAAGTTAGGCACAAGCACAGGTAGTTTCTATTTAATCTTTTACATTTGTATGATACTGTAAGCCAATCAGCTAAAGGGGTGTGTCACTGAGAAAGCATAGGAGAAACAGGCACACTCTCTATCTTTATAAAGTTCATAATAGAAAAGTGTGAGAAATGGTGAGAACAACATCCCTGGGTGACAGTCCCCAGGTATCTATACTGGTCCTTCCTAAAGGTTCCTGGATGTCCTTTTTAATTGTTTAGAAATCAAGAATGCATATTGTTCTATTAGAGAACATTGATGCCTATTTGTGTGGGTGTGTAAGTATTCAGCATACGAAAAAAGAGGGTGTGATGGTTTGTATATGCTTGGCCCAGGGAGTGGCACTATTAGAAGGTGTGGTCCTGTTGAAGTAGGTATGGACTTGTTGGAATGGGTCTGTCACTGTGGGCTCTAAGAACCTCATCCTAGCTGCCTGGAAGCCAGTATCCTGCTAGCAGCCTTCAGATAAAGATATAGAACTCTCAGCTCCTCCTGCACCATGTCTGCCTGGATGCTGCCATGTACCTTGATGATAATAGACTGAACCCCTGAACCTCTAAGTCAGCCCCAATTAATGTTGTTCTTACAAGAGTTGGCTTGGTCATGGTGTCCGTTCACAGCAGTAAAACCCTAACTAAGACAGAGGGAATGAAATGTGAGTACCTGTGACCTGGTTAGAACACTTTTCAGAGATATGCATAACTCTAATGTTGACTCTTCTCAACACTGTTAATTCCAGAGAAGGAGGAGTAATTGAAAAAGTCACTTTATAGGCTATTTTCTGGCTCACAGTTACAGACGATTTATGAAGTGCTCCTAGAGCGATAAAATAAAGGTTATAAACCATTAATTTATTGTGCTAATAAGACCTGAGGGCCCTAACACAACGGCCTCATCTTAAAACATGTGTTTGGGTTTGTTTGTTTGTTTGTTTGTTTTTAAATCAGGATGGTTAAAACTTGAACAGTATCTTGCTTTTCCTTTCACGGTCATCTCCCTATGGTACTATTTTAGATTAATGAAGTAATAAATCCTTCATCCAGCTGATTCTATTTAATGTTATGGTAAATGCTCCTCTTGCTGTTCTCAGCACAGCTCCGGTGAAGACTTTTAGAATCGTATCTCAGACACAGATGAAATGTGGGTCATTCTGTCAAAGTTCCATTAAGAAGTCGGTGACAGCCGGGCAGTGGTGGCACACACCTTTAATCCCAGCACTCCGGAGGCAGAGGCAGGCAGATTTCTGAGTTCAAGGCCAGCCTGGTCTACAAAGTGAGTTCCAGGACAGCCAGGGCTACACAGAGAAACCCTGTCTCGAAANAAAAAAAAAAAAAAAAAAAAAAAAAAAAAAAAAAAAAAAAAAAAGTCGGTGACAGAGAAAGGATGACTGTAGAAGTGTTTTGTTGTGGTTAGTGAACACGCACAGGTGGAAATGTGCGCTCGGTCCCCATCAGAGAAGTCTCTGTGCTGTGGGCAGTGGTTAACACAAAGTCACTGCAGTTCAGACACGCCCCTCCGGACCACGCTCCTGAGACCACGCCCCTGAGGCCGCGCCCCTTGGGACCATGCCCGCCCCTCTGGATAACACCTTTCTGGGCCACACCTTTCTGGATAACACCTCTCTAGATCACATCCCTCTGGACCACACCTCCTCTGACCACACCCCTCTGGATCACATCCTTCTGCATAACACCCATCTAGATCACACCCCTCTAGACCATGCCTCTCTGGGTCACACTTTCTGGACCACACCCCCTGCCTGAGGCATAGGGACCGTCATAGGAGAGGGAGTACCGTGAGAGTCATATGACTCCTGAGCATGACAGTACTCAAAAACTCACACAGGTGTGATTGCCTATACAATACATGCACAATACCAAGCTAATCACCATGCCAGTCACCAAGCCAGCATGGCACAAGGACCCTCATAGCTGAGAGCTCAACTGTCAATGACCGGGATGGAACACTGCTTTCCTTAAGGGTTTGGCCCTAAACGTGTAAGTCTATGGTTATAGCAAACTGAAATCAATGGACAAAATGTTTGATTGGGGTGAGGCCTGGGAGAGTTGGTGGCATTTGAGAGAGTCAGGGAGGAGAAATTTGTGTGAGTATGATCAAGTATGTTTTATATGAAATTCTTAAAATATTAATGTTATATTAAACATTTTAAGATGACTTAAGGATTTGGTTTCTATGAGTGAACTTTATTGCTTCTTGGAGTTTCTCAGACTCTGTCTGTCTGTGTCTCTCCCTATCTTACACATGCACAGAGAGAGAGAGAGGGAGAGAGAGAGAGAGAGAGAGATACACAGATACAGACATAGATAGACACACACACACAGACACACTCAGACACACAGACAGACACATACTCAGATACACACTCAGACATACACAGACAGACAGACACATGCACGCACACAATGATATCCCACTGTACAGGCAGTTGAGATGAAGGTGAAGTTCCCATGGCATTTCTTGCTTCAGTCTGCATGATCTTGCAGAGGGACCTTGGGAGCATCCTGTCTCCAGCGTATTTTCCAGCCACTGGATGACATAGTGTCTCTGAGGTTGGACTCTAAAATCATCACTGCCTCTGGGAACAACCTCCTGGGACCTATTTCTAAGGCTGCACTGGATGCCCTTCCCCTTCCCTCCTTCCTTCCACCCAAACTGGCAGGAACCAGCAGAAAACATTCCCTCCAAGTCTGTTTGACAGTGTTCTGAGAGGGAGCAAGGCCACGCCCAGCCCAACTCCCTGTGGCTCTCAGTGCCTGCTCTGCAGTGCCTGGCATCCCGGAACACTCAGACAGATCTGCTTCTCCACCCTCCGTCCCTCCAGATGGCAGAGGAATGAATATAGCATTCAAATAACAACACAGAAGAAAGCACCCTATAACCAGTTGATGCATATAAAACGTGTGAAAAGCAGATTATACCGCTTATTTTTCCTCTTAGAATTAGTTTCAGAGGTTTTCCTTTTACAGAAATGAAAGAGCAAGGAAAACAAGATTATTCCTGGGGGGGAGGGGCCTAAAGTTTGCTGGTGGGGCATCTCCCTAGCAGAGGTGTATAACTAGAGACTGGTTACATCAAATTTATCTCAAAGTTAACACTGAATGAAAAGTGAACATATTGCAAAAGATAAAATGCAATAATAAATAATTATATTACAAATCATGGATGGTTCAATGTCTGGTTTAAAACTATGACTTAAGTCTATTTGGATTTACCTCTCATACAAATAAGCAATTCATGAACTGTTTAGTAAAGAAAAATACATCTTGTCTGAAGAAAACAAAGTTTGGAAACAGTCATGAAGATCCTACTCAAAGACCATTTCTACTAACTTCCATTCCTCTTAGCAAAGACACTGGTACTCAAAGTCTGCCTTGCAAATAAGGGTGTGTCTCTGAGTAGCTACACACACACACACACACACACATACACACACACACACACGCCTATATATATAAATACAAACATATTTGTGTGTGTGTGTATATATATATATATATATATATATATATACATACAAATATTAAGTTATTTTATGTGTGTGTATGTGCCTGAGTGCATGTGTGTGTGTGTGTGTGTATGTGTGTGTATGTATGTATGTATGGTGCACTACCCATGGGCAGTGCCCATGGAAACTTAGGGAGGGTGTCAGAGGCCCTAGAGCTGGAGTTATAGGAGCCTGTGCCCTGCCTGATGTAGGTGTTAGAAGACAAACCTGATTCTTCTGCAAGAGCAGCAAGTGCTCTGAGCTATTGTGGCCCCATAGTTGTGTGTGTGTGTGTGTGTGTGTGTGTGTGTGTGTATGTATATATACATGCATATATATATATATATATATATATATATATATATATATAATATGTGTGTGTTTGTGTATGCATTTGTATATGTTTTTACTTTATTATTTATTTTATGTCCTTAGCATTTGCCTGCATATGAGTCTGGGTACCACTGGCTTGTCTGACTCCCACAGGGATGAGAGGAAGACACTGGATCCCTGAAAATGGAGTTAGAGATGTTCATGAGCTGCCCTGTGGGTGAGGGGAATTGAAACCAAACCGTCTGAAAAGCAGCAAGTGCTATAACCGATGAGCTGTCTCTCAGCCCTCAGTTCCTGGTGTTTTAAACATGATGGTCTGGGTTAAACATGAATAGGAAACCACCAACAAGAAGGTTCCCTCCCCTACGTCCTGGTTTTCTTCCCCTTTCTTTGAAATAAAGCCACATTATGTAAGGACAGTGCCGTGGGGGAGTTTGCCAGAACCGGTATTTACCAGCTTGAGCTGTAAAAGAAAGCTGAGCTCTTCTGGTGCAGTAAGAGGATGTATGTGTGAGAGTCACAATGGGAAGTACAGATTGGAAAGTCAGAACCTGTGGAGCCACCTATAGCTTTTACAGAGATTCTCAACAAAATCTAGCCTTATTTGGAATAGTTTATGCCTAGACTGCACATAGGCTACTTTATGCATTGTGTGGTCATTTTCCAGCACAGACTTGATGGATCAATACATTTCTTATAAGCATAGACATAGCAAAATCCCACTTGGCTCCCCTCTAAGACATGACATGTACTAGTTTTCTGCTGTGACCCAATTTGACAATTCACAATTGCGTGTCTATGTGAAGTACCCAGCATGTATCACTGGTGGTTCCTTATTCTCAGGTCCAGTTGCAATGCTCAGGCAAAAGCTGGGTACTACTGCAGGGACAATGCTCTGGGCATAGAGGACACCTTCAGAGCCAGCCTGCAACAGGAAGTGGTACTAGGTCTTCCCTCGTCTGCACAGTGAATTATAAACACAGAAAGACACCGGCTGCAAGGGGCAGGCTGCTCGCGGATGTAGGAGTATGGAAGTACCTGGGATCAAAGCTCTACAGTGAAGCCCAATCCGCCCCTTTCAAGTTCTGAAGCCTGGACAGAATGACTCCGCAGGGCTGCCATAAAAGGCAGAAATCGAGCCAAATGCAAGAAGAAGGTTGAGGCAGACTCTAGGTTGGTTTGAGCGCAGGTGAGGTGAATAGAAGCTGGATCCCCAGATTCAGGGAAGATGCTGATCCAGCAGCCAATCTCTGGGGACCAGCATCCTCACTTCTACACTGTGGCTACTTTCTTCTTTTCCACAGAGAGGCTATTAGACTAGAAGTCAATAAAATGGAGAAAGTGCTGAGTGGTCACCTCACAACACACAGACAAAGGGGATTGGCTATTCGCCCCAAACTCCCCATGTCCTGATAACCATCCAATGACATTCAATAAACCACGTGTTTGTCCTCACCTATCTCCACACACCCCTCCCCCACCTCTATCCTTCCTCACTCTACCTTCCCCTACTTCCTCCATTTCTCTCTCAATGGGGAATAAAACACCTAACAGCTCCCAAGATCTGACGCCTCTAATCAGTGCTTGTGCGCGTCTGCGAGGAAGCATACACGGGAACCATGAAGCTGCCGTCTCACTCTGAAGACTTAAGGTTGACTGTATCAGGTCTGATCGACGTTAAGGACAAATGGCAAAAGCCACTCTGAGACTTGAGTGACAGTAAAAGAGTAAACCTGTCGGGGGCTGGAGGCATGGCTTAGTGGTTCAGAGAACCTGGTGCTTTTACATCGGGACACAGAGGTGTGTCTCCCAGTGCTCACATCAGCTGACTCACAACTGCATGTAGCTGTGATCTGACACCTCCTCCTGGCCTCTGCACGTGTGGCACGTGCACTTAGGCATACACACACACACACACACACACACACACACACACACACACACACAGAAACTTAAAAATAGATAAATAAAAATATGATATTTTAGTAAAGAGAGTTGAATTCCTAGCTAACACCTTGCATGGGTTCATGGGATGTAAAAGTAGTGCTCCTTTTAAAGATGTGGGTAAATAACCATTAATTCAACATTGACTAGTTAGTGTCCAATGCTGAATGTCACCGCCCTGTGCCTTCTGTCATGCAGCCCCTTACTAAACTTTACTTAATTTCTGAACCGATTCACAACCCAGAGTGGAATCAATGGCAGAACTCATTAGCAGATGTACTTGGGGGGAAATCTCTCTCTCTCTCTCTCTCTCTCTCTCTCTCTCTCTCTCTCTCTGTTTGTGTCTCTGTTTCTCTCAGACACACACACAAATGCACGCACACATGCATACACACACACCTCCATAGTTACCTCCCTCTTGTATTTTCAACTTTATTGTATGAAAAAGAAAAAAAAAAAATCAGGCTGGGCTAGTGAGATGGCTCAGCCGTTAAGAGCACTTGCTGATCTTGCAGAATTTCTGGGTTTGAGCTCTAGCGTCCACATGGTGGCTCAAACCATCTGCAATTTTAGGCTTAGGAGATCCAGTGCCTGGATCTTGTCTCTGCTGGAACCAGACGTGCATGTGAGGCACATATATGCAGGCACCTACAAATACACATACAAGAAAAATGAATCTTTTTTCTTAAGTAAGGAGAAAATATATTTGTGTGATGAGATGAAAATTCGTCCCTATTAAAATATATTTGATTTTTGTTTTTAAAAGTACCAATGTGGGTTTCAATTTAACATCCTCTTCCGTGGCTGTGCCAAGTAGCCCATCCTGGACACAGACCTGGGAAGATTGATGCCAAGCAGCTTACATCAATGTGCATCCCAGTGTCCTCCTGTGATTGACACCAACGTACACACTGGGAATCCTGATTGGCTATTAGCACTGATAGCAGCTTCCCTACTGGGAGAAGTGTTTCAGAGTCTCTCGGCGTCTGAACACACACACACGCACACACACACACACACACACACACACACACACACACACACCAGTGAACACCGGAGAGTATTCTTTATAGAAACATTACACACCCCGAAACCTTTTACATCATGCTATGCTTAAACCACTACTCTACAATTACCTACTTAAAACTCCCAGCAATGATTAAGCGGAAATGACCTCAGCTCCCCACAATCTTGCTAAACCATACTCTCTGTGGAGCCCACACTGATGTCTCAGGCTCCGGAGTGGGGAGCTGACATCACTCGGGGTTAGTAATTTCTTCCTTTTTAAATCCAATCTCAGCACCGACCGACTGCGAAACCATGACAACCCAGCATGAGTAAGCGTCCTCCCTCAGACTGTGACTTAAAGTCCAACTTCCACCAAGATTAAATAAGAAGAAAGGGAAGAAGGAAAACAAAGGAGGAGCTTGGGTGGTTGGAGGTGAAGTCGTGACTCTTCTGTGCTTGAGCCGGGTTCTTTGTGCTCTTGGTCACAGGGGAGTGTACCTGTGACACTACTTTCTCTGATGGCTACATGAAAGCCATGTAGCTCTCAGACACATTCTGATGTGTGCAGACATCTGCTCCCCTCGGCTTCTGAAATGGCATCCCCATGTTCACCCCCATCAAGGAACCTGCACGTCTACTCAGAGAACAACAGACTTTAAACCTGAGGTCATTTTGCAGTGATGTATACCTCACAAAAGCTCCCCCTCCCATCCCCTGTGTCACCTTTGACCTCCAAGGAGTCCAGGATTTCATTCTCCACTCAAATCCCCTTTTCCTAAAGACAGCCAAAGATGCTCTCTTGATACCATTTAAGGTGCCCTTCCATCTCTAGTGGGGTGGCCCCATGTTAGTTTGCCTTAAGTTATTTCTTTCCTGTGCCAGCTCAGTGATTGCTGCCCTGGGCTCCTATGAGCTACCACCTCATGTGTAACACGGAACATAGGGAGAAGCTCTGAGACTCAAAACTTGGCCACTTGTTAATGCTCAAAGGGGAGGCAAGGGGGTAAGGGGAGCGGAAGAAATGCCCAAAGATCCCACTCTGTGCCTACTGCACACAACCATCACAGTTCTCATGGGGAATAGCTCTGCAAGCTCATGGAAGATCAATACAGAAACCTAAGTCATATATTTTCAGTTAATATTTGTACACTACCTCAATGTTTCATCTAAAACATGCCACAGAAAGAATTGACAAATACTACAGTAAGCTTTTTGTTCCTGTCACCCACCCAGTTTCAGGGTAGCAAGACCCAGCTGTCACCTCCGAGGTAGATGTGTGGCTTGGGATGATTGAAAAGGTTTGGCTTCTACAAGCCACCAAGAGTGACTGTGAGAGACAGAGCAAAGAGAAACCAGAGCGGGGTTGAGGAGCAGCTTCCCCCTAGCCTGCAGGCCTGGCTCCAGTACAAAGTTTGTTTTGCTCAAGACTGTTTCCTTACTCTGTGGGTTTTTTGAGTTCTTCTCCTTTTATAGTTTGGATCTTATGTGTCTCCTAAATGCTCAAGTGCTGATGGCTTGGGTCCTTGCCCGTGACTACGGAGAAGTGGTGGTCCATTAAAAGCTGAAGCTAGAGAGATGAAGCTGGGCCACTGGGGCTGTGCTGAAGTAGGAGACACTGGGACCCAGGGGGTCTCCCTCTTGTTTCTTCCTCTCCCTTCCTTTCCTATTCTTCCTGAGCGGTCACCTCTATCTTCCCCTCTCTCTTCTCCTCTCCTTCATCCACTCGGTAATCTGACTGTCTTTATTCACACACGTACATCGTGTGTGATGCTCAGTCTGCCGAAGCCCGGACACAACAGCTCCATAGACTGAAGCTGTGAGGCAAGGCAACCTTTTCTCTTCATCCTCTATCTACCTCAGGTTCTTTGTCACAGAGCTGGAAAGGTGACCGATATGGGTACATCTTAGATGCTTTACAAAGTGTGAGTGAGTAGGCATGAATTGAGCCAACTGACCAAGCTCAGTAGTTCTCTGTGTTGCTGTAAAAGTGGCTCGTCTCTTGTGTTGCCTCCATGGCGCTAAACCCCACAAATCACACAGAATGACATGTTTCCAGCGAGTGCAGGGAGTGCTGGGCCTTGCCAAACATATCAAGGGGGTTTGTTTTTGCCAGGAAGGGCTGGTGGCTACCACCATGACTCACACCTTTAAAACCCCAGCCGTCTATTTTCATAGTCCATAGGCCACTAACCTGCCAACCTTGTAGTTTACACCGCTGGAGAACAAGTCGACATCTCTCCTCAGCAGCCTGACCCTTCTTCTCGCCCAGAAGAACAGAAGCCAGTGGCTCGTATCTGTTGGGAAACAAGCACAAGAATAAATGACCATTCAGTTGATGATAAGATTCAACAGGACTGGGCAGTGGTGGCGCACACCTTCAATCCCAGCACTTGGGAGGCAGAGGCAGGAGGATTTCTGAGTTCGAGGCCAGCCTGGTCTATAGAGTGAGTTCCAGGAGGGCCAGAGCTACACAGCGGAAACCCCATCTCGACAAAACAAAACAAAAACAAAAAGATTCAACAGGGCCAGCTTATCACACCACTTGTCAGATTTTTTCATTTTACCTGAAAATCCTTAAATATCTCATAGACTAGGTGCATACCAGCCAAGTGTGAATAACTACTACCTTCTACAGAGAAAATTATCCTTGAAATGAGTTAAGTATATTTTCAACTTATACGTAGTGTTGTCGTACGAAGACACAAACCACTTATTCACAGAAAATTGGAAGAGATTAAAAATTAATCTATTAGTTACCATTTAAATATTTGGCTTGGCCTTGTATAAAGAAAACAACTTTTTAAAAAAACATTCAAGCATCTTTTAAATTACTACTTGAGGAAAGATTTAGGTAGTTTTCAGTAAAGAAATATTAAGACAGTGAAAATTCTTATTTCAAGGGTGATAGAAAGACTTCCTCCCTATATATTGAGTATTTTAAATTCTCAAGGGACATTTTTATTTTTAGATATTATCACTGAGTCTTTGAGTCCCACTTATTACCTGAGACTTATAGCAGTAGAGTGGTTTCCCATAGCTTTTTCAAACATTTAAAAAGTTATATAACAGTCATTAAATTTATTCAAATATATTGAACTTAAGTTATGTAACTGGACACATAAGCAAAATGGCACTGAAGGAAAGAGTGGGGAAGGGGAGGGGGAGTGGAAGAAATGCCCAAAAATCTTACACTGTGTCTACTGCACACAACCATCACAGTTCTCATGGGGAATAGCTCTGCAGGCTCATGGAAGATCGATACAGAAACCTAAGTCATATATTTTCAGTTAATATTTATACACTACCTCAACATGCCACAGAAAAAATTGACAAATACTACAGTAAGCTTTTTGTTCCCGTCACCCACCCAGTTTCAGGGTAGCAAGACCCAGCTGTCACCTCCGAGGTAGATGTGTGGCCTGGGATGATTGAGAAGAAGGTTTGGCTTCTATAAGCCACCTAGGGTGACACTGGGAATAAGTCACAGGTGGTAAAGCATGGCTGAGCGGGAGTGAAACCAGGACCACCTGGCTTCAAGGTCAGTCTCTCCCCAGACATCTGCTGAAGCGCAGCTGAGACCCGAAAGCCCAGTCCAGTCAGTCCCAGAGCAGAAAAGTGAGACCATGAGTCACAGAAGCCCAATCATGATTGTCATCAACGACGGTCATAGGTGGGAGGAGGGTCTCAGCCTGCTGACCTCTGAGTGACCACGCCCCTTCCACAGCAAAGCAGAACCTGTATTAAACGCAGGTCAGTGAGTACCCTCAGGAAAGCCCAGGTGAAGACAGAACTACACAGAGAAACGAGACAAGGCACTCTCTTGGACAGAAGACATGATCGATCACGTGTGAACCTACAGCTGCCATTGGTCCAGGGCATGGGAGCCTCCGACAGCACTGGTGTACAGACCCCCCATTCCATGGTTCCCAGGTCTCCTGAAGACTCTATGTGCAAGCTTCATGTGCTCTCTTTTGGAAACCTGCTGACTACAAATAAGACACAGCTTCCTGGCTAGTCTGTTCTTTCCTGTTCTCTGCAACTCCCTGGACTGGAACAAGGCGACTATTGTGACTTCACTCCATGTCACCCCAAGTTCCCTCATTCAGGCTCAAATGATCTATGTCACTTTGTAGACTGAATCAAAAAGAGCCCCAGAACCCTGAGTGGCCATCTGCAGCCCTTCTTCAGGAACATGGAGGAGGCTAGAGTGGCTGTAAGAAAGGAGGCCACAAGCCAGGCTCCTGAGAAGAGCTTAGAAGGTGACAGAACAGGTGAGGATAGAGTGACCTGCAGGTGACCAGTAGGACTTGGCTTCGAGAGAGCCTGTGAGCAAGGTATATGCAAAAGGAGCCAGCATATCTGAGTCTGGAAGCATCAGCAGGACTGGGACGCAGTGGGGTTTGAGCCAAGATCAGGCCAAGAAACTGACACACGAGCTGGGTCAAGAAGGGGATGCTGGGAAGTGCAATCAGTTTCATAGACTCTTGGAAAGCAAGCGAGAGCAGGAGGGGAGTTTAGGTGTCTATGAGTGTCCCTTCCCTCTCTGTTGCCGGGTGACTCCCTGTGGCTGACTCTTAAGGCTCCACTGCCTTGACCTGGTGATGGAGCAGGGCAGGAATGATGGTTTTGGAAACTGAGTCACTTCTGTTACAGTGCTTCATACTTGGTGCTCCCATGAGTCTAACACCTG
Source organism: Mus pahari (assembly GCF_900095145.1). Classification (NCBI taxonomy): domain Eukaryota; kingdom Metazoa; phylum Chordata; class Mammalia; order Rodentia; family Muridae; genus Mus; species Mus pahari. The sequence goes on along the minus strand of NC_034608.1, from coordinate 29,015,482 downwards.
AAGATGCATTGGAGGATGCACAGTCCTTCCTTTTTGTACAGCATGTCTCCGTCTACCCTTGACACCCTTCTGGATGCCTACTTCCCACTTTGCCCATCTACAGTAAGAGTGGGTTTCAAGGCTTCCAAGAGCCTCTCTCGTATGGGTACCAGAGATGCTGTGCCACCTTCATGACCAGGAACCAAGCACACATCTCTTTTCAGCACTGTGGATGTGATAGAATAAAAACAGAGATGAAACCACGAACCAAAGAGTATACATGGAGGGATCCATGGCTCCAGATTCTTATGTAACAGAGGATAGTCTTATCTGACATCAATGGGAGGGGAGGCTAGATGTCCTAGAGTGGGGGGATGCTAGAGTGGTGAGGGGGGAGTGGGTGAGTGAGTGGAGGAGCACCCTCATAGAGGCAAGGGGGCCTGGGATGGGGGGAATGGGGTGGGAAGGTTGTGGAGGGGTAACCGGGAGGGTGGATATCATTTGAAATATAAACGAATAAAATGATTTAAACAAACAAACAAACAAACAAAGAAACCAGAAACCCAGTGTCATTCAGAATCCCAAGTTGAAAAGACTCCACACTGGGGTCATTTTGAGGTCTCTGTGCTTTAAGAGGGACAGATCAAAGTTAGACACAGAGAAAAGTCAACAGCGTGTGAGGTCCCAAGAAGGCCTCCAAAGGACACAAGTGAGCACTTCCTCTTGTAGGCCAATGTCCCTTTCAGTGTAAAGGACAAAGCTGACATCCTATTTCACAGAGCCCGGGATTTGTTTTTTAATCCAGATTAACATAGAGGTTTTAAAATAACAACTTTCAAAGGAAATGAGGAGGTAACAGAATCATTTTCTTAGGAAAACACAAGCTAAGTAAATCAAGCTGTCTTTTCTAACCCCCAAGTGTTCCTGTGAATTTGTTTCTGTTTATTGAATATTGACATTTCCTTTTACTCTCAAAGAAAGTTCTGTTGTAAAAGTGAAAGTTCTGCTTTTTTTTTTTTTTTTGGCTCCTGAAACCCCTTAAAATTTTAATTATCTCAATAAATATTTATTGAGCATCTATTATGAGCAAGCAGTCCTGCCAAGAAACGTCTAGATCAGCAGTGGAGTAGGGAGGTGATGGGCTTTCTCTGCCTGTGCTCAACTGTAAAGCAAGGCTTTCCTGGATGAAGGCTGCGTTTCAGGAAAGAAGTGTTTTTTCTTATTTCGGAAGCTTAAGAAATGCAACATTTTATGGTCCTTATGCACAGGGAAATAATGCTTGAGGAACACCAGTTCCTGTCTCACCTACACCCTAGTTAACAGATATGACAAAGGAAGAGGCACGGGAATGGAAGAAAGCCTGTCCTTGGAACATTCCGGAAGGCTGGAGGGCTGGAAGGCTGGCACCGCCACGGGGGAGGAGTTTTGGCAAGTTTGCTGGTTAGCTGTCTGTCAACTTGACACATGGTAGTGTCACCTGGGAAGAGGGATTCTCAACTAGCTCCCTGTAAGCAAGTGTGGGAACATCTTTTAGATTAGTGATTGATGTGAGAGGATCAGCCCACTGTGGGCGGTGCTACCACTGGACAGGCGGTCCCAAGGTGGATTGAACAGTGTTCTTCCATGGCCTCTGTCTCAGTTCCTACTTTGGGGTTTCCCACCCTGATTACCTCTGTGGGTGGACTATGATATGTAACTGCAGGCTGAAATAAAGCCTTTTCTACCGCGCCACACACCTCCCTCCCGCCCCCAGAGGTCGAGGTACTTAATTTGTCTCCACAGTGGAACATAACTGACTCGGCCATGGAAAGACACACAGGGAGGAAGAATACAGTGGCGTTGAGCGCTGCACCCAGTGTTGCGGGTCACCTTGGAGATCTGTCTGTAGGATCTGGGGAGATCTTGGCTGATGGGGAAGTGGAGGGCGGAGTTCTACAGGCCCTGATACAAATAAAACACAAAAGCCTGTGGGCTACATGGAGGTGAAAGTTTGGGGAATTCTGTTTTGCAAAGGCAAGAACATTAACAAAGCTTATGACATTCAGTATGCCTAGACATCCCCAATGCCCACATTTCTGCTCATTTTTATGTATCTGCATTTTAGAAGTTCTAGAATCCCTTCCCTGGAGGATTTCCCCAGGGTCACAGCACGGCCACTTTACACACCCTAGGTTCCCCCAAGGTGGCTGTGTGGCCCTGGTTTATGAAGGCTGCATTTGGCTCCCTCTGTGGACTTGCCTGGATGCTGGCTTTGCTCCCTGTGTTCTCGCTCACAGTAAACACCGCACAGGTGCGGAGGGTGATTTTCTAGCTTCTTCCCAGCAGTCTCAGGGCTGAGCACAGCTACCTAGCAACAGATTTGCCGTGCACCATGAAAACAGCAGAGAGGAGAATGGGAGGGGGTGCAGGCAGGCTTGAGTATTGCCACGTGGAGAGTGAGGGTCAAATCCAGCGCTGCGGTCCGCATCGATTATTTTCACATAAGGAGAGAGATGTGAAAATAAAGATGGAGTTGTACCAGCATCCTGCGCGGAGCCCTGCTGCCTCCCCTCCTTCCCATGGCTTTGATGAACCACCTGCCTGCCACACGGCAGCTCAGACTGGCTCTCTATGACCAGTGCAGACTGCCACCTACACAAGGGCGCTCTGTACCCAGTTCTCCTGTGTCCCCATTCTCATTCTGTGTTCCTGTGGCCTCATTGTGTATGCAGAGATGACATTTCTGTGTCTCCTCTCATCCCATGGCCCCCTGTATGCCTTCATAGTCCCTGGAAGGCCGGCAGAGATAAATTCCCACTACCTGCAAGGCTCCTGGAGTGTTGAGGTGTAAATGTGGTCTTAAGTTTTAACTTTTACCTTGAATGGGATCCACCTGAGTCCTATCCAACCTCAGGACCAGAGAGTCTGGAGCTCCCATCAAGAAAGAGAAATCTGTGCCAGAAAGATGGTAACCCTTCTCCTTCCTCCTTAGAAGCAAGTGGAATCCTCAGGTAGAAGCATGAATGCCTTTCTTTTCTTCCCCTGAAAGTCATTCCATGCACTTCTTGGCTCATGGACAGTGGGGTCCTAGCAGAGGCTGTGGAGGGTGTGAATTAGGCTGCTGGATGCAGGCAGCATGGAGTGTGTGAACAGGCTCCCCAGACGCGCTCGCTCAGAAAGAGCGAGCTTCTAATACAACCGCAGACTGTGCAGTGGGGCCTGGGAGACTGCCAGACACAGGCACTTTCCCACCTTCAGCAAGTGATTCCCTGGAGTTGAAAGGGAGCAGGGAGGGAGAGATGCAGGAGTTGAGGAAGATAAGAAAAGACCGGCAGAGTGACCGTAAAATCTAGGATCCCTCTCAGGTGTTGCAAGTCATCTTGGGTCCTCATGTGGGTCTTCACAATCTGAGGATGCATTTTAAAAAGGCAGTAGAACCAGAGGCAGGTTCTGGCAGAACCACCTACTGAATCTAGTTGTGGTCCTTGACTAAATGTAGACCCTGCTTAGGAGGGAGGTGGGAGAAGACAGAACTCACATCTTTCAGCTTTGTGCTTGGAAGGCTAGAGACAACCGATGTAAGGAAGGAATAATGTATAAATGAAGAATATTGATGAGATATTAGCTCCATATCTCCATGTTCTTCCCTCAAATTCCAAGTAGGAGATCAAAGCCATCTACTTTCCTCATCCCCGTGTGGTAGGGACTGCTCTATCATTAACCCAAATGCCAACCTGGTCATGTATTAGGCACTTGTTAAATGAAACACAACTTTTGGGATGAGGTTTGGCCATACTCACACCCTGTTGTCAGAAGCCCAGAGGGGTTGGGAGGTATTTGCTGAATCTCAGAGGACATGCGCTGGACCAGAATGTGTCCCCAGCTCCCTTCAGTGTGTACTGTCAGGTTCTCTCCCCCAGGTGCCTTTGTTCAGCTACTGACCCTGACCTGTACACAAGGGCAGCCTGCAAAGATGATACTCATGACTGGCCACACGCTACGCACATCCACATCCATTCTGGCCATTATGCCCACCCATGGCAAGATGCCTGAACATACAACTTTAACCTTATCCTGTGTACTCATGAACTCCATGGAACCAAACCCAGGGTTTCTCACCCTGAACACATGGGAGCTGAATAGTAAAGAATGATGCTGTTATATTTCAGACACTGGAACAGGAAATGCCCTTACGCACACAGTGAACAGCTTTAGACCATCTGCCACCGGTTTCCATGACGACGCTCTTAAGCTCTGAGCTGAACCGGTTATCTCGGTTGCACGAAACAACAACATTTGACTCATACAGAAATGAATGAAGGACTGGTTAGATGCCTCAGATGGTAAAGTAGAGGCACCGGAAGCCAAGCCTAAAGACCAGAGTTCAATGCCTTGGTTCTACATAGAGGAAGAAGTCAATTACCACAAGATTTCCTCTGGCCTTCATGTACACACACACACACACACACACACACACACACACACACACACACATACACACACACTGTAGATAAATAAATTAATGAATATTAAAAAAATGATTGAAATGTTCACTGATAAAGGAAACCAGAAAAGGAAGGAGGGAGGGAAGGAAGGAAGAAGGGAGGGAAGGAAGGAGAGAGGGAAGGAGAGAGGGAAGGAAGGAGGGGGGAAGGAGAGAGGGAAGGAAGGAAGGAAGGAAAGAAGGGAGGAAAGGAGGAAAGGAGAAGGGGAAGGAGAAAGGAAGGAAGAGAGGAAGGAGGGAGGGGGGAATGAGAAAGGCATAAGATGAGTTATATCACTCAGTTCATGTCTGCAGCAGCCTTGCAACATGCAAAGTTTGTTTCAGCCAGGTCTGGCCCTGCCCCTGAGGTAGCCACAGGGTATGTATCCTCCATGCCTCCCCCATGACTTCTAGCTGAGGGACTGTCTAAAGTGTGCCTCTCTTGGGATGGTATGATGGACTGGAATGGAATATCGGTCTTTGCAGAAGTCGGTCCTGCTGCCTTGCGCCCAGAGGTGCTTTCCAGGGGATGCTAAGCACAGCCAGTTCTATGCAGTCAGTTTGATGGCTTTATTTCTTTATCCTCGGTGCATTTTGTGATTTGTTGGCTGAGCCATAGCTTGTGTGTGTCAGGTACAAGAACAGCCTGTCTAGTTGAGCTGAAAAGAACAGATGTTCTCTTGTTTAAGCCCAAATGAGAGACCTCTTGAAACTATGCAGTTTAGATGCAATTACCCCACTTCTAAGACAATTTGCTCCTTAATCTAATATTCAGCAGGGCCACTCTGACCTGTTTCTGAGCAGGAACAGGAAGCTCATACAGGTACACTGACTTAACAGGACATTTGTTATTCAGCTGTTTTCCCCCTCTACAGACCAGACAGGGATGTTCTTGAAAATGGCTGAAAAGTTTTGTGGCGACAGGTGGCTAATGCAAAAATTACATAATTTTAAAAAGTGTATGACCAGTACTATCACATTCAGTAAACCCTTAAGAAGTTCAGTGTGAAATGACGATTTTCTGCAGAGCCGGCTGGCGCGGAGATCGGCGATACAGAGATGGGCTCTTACTATTTCAATTGCAAAACAGGACCTCTCCCCACCACTCCCCACACCCAACCTTGGACATCCATGCTTTGAGTGAGGGCTGAATCCAGACTGTGGTTTCTGTTCGAGAACTGAACAATGCTCACTGTGAAAACTACTGATTTTAGAAAGCACATAGCAAATACTCACAAAGTAAAAACCAGCATTTATTCCGTGAGGCATAAAGTAGTAGGGAATGCCACCTTGCTATCTTAAAAGGCAATGTTAATATGAGAAAGTGAGGTCTAAATTTCCTTCTCTGGGACCATTCAGCCACCAAAGATTGCTTTGGCCTCATGTAGCAGTAATGAGAGATCTTCAACCATATTAAGAATTTGAACCCAGGATGCTTTGTCAGAACATAGCATATCACAGTCATACTATCTCTTGATTATTTGTTCTTAGGGCTTGTAAATATGGGCAGAAAGGTCTAAAGGACAAAAGCTGGGGACATTTTTAAATACCTTAGGAATGTAACTATATCACGGTTCACAGATAGGCACAAATACCTGGAGGAAAGGTTTCTGTGTACATGTGTGTTTGTGAGTGTGCGGCTGGGGCACATACATGTTCAGTGTGAGTGAAGAAAGCCATCGACTTTCTCTACATGATACAGGGTCTCTCATTGAAGTCTACATCAGACCAGGCTGGCTAGCAAGCAAGCCCCTGGGGTCCTCCTCTCTCTACCTCTCCAATAACGGGATTACTAATGTGTATCATCATACCCAGCCTTTTATAATATGGATTCTGGAGATGGAACTTGGGCCCTCAGGCCTGGGAGACAAGTACTTTAAACTGGTTGAGCCAACTCCTCAGCTCTTAAATGGAAGTCTTAATCAAAAGAAAAATTACTAAAATTGACACTAACTTAGGACCCTGAAGGAATTTATATATAACAAGTGTTTGGATGCTCATTCCACAACCCCACCTCCTGTCAAGCCTAAAAGCCTAGCTCTGTTGCTACTGTTTCTGTGTTCTTCTTTGAATAATTATTCCTCAAGACTAAAACTCCTTGGGGTTACAAATAACAGTAAGAGCTGTCCTACTCGAATATTTTTCAGCTGAAAGATGGGTCTCCAGGGCCCTCTGGGAGTTAAGGAGCACTGTGGAGGTGTGAGTTTGATTGCTTTTGACTAGGTCCTTTCACAGATCTTTCACAGAGAACTTGAGCTGTGGAAGACCTATGAAGGTCAAGCCCTGCCCCAGCAATGGGAATGACATCTTCCCTGGGCAGGGCCAATAAAACCCTTCATCAGCAAATAAAAACCTTTATAAATTAAATTTTCATTTGAACTGGCGTACATATCTTATGTGTTTCCCCTTTACAAAAACATTAAGATGTATTTCTTATCTGCTCCTATGTCAGTCATGATTCTAACTGGTTAATGGGAATGGAGACCCAACAAGAGAGGTAGAGGCAGTCAGACAACATTCGACACTCAGGTCCTCCTGTCTGTCAGAACACCTTGCTGCTACTGCCAGCAAGCTTCTCTGTCCCACACCAAGAGTCCTTCGTCAAAATACCCCAGATCTACAGAGCAAAGAGCCTTTCCTAAGTCAAGATCGTAACATCATTCCAGGGTCATCCTCCCCACCCCCATCACACTCTTCTGCCCCCCCCCAAACTTGGTGTTTCTGTTACCCCTGACTTCTTCCAGATCACCTCCCGGTTCTTAACATTCCTGTCTTCTCTACCTCTTACATTCTTTCTCTCACAGGCACCATCCCCTGGTTTTCTGTACTATAGGTATATGTTCATATTAGCCAGGATTCTGGACACTGTGATAAAGTATCTGGTACAAATGGCATTCGGGATGAAGGATACTTCTCGATGCCTGGCTTCAGAGGTTCAGTTCATGGTTGCTTGGCTCCAAAGGCTTGGCCAGAATATCATGGCAGCAGACACGAGTGGTGGAGAAGGTTTGTCATATAATGCAGCCAGGAAACAGTGAGAGGGGACCCAGGAAGGGGTCAGGGCAGGGTAAACCCCACAAAGACATTCCCCATTGACTTGCTTCCTCTAGCTAGGTCCCACCCCCTAACATTTGCAGATCCTGCCAAAATCCTGTTATTAGCATTCAACACATGAGTCTTGAGAAAGACAGTCCATTTCCCAACTGGGCCAGCGTGCTTCAACCTCTGCCTTCTTGATCCTCCTTCAGTCTTTCCTCAGCACCTCAGACACACTCCAGGCTAAAGCAGTCACATAAAAAGCTCAGGATGTAACTCATCACTCAAGGTTAAAGCAACCACTTAAAAACTCAGGACTTAATGCATGTATGGCAAACATGATGGGCATTTCTCATATTCTCTATGATGTTTAGAAAGCCCATGAGCAGCACGAGTTAGATCTCAAAACCCCCAAGCCGCATATCCTTGGCCTCCCATACATCCTGCCTCTGGACTCCACTCTGCGGTATCTGCCTTCTACTTTCTTCCCCACCTGGAAATCGAGTAGTCTCTCAATCCTACATCACCAACCTGACTCGTTGCTGTCTTTTCTGTACCAGCAGCAGTATTGGTCACATTTAGGAACAGCGTTCACACTAACTAATAATACAGCAATGATGGCAGTTCCAAACCTTTAGGTCTTAAGAGACCACTGGGGCAAGGCTCAGGCAAGAAATGGAAGACCTTTAAGAAGGACGAGAAGGAGAAGAATCTAAATAGTGTCATATGTTGCTTGGTTTCATTTATGATAGCTCCTTTTCCAGAGGATAAATGCTTCGGTGAATTTTGTTGAGAAAGTTTTCCTGCTGTGTCATGTAACAGTTTTGTATGACCCACGTCCTGGTCAGTTTTGTTGTCAACTGGACACAAGTGAGAATAATTTGGGAAGAGAGAATCTCAAAACGAGAGAATGCTCCCACCAGATTGCCCTGTGGGCAAACCTTAATGTGTATCTTCTTGATTATGATTGATATGGGAGGGCACAGTTCATTGTGGGATTCTCAAATAATAAAACTTTTTTAATAAAAGAACAGCATCCTGCTTTATTTACTTATAAATTCTGAAAGTCCTTGAGACATTTTTAACATCCCCCAGTTCCTTGAGCTGAAACAGTGAACACCGTCAGTAAGAGAAGGGACATTTCCCTGTCATGACATTCTATTGTGAACAATGCAGGTGGGACTTTTTTGAGCCCAGGCACTCTGCTAGGGAGAATTGGGGAGGGACTCTGAATGCTCAGAATCCTGTTCAGACCCTTGCAGAGATGGATACAATTTTGACCATTTGGTGACAGAAACCCTCAACCTAGATTTCTCCACGAATAGGCTGACAGTCACCAGCCCCCAAACAATGACTAGTCTGCTCACTTTTAACTTAATTAAAACCCATGCGCATGCAAACAAACCCCGGCTCGCCTCCACTTCCTTTCCAAAGCCCATGTCTAGCACTGCCGCTTTATAAAATACCAGCTGCTTGGTGTTAATTTTTATACAGAGACATAAATCTGTTTAGAAAAAGCCAGTGGATGTAATCTGAACAATCTGAGCAGAGTAGTGCGTTATCCACACTCACAAAAATTACCTTAAGGCATGTCTTAGTCAGGGTTTCTATTCCTGCACAAAACATCATGACCAAGAAGCAAGTTGGGGAGGAAAGGGTTTATTCAGCTTACACTTCCACATTGCTATTCATCACTAAAGGAAGTCAGGACTGGAACTCAAGCAGGTCAGGAAGCAGGAGCTGATGCAGAGGCCTTGGAGGGTGCTGCTTATTGGCTTGCTTCCCCTGGCTTGCTCAGCCTGCTTTCTTATAGAACCCAAGACTACCAGCCCAGGGATGGCACCACCCACAATGAGCTGGGCCCTCCCCCCTTGGTTATGATTGATCTGGGAAGGCACAGTTCATTGTGGGATTCTCAAATAATAAAACTTTTTAATAAAAGAAGAGCATCCTACTTTATTTACTTATAAATTCTGAAATTCAATCACTAATTGGGAAAATGCCTTACAGCTGGATCTCATGAAGGCATTTCCTCAACTGAAGCTCCTTTCTCTGTGATAACTCCAGCTTGTGTCAAGTTGACACACAAAACCGTCCAGTACAATGCAATTGCTCAAACAAAAGCTCTGATGTGTGTGTGTGTGGGGGGACTTCTGTAAGATTAGGTTACAGGGCCTCAGTGGATAGCCCAGGATTGATGAGCAGGTAACATCTCCATTCAATGAGAAACACACATGGCAGGGATGGACCCACAGTTATCAAGATTAACCTCTGTATTAATTAATGTCTCACTGTTGTGATCAAATACCTGACAATACACAACCTGAGGAAGTAAGGGTTATTTTGGCCCCATAGTTTAGAGGAGTGCTCTCTATCCTGCTAAGAAGGCAAGGCATCAGGAAGTGACAGCAATAGGTTACATTGTATCCAGAGAGAGACATTGTATCGAGAGAGAGAGAGAGAGAGAGAGAGAGAGAGAGAGAGAGAGAGAGAGAGAGAGAAACATTATATCCAGAGAGACATTGTATCCAGTGAGAGACATTGTGTCCAGAGAGAGATGTTGTATCCAAAGAGAGAGAGATCCAGAGAGAGAGATCCAGAGAGACAGAGACAGAGACAGAGACAGAGACAGAGACAGAGAGATGGTACTTATCTGGCTTTCTGTTTTTCCCATTCTGTTTAAGCATATGATCCCAGCCTACAGGAGATGCTATCTACATTCAGGGAGTCCACAGGCTCTGCTAAACTTACCTGGAAATAATTCACAAGCCACCAAGGTGTGTCTCCTAGATTATACCAAACACAGTCAAGTTCACAGCCTCTATCCTTCATAACATACAACTAAATAAAGCATGCCAAGCAGTGCCCCCCAAGATGAAGGTCAGTGATCTAGAGACACAAAGCAAGGAAGTTCAGTCCTAATGCTGTCTCAGCTTGCATCATGGGAGTCTCCAGCCTTCTTTCTGGAGAGGGGAGGTGAGGCCAATTAGATCCTCACAGTATTTCCAAAATGGAGAGATCAAGGTGAGGGTGAGAACTCACAAGCAGTTTAGCACTGTTGAGGGTTAGAGAGTAACAGAGAGAGGGGGAGAGGGGAGAGAGAGGGAGAGAGGAGAGAGAGGGAGAGAGAGGAGAAAGAGGAGAGAGAGAGGGAGAGAGGGGGAGAGGGTAGAAAAAGGGAGAGAGAGGAGAGAGAGGGAGAGAGAGGAGAGAGAGGAAAAAGAGGAGAGAGAGAGGGAGAGAGAGGAGAAAGAGGGAGAGAGAGGGAGAGAGGGGGAGAGGGTAGAGAGAGGGAGAGAGAGAAGAGAGAGAGGAGAAAAAGGGAGAGAGAGGGAGAGAGGAGAGAGAGGAGAGAGAGAGAAGAAAGAGGGAGTGGAGGAAAGTAGAGAAGGAGGGAGAGAAAGAGAGGGGGAGAGAAGAGAGAGGGAGGGGGAGGAAGGGAGGGAAGAGAGAGGGAGAGAGGAAAGAGAGGGAGAGGGGTGGAAGGGAGAAAGAGGAGAAAGGAAGAGGGGAAAAGAGGAGAGAGAGAGGAAAGAAGGGGAGACAGAGGGAAAGGAGAGAGGGGGAGAGGAGAGGAGAGGAGAGGAAGAGAGAGAGAGAGAGAGAGAGAGAGAGAGAGAGAGAGAGAGAGAGAGAGCAGTAAAACTGTTTAGTTGTTATCTACCACTAAGCTCTACAAGACCTGGAAAAACAGAAGAGCAGAATCAAGATCATGAAAACGTTCTTAACATCTGAAAGCCTGTCCCAAATACACATTCCTGGAGAGACACCAAGCCACAACTTTTAAACCACTGAGAAATCTAGCCACTAACACTGACCCAGAAGCAACGCAGATAAGGAAAGTCCTAAGGAATTTCATGCAAGGAATAGAAACCACATTAAATGATGAAGAATTAATAAAAGACCTGGCTTGAGCTTATGGAAAGGAGAACTCTAAAAACAGAGCAGAAAAATAAATAAATAAATAAAAGGCATAGATTGCTTTAGTTCAGAAATGGGAAGTATATTCGAAGGCAGCCATGGCCACCAGGGGAAAAAGACAGGGCAAAGCAAGCGAGCAGAGCACCAGCTTCCCAGGGACCGTCGCATGTGATGTCATGTGTGAAACTGTAATTCTCAGGGGAGTCTAGAAAGGAGGAAAGGGAAACTAGCAGACAGTTATTAACATGATTGCTTTGAGCTTGTAAGAACCCCCAAACCCAAAGATCTAGAAAGCCAAGCATGGGGGGACCTGAAGAGAACTTCACTCAATGGCACCCAGAGCAAGGTCCTCAGATAAAGAGAAAACCATCTCTGAAGCACACAGAACTGCAAGGCCCGCTGTGTCCCAAAGAGGGAAGTCACGGAGCACGGCTGATTTTCTTCTTGGGAAAAGGCAAACACCATTAAAATACTAGAGGGCAAGTGTCAACCTTCGGTGGCCAACTTCATACGATTATCAGTTAAAATTGAAGGTGACCCTAAACATAACCCCGATCGCCAGGCTTCAGCTGATGCTTAGCGATGCTGGGTTCATGCAGGGCCACCTGCCTCGACACACCTACCAAGTTCTTGGGGGAGCGCGGACTCTGACAAACCTCTGGGCCTTTGGCTGAATTTCGCTGTGACATGGCTGCTCTAACAAGCACGTTATGCAAGCAAGCAAACTAAACTAAGCAGGCACAGTACAGGCTTCTTACACCTGCAGCTTGAAGCTCAGCCCCTGAGTTCATTAGGAAAGAAAACCACTGAGTGACTTTCTAGCCTTCCTCTCTCACTAAGGGCAGCCTGTTCCCAGGTCTATCCAGTCCTCCAACCTGCAGGGTGGAAGTCCCCACTCCATTCTCTGGGTCCTAGCTTGCCTGCATCTGTATGTGCAGTCATGTTGCGGATTGGCAAGGAAAGGAATCACCATTGTCCCTGGCCCCAGCCTGTATGACCACCACCTCTGCTGAGAGAAGGTTCCACCTCAGAATGGGACTCGCGGCATCTATAGACCCTTACTACAGATCTTTCTGTGGGGCGTGTGACAGTTCCACAGCAGGACACAGCAGCTGTGGGTCCTGATCCTGGAGCCTGAAGCGGAGGCTTCCTGAGAATGAGTTCCGTTTACCCTAGCATCTACACCTGAGTCACTGCTGCTCAGAGTCTTGGACACGGGATCCCAGGGCAATGATGAACCAACCCTTAACTCTGTGCTATTTCACCAAACTGGGAAAAACTCTGCATTGAAACTTAGATTGAAGCAGACCAACATTGCTAGCCAGAGGTCCACCGTAGGATGGAAGACACGAAGCTGAAATAAACCCACAGAGAGCAGGAAGGAGCTACTCGAGTTTGAGTGGTTAATGACATGGCTGTGAAGAGTTATTTGACAGGAAACAGAGATAACATCAGTGATGGGACCCTAGGTGGATGACAAAGGAGCAAAACCAGGTCAGTACTGACAGAGGTGCTTAGGAACCAATTGGTTGAAGCAGAATGACTTCTCCCTTAGCTCACAGGGACCTAAGGCAGGGTGGGCACCAGGCACCTCTGTTTTCATTGTATGTCTGTCTCCTCTAAGTTGGGTCCCTTCCTTATTTCTAAATGCAGGCAGGCATGCTACCCACCCAGGGAGCCTGCCTAACCTGGTTTATCCTTCAATGCTGAAGGCATACCGAGAGCTCATTTGCCTGCTCCTGTCATCATTTTGGATGGCAGGAAGAGCCAAACCACCCTGGGCAAAACAAAGCCACCCCAGACGAGAGCAGTTGTACAGGAGCATGAGGCTGCGAGGTGGGACTGGAGTACTGGCCTACTGAGAACCAGCTTGTTCCCTCAACCAGTAAGGACTTGCTCTGATCACCATATAGGACTGGAGCTAAGCAACCAGACCAGACCTTGACCAGGGTGGTCTCACTCTGCTTACACATTGGCCCTTCCTACAGTTCTTCTGCTTTAACTACACTTCATGTCAGTAACCCGGAAAATGAGCTCGAGGTCACTAGGTCGCTTCGATTTGCTCCTCTTTCCATGGGGCCACCTGGGATATGTGTCCTCTTTGTGCTGTGATTTGTGGACAACCCAACTTGTTGAGGCTTCTTCCATAATAGTTCCAGTCCCCACATCAGGAACAAAATACAGGGTATTACCACACAGCCTGCAGACAGGAAAAGGATGATAAGGAAAGATTCTGGACAACTCAAATACTCGTGACAATATGGGTACAAAGCCGGGTGTGGAGAGTTACACATGCAACCCTGGCACCCGGGAAGTACAGGCAGGAAGATCATCGCAAGGGTCCTACCCTCAGCCAAGAAGCTGTTTGTGACTGATAATGGGAGAGAGAGAGAGAGAGAGACAGAGAGACAGAGACAGAGACAGAGAGACAGAGACAGAGAGACAGAGACAGACAGACAGAGACAGACAGAGAGAGAGACAGAAAGAGAGACAGAGAGAGAGACACAGAGAGAGAGACAGAGAGAGAGAGACAGAGAGAGAGACAGAGAGAGAGACAGACAGACAGAGACAGAGAGACAGACAGAGACAGTGTAAGGTTTTCTTTGGTTGAGTGAAGCTAGCTATATCAACCCGGGGCAAAGCCCATGTTCAGTAGTTGGCCAACACAAATCAGACTCTCAATGTTGTGTGTGAGTGCTTTATTTTATGTTTCTTCTTTCTTTTCCTATGTTTTTATTTTTTTAAGAGAGAAAAGAAAACATGAAGTTGGGTAGGCATGGTGATGAGGAAGGATCAGAAAGGAATTGGGGGAGGAAAATTCTGAAAAAATAAGCAGAAACAGAAACACACACACACACACACACACACACACACACACACACACACACACGTATATATGAAATGCCCCCATAGACTTGCCTGCAGGCAATCTGAGGGAAGCAATTTCTCAACTGAGATCTGCACCCCCCTTTTTTTGACAAGTTGACAAATCCCAGACAGTACAAAAACTAAACTGAATCTACAAACTACCAATATAACCCTGATGAAAAAGATTGAAATATCAGAATAAACAGAATCCACACCTACTAAATACGATTTCAGGCCTGAACGACCTCACTAGCAAACTCTTGCAAGCAGGTCACAGGGTCTTCTCCAACACTGAGAACAGGACAGTGTTGGAGGAATTGTTTGCCAAAGAAGTAGCTGATGTGCATGGATCATAAGGAGACCCACAGAACTTCACTGGGTGATGAACCCAACACAGTGTTAGGCAAGATGTGGGAACAGAAGCTCAGACAAAGACATGTGGATAGTGATTAAGCCTGTGGACATATGTGAAATGGCCTTAGAAATCAGGAAAATACAAAGAAAGTCACAAAACAATAGTGTATTCCGGAAACTATCAAGATGAAAACAGATTCACCTTATGGCTATGAGACACTATATCATTGGAAGAACAAAATTTCTTATATCTTTTCTATTCTAACAGGAAAGAGCTGGAATAGGAAAAGGATTTTTTTTAATCATCCCTTTCCTGAGGAAACAATGTAACACGGGCTGCGCAGGTTAACCATTCTCAGCACACAGGCCATCAGATACTTGTAGATCCAGCAGTGCTGGGAAGTCAGCTAACCCATGAAACAACACAAGAAACAGAAGCAATTGCCAGAGGAGGTCTTGGGCAGGGTCATGGGTCAGTCTGGTGTCAACCTGACTGGACTTTAATCCTCCCAGAGGCAAAAAGAGGTAGGGCATTCCCAGAGAGGCTTGACTATGGTGAGAAGACCCACCTTACTGGGACAATGCTATCCCAAAGACTGAGACAAAAACAGAAAGAGAGCTGAGTGCCAGTGGCACCTCTGCTTCCAGACACAATGTCACCAGCTGCCCCGAATTCCCACCTGAGTGATTTCCTGCCCACGGTGGACTCCACCCCTGGGAGAGCCACCCATGGTGGACTCCACCCCCAAGAGAACTGACCACAGTGGGCTACACACCCAAGAGAGCCACCCATGGTGGACTCGACCTGTGAGAGAGCAGCCCAGAGTGTACTAGACCCCAGGGAGAGCCACCCATGGTGGACTCCACCCCCAGGAGAGTCACTCACAGTGGACTCCACCCCCAGGACAGCCTCTCACAGTGGGCTACACCCCAGGAAAGCCACCCATGGTGGACTGTACCCCTGGGAGAGCCAGGTGAATCCTTGTGTCCTTAAGTTGTCATTGCCAAGTATTTTTTCACAGCAATGGAAAAAATAATTAAATCATTTGGGATGTGATCAGAGTGTGTTCTCTTCACTGGGAGTCATAACCAAATCATGTAGCTGTGCCTCATTATGTTCTGAACTGTTTAACTCAAGGGTGGGGACATACTTACTGCAAGGATGTTGGTCTTGACAGTGGAGTGTGTTGGGTTAGAAAAGATCATTCTAGAAGTGTGCCTGCCACAAATGCAAGCTCAGGGGATTCATTTTTTCCTATGTGATGGCTACCTTTTAAAGGATTCTTTCCGGTAATTCCATAAAGGTCAGACTTGAAGTGCAGGCCACCATTAATGCAAACAAGACAGCGAAGGTGCAATTCTCTTTTCCTGTATTGGTAGATCATCATTACTTTATTATCTCTAATGAATAAATGTCAGATTCTATTTCTGACTCTTGTGATGGCCTCATAGAAGTTCCCTCAAAATCAAGTAGAGGACTTCCATCCTTGTTTCCTTTGATATTCTGCTTGGTAGTTAGTGTCCTGACGGTCAAGAGCTGGAAAAGGTCTCTCCGGCCTTCTCGCTATCGCTCACCAGTTGAGATTGTTTGTACAACCCCAATCATTTAACCATAGATTCTCCACACACACACACACACACACACATTCCTAGAACTCTCAATAGCATTCACTGCCCTGCTAATGTCATTGCTTTGAACATATTAAAGGTTATTTTAAATTATCCAATATTTGATTGCAACGGATTCAGGTTCTACATAGATGTAAATAATTTTGTCATAAATGGGTGATCTTTGAAAAAGGACAGTTTACAAATATAATCATTCTACTTTGAAACAATATGTTTTCATAAGATTGTGGATTTGATAAGAAAACAAATTACTTTTACTCTAAACTTAAGCACTCCTAAAACTGGATGACTTTCATTCATATTATATGAACATTTACTAATTAAGCTGTCATAAAAGTAAGACTTTTAAGTTTATGAGTTGGGGACTTTTCAGGAGTACAGAGCACTCTGTTTTTTTGTGTGGTTTTCCTGCAAAGTGGGTCAGCTCTACTTGTGATCTTTCCATAAGTTAAAAATAGTCTTTTACATAAATATGAGATCAATATGCTATCTCTTGTGATGTGATGTTTTTATTGTTAAAAATATTCCTGATGCAAAAATTAATCTCTAACCTCGCAGCTTAGCAGGGAAAGCATTTGGTTCATTAAGCATTTCAAAAGCCAAGAATCAGAAAGTGCAGCCCCCTTTCCCATATAGAATGGAAGTATGAATTCATAAATGTCTGTCTGGTTACAATGCGGCCAGAAATCTCAGATAACGGATCAGGACATTTGTTTCAAAGTGGGAATATTGCTAAATAAACTGCAGACACAACAAGACCATTGGGACCTACAACATCTAATGGACAACTCTATGGGGGGAGTAGTCAGAACCAAAGTAAACATTTTTAAACTCTTCAGTCACGAATAAACATGCCACCATTAGTACATTCATGTGAAGTATCAATAAGTATTATGTTCAAATACAAGATACAGAGCTCCACAAATAAGCGGCACAGAAAATTACATCAGCCATTCAAGTGTAGTCCATACAATGGGTATCTGCTGTCAACCTGTCAGCTGCCTTGTGACTGTCATTGAGCAACCTTTTCCTAACAAACTGTCTACTGGGAATGGCAGAAAGTGAAGAAGCTAGCAGAGACATAGATGAGACTTACAACCCCTATGCTCAGCCATGACATCCGGAGTCTGATGAACTAAGACTGGGCCAAAGAGCAACAGGAAGGGGATCCTTAGAGACTGAAGATTTAGTCAAACATCCCGAGGTCCTGGGAAACTACCTTCTCTTGTCAGAATTGCTCTTCTGTTTCATTGTAACTTTTGCATTTATTCTGGACATAGAATCCTTGAAGAACTCTTTTAGAGAGCTCCGGATAAGGCTCAGGGTGAGGAGTGGAATGTAGTTACAAGCTTGTGATTGATACAGCAATGTTGACCACTTGGGGACCAGAGTGCAAACTCTACATTGCTTATGCGTATTCCCGGGTGGCCGCTCAGTGATGCAGAGGATTGCTCATAATGGATGAGGGGTCACTGTAGAAGATTACTCTTATTTAGGGGAAAACACATGACAATTGCATCTCATTATTTACATATGTGTTTATGTGTGCAGTGTGCAAGGGTGCAATTGTCTGTGCATGTGTGTGGAGGTCAGAGGTCAATTCCAGGCATCTCCCTCCGCTGTTCTTCACCTTATCTTTCCAAATAATGTCTCTGAGGCCCCAAATCTCATAGATTTGCCTAGACTGGCTTGACAGTGAGCCCTTGAGGTCCTCCTGTCTTTTCCCTTGTGCTTTAGAGCAGGGGTTATGGATATGTGTTGTCATACTTAGCTTTCACGTGTATGCTCAGATCCTCACATTTTTCCAGAAAGCACTTTACCCGCTGAACCATCTCCACAGCACAGGAAAGTATTGTTAAGACAATCTCAAGTCGATGGTTTCCTTTACTACTTTTCTGGCAGTACTGGGGACTGAACCCATGGCCTAGGCCATACTAAGCTAGTGCTCTACTACTGAGTTTCAGCTCTGCCCCTTGTGAGGATATTAGTAATTATATAATACTTATTACCTTTATGATGTCAATAATTACCCTAAAGGGCTTCTCCATGAAATAGAGTGACCCTGACCACAAGGCTACATCTTGTAGCAAGCCCCATGTTACGGCAGCGTTCTGACTCAGTGAAAGTTTGTACAAGGAAAGAATGAATGAATAAGTAATGAAGAAATGAATGATGAATGAATGAATGAGTGAGCACTGCCCCAATGGGGTAATAAAACTTGAAGGAGTAGAAATTGGGGTCAGAGCCAGACTGCAAGAGTGAGTGCTGAAGGTGCTCTCATGGGCTCAGCTGTAGCTCTGTGGCAGGGCATCTTCTAAGAGTGCCAAGGTCTCGACTCCAGCCTCAGCACAGAAAGCAAACAACAGCAACAGTGAAGCCTCCTATGCTCATCTGTTCGCTTTATAAAGGATACTTTGTACAATTCTCTCTGGAAAAGAGACAGCATCTGTATCGACCTTTAGCTTAGCTGTCCTTAAGCCACGCCCCCACACCCTGCTCTCTTCTGTTTACTTCCACACTGCCTGTGCCACCCCTGAGCCCAGCACATGGCCTGTGGGTTTTCTGTGCTTACTGTTGGGGGTCTCTGCAGACAAGCTCTGCAGACAGTTGAAGCAGATTATAAAGGAGCTGATGACCCACAATCCACGGAGCAGTGAACCGGGCTATGAATAAAGACACATTTGATTAGACTTACATCAAAACGACTTTCCAGCCATTACATAAGCTTCTCTCTTAGTTTACATTTCAAAAATTAAAGGCCTTCCTTATTCCCGATTACACTAAATCTTACATAAGCACAACAGATTTGGCACACAGATTTGGCAAGATCGCCTTGTAAGAAAATGTATCATTTGCCAATCCAAACTTTCAGGTTTAATATCCCCTGACCTTATAAATCTTATTTCTATTAAAGATGTGTTGGAAGGGGCTGGCATCTCTGGCCTGCCACAAGGACACTCTGAGAAAGTTTCGGCACAGACTGCCTGGTTAACTGCATGGTTGCCGCCCTTGACTTTGAATCTACCAACTTCTGTATGTTGTCCTTCTGTCCTCTCCCCTGCCCTGTGTGGCTCTGGTCCTTCACAGTGCAGCCTTTGATCAGCCCATGTGGCTTAGACAAGCTGAAGGATTCACACTATTTCCAGGCAGGATTTTTTTTTTCTCAGTGTCGATCTGAAAACACAGCTCTGGTTGATCCCCAGGCCAAGCATAACACAGTCATCCTGAGGCTCTTGCTGGTCAAACCCTCTGTCCAAATGCAGTCACCTCATTAAGTATAGGCCTCTCTCTTCAGTGGCGGTGCCCAGCACTCACCGCCAAACATAAACAACTCCTTGCAGAAGCCTACCACCCCAACACCACCTGGGCACGTACAACCGAAGATTCCTGATCCCACAACAGGACAGAAACTGAGGAGAAGGAAAAGAAGAGGGGACAGGATCTCTTGGGAAGAGAGCGGGGCCCATGGTCTGGGGCACCGTGAAGGCACAGCACACTGCAAAGCAACGTGGATCGCAGCATCATGAGTATGCAGGGTATTAAGGAGATCACTGAGAAGGCTGGCCAGGGACAGACAGGATAGGTTCTTTAATTGTGTATGTGTGTGTGTGTGTGTGTGTGTGTGTGTGTGTGTGTGTGTGGTGTGTGTGTGTGTGTGTGTGTGTGTGTGTGTGTGTGTGCTCGCTCTTATGTTCTTTTGGGTATGCATGAGAGTGGGGGTCTGTGGGTCAGAGGTCATGCTTGGATGTCATTCCCTGGGAAACATTTGAGACAGCATCTCACTGAACCCTGTGCTCTCTAAGTAGGCTAGTCATGTTAGCTGCTGAGCCCCAAGCATCTGCCTGCCTGCCTCCCCAGAGCTGGGATTACAAGCACAATTTACTGTTCCCAGCTCTTTTACGTGGGAGCTGGGGTTGGACTTGGGTGTTCATGCTGGTATAGCTTTATGGAGGGAGGTGACGTGGCCTTTGGTGACTCCTTCCTTCTATTCTAATAATTCCATAAACACACAGCAGTGTGGTATCTTCCAGCCCATGGAGTCAACTGTCTGAACTGGGAAGTGATGAGAATCATCCAGTTCACACCTAAGGTCTGGCTGTGGAGGGCTTTCCATTGCTTTCATACGCACCCTTGTCTCCCCTTAAAAGGATATATATAGCACCTTGTTCCAATGTCACCACCTCAGTCACTTCAATTCTAAGGAAAAGGTCTGAACCGGCTGCAACCATTGGGCCTCACAGAACAGAAGAACCAACAAGGAGCAAAGCTTTCTTTCTCACCTCCTTGGAAACTCTTTCCAAGGTAGGGAATTCGAGCCGCTTTGCTGGAGGGATTTCCCATAGTGGGGCCACAAGGGAGCAAACATGTGGGTGGAGAAATGCTCTTGCACCCAGCACATGCAGGCCTGCCCTGGTATCAGCTCTCCTATTGTCTGGGAAAGAACCTACTTGTCCCAGCTGATTGAACAGGGAGGTAAAGATGACTGAGGTAGGGTGTCCACGCTCTTCCGTGGGCTCTACATAGCCTTCTGGTGGGTTCAGTCTTGTTCCACCCTGTGGGTGCTGCTTCAGTGGAATTTGAGAGAACAATGGGCCCATTTTTTTCCTTCTTGCTCACCAAGGGCGGGTTCTGATTGGGTCACGAAGCGAAGACCAAACTCAGAGCTGATTTGTGCTGAACCCTGCTGCTGCTAAGCCCCAAGTCATGTATAACAGGAGCTTTTCTATCATCAAAGCACACAGTTTGGATGGTTGGTAGTTTGGTGGTGGTGGTCTATAGAATAGGTTGGTGAGAACTGATTCACAAAGCCATGCTAGAATGTCGCACGAATTGAAGTAATAGACAGCAACAAAGAAAGGTCTTGAAATAGACTCAGATCAGTCACCCTTGCTATAGGCAAGGCACATACCCGAGTAGCAGGGCACATACAGAGGCTCCTTACAGTGACAAGCAGAGCCTCCGTAAAGAGCAGGGTGGGGGGAGGGTATAGGGGATATTCCGGATAGCATTTGAAATGTAAATGAAAAAAAATCTAATAAAATAATTTAAAAAAAAAAGAGCCTGAAATTGAAGGGAAGCTCTTTGGACGGCACATTGGATGCGATGCTTCCATCAGAGTGTCCTGTTGTCTGGGGGCTCTTTCTCAATTAATGATTGATGTGGGAGAACCTAGACCATTGTGTGTGGTGTCATCCCAAGGCAAATGTGGGTTGTATTAAAAAGCAAGCTGAGAAAGGCTTGAGGAAAGCCAATAAGCAGTGTTCCTCTATGACCTGGGCTTCTGTTTTGGTGTCTAGTTTCCTGCCGTGAAATTTTGCTTGGATTCCCATCATGATGAGCCACAAGTTATAACATAAATAACCATTTCCTCTCCAGCTTACTTCTGACGGTGGCATTTTATTATAGCAACAAAAAGCAAACTGAGCACTGTGTCTTCAACCCAGCACACCAAGACTTTCTTGTCTGTGTTTGTCAACCTACCATCATGTTGGAATTCTGAAATAATGATTGTTACACAGATAAGCAGCTTCCAGATTGCAAAATTGGGCAATGTTTTATCTGCGATTCGGGGTGGGCATAGCTTTCACACATGGTGAGCCTTTTGCTTCAATGGGTTTTAGCTCTCTAATAGTTAAGTACGTTGTGGCCAGAGGAGAGCTGCTTTATGATGGCATTTAAGTAGAATATAAGGAATTCTGTTCTACATTGGAGAGGTATAAGCTGCTATTTGGAATTTCACCAGAAAATGATTTCTACTAAATTCTACCTCCAGGCCTTGGTTTTGATAGTGGTATTTTTTTTGCCTGGGGTCACTTCAGAGTGCAGGAGATCTTCTGAATATGTGCGGAGTATTAAATCACGTCTGTTCTCTGCCAGCCCTGTTTTGATTGCGGTTTAGTCAAGTTCCACAGAGGTTGGTAATCTCTCTGTAGATCATTGTTTTTGTCACGTTCAGAGAGGTGGTGACATATTTCTGTTGAAGTAAGTTAATAATTTCATTTCTGCTTAGCCATTCAAAATAAAGGCAAGAGGAAATCACGTCCCTTTGAGATAAGACAATGCTAAAAGGAATGCAGAGATTAACTCACACGCGGCATTTTCCACACCCAAATTCATAAGTATGGCTTTTATTTTGTTATTCAAAATTTTCACTCTAAATTGAGATTCAGTTAATGTTCTAAGGCAGGTTTTGTCTGAAGACGTGTGTGTGTGTGTGTGTGTGTGTGTGTGTGTGTGTGTGTGCATGCGCGCACACGTGCGCACGCACTAAGAATTGAACCAAGGGCCTCACACATGCTAGCCAAACACCATCAAGTTACATGTCTGGATCCTGAAGATATTTATTTAGTGCCTACAAGGCTTGTTAATAGAAATGGTCCCACCGAGAAGCCATTATCTTAAGAGAAGCATAGATGTGAAAACCTGTACCTAATTTTAAAAGGTTAATTACATAATCTGTTTTTATTAAGGTAGGCTCTGACAGAGAGGTACACAAATACAAAAGGCAAAATAAAATAAATTTCAATTCACCGTGATGTATAATACCACACACACAGAGTCATGACCCCCACCCACACTATTCTGTAGGGACACGGCAATTCAAGATGTCTGCTTGTTGTGATAAGCATTAGGGTGAAGAATAAAGTTGCCTGGAGAATCTCTGAGGGATGCCTAAATACAGAGCTTGATTGACACCTTGTCCCTAAGACTGCCTCACTAAACAAACTAGCAAATGCCAGAAATGTGCTGTTGCTGTTGGTGGACGGATCCTGCTGCTAGGGCCACAGAGTATCTCAAACTTGGGGGGAGGTTCCCTAAGAAGCTCGGCAAACTGATGTTTGGATGCAGTGGAGTTTGGGTTAGCTAAATACTTCACATTTTCTATAATTTTTTAAAAAAGAAATTGACATTTCAAGGGCAATATCAAAACAAAACAACTTCCCCAAGAGATAACATCAGAGTTTTCAGAGTGATGCCTACCAGTCATTAACTTCAATATTTCTGGCCAGCTGTTAGAGATGCTCATTCACAGGATTTACCTCAAGTCGCACAGAACATGAAGGATCTGAAGCTCGGATGTGGTCTGATAGGGATTCTGATGTGCATGGAATGGGACTCTTTTGAGCTGGAAATAAAGTTAGTCCCACTGACCAAACTCTAATGTATCTAGACCCATGCATGACCTTGAGAGACCACAGTATGCTGGAATATGATCTTCCCTTGTCTAGAGGCAGAACTGCCTTTCAGCCTTTGTTAATGAGTCATGGATAGAACTATAACTCAAAGCTTGGAATTTTGGCCCATGTTGGTCCCATCCTGAAGGTTCAGGGTACATTTGGGAGGTCTCTTAGCTTTAAACTTACTTATGGATATTCTGGTTTTTCCTTTGGATAGTATAAATCTTTAAAAAAACAAAACAAAACAAAACTTACTGATTGGCAGGTTTACAACTCATTTACCCAAAGATCACTTGAACTTAATGGTACAGAAGGCCTGACCTCTAGTGAGGTCATGAAAATTAGGTGCATAAAAAAAAAAAAAGACCCATTTTAAAGCTATATATCCATGAAGACTGATTTGATTTCTACTTATGAAAAAGGCAAAGACAGATAAAGATATATGCTAATAAACAATAACCAATGATATGCCCCTCCCCCACGTCTATCCAAACCTCATAAACCTTGCTCATGTTCAGGCTTAGTTTACTCCTATCTAATTACCAACTTTGCAATTATCCCCTATAAAATATGGCATGGTGTGTTTACTAGATAGTTATTA
Source organism: Mus pahari (assembly GCF_900095145.1). NCBI lineage: Eukaryota > Metazoa > Chordata > Mammalia > Rodentia > Muridae > Mus > Mus pahari. Next base: position 28,991,454 of record NC_034608.1, on the reverse strand, counting down.
GCATTAATATTATCTTTACCAAGATTAATGCTAACTTCACCTGAAAGCCAGCTCTGTGCAGCCTCCCTCCTGTGCTTCTGTGACACAGGTGCGTATTCTGTCTTTCCAGCTCTGTCTGCTGTCCAGATGTGCACGCATGTATCTGTCTACTAGACTGCAAGCATCTCTGACATACAGAGTCATAGCAATGCAGGAGACTAGCAGAGATCCAGACTGGAAGAGTGACATTAACATACATTTGCAGGCTACATTAATATTCATGAAGTACTTTATTTAAAGCAGATTCATTTAGATTTTTTGATTTTCTTAAACTCAGACTAAGGTTTATGAATAGATGGGCTGGGAAGGTGGTTGCTTGACCGTGCTCACATCTGGTGTTAGATATCCTCTGTTGCCATAGTAAGACACTACAGAAACATCTTAAGGGAGAGTCTAGTTTGGCTTATGGTTGCATGGTTAAATGTCCACAGTGATGGGCAGCGAAGGCAGACACAAAGTGGGCTGCAGTTACAAACTTCAAAGCCTGCCCCTGGTGACACACTAGTGACACACTTCCTCCTTCAAGGCTCTGACTCCTACTGTTCCATAACCTTCCTAAGCAGCTCCCTGGCCTGGTCAGGAATTGTCCAAATAAGTGAGCCTGTGGGGGAGATTTCTCATTCAAACTGCCACACCTCTGAAGTGTGAGACCCTGAGTTCAAATCACCAATATCCGTGAAAAAAGCAGGAGAAAACCCTAACGCTGGGGAGGGCCAGAGCTACCCCTGGAGAATGATGGCCGCCTAGCTAGTGCTTCCAGATCAGGGTGTTTGTGTTCACTGTAATCCCTGTCTCATAATGTAGCAGGGAAAGGAATGGAAGGAAGGCCCTTGATGTCAACTTGTCATGTGCACACACACACACACACACACACACACCACTGGAACATATAAACAGATACGCTCCTCCAACATACACAGGCAAACATTACACAATACTTAGGCAGTTACACAGCCTGAAAGCCTGTCACAGCTCTGAGGCAGCTGTGAGTACTCCTGGCAAGTTGCTGAGGTAAAGGTGCGTGCAGGAGGAGACAAGGCCCTTTTCCCCAACATGCCCCTTGTCTGTGCACTGTTTTGGGTATATAATGCTTTTGATTTGAAATGATCTAATATAGGTGATCAACACACTTTCCTATAGGGTCAAATCATAAAAATGCCTTAGCTGTATTTTGCACTGTGTTTATCATCTCTGTGACCATTATAATAAAAAAAAATGGCTACAAACAACATGCAAATAGATACTCCTGCTACATTCCAGTAAAGTTCCATTTATACAAAGAAGGACCCATCTGTGTTGTTTGGTAACCTTCATCTAAACTCTATTTTCTTCATATAAGACAAAGGAAAAAATAACCAAAATTATACCAATCATAGCAATAAATGTTATGCAAATACTGTATATATCATAAGTCCATGGATAGCTACACATGATGGGAACTAAATGGTTTTCAAATTCCTGTCCTCAGCAAGGTTGGTCACTTTTTATATAGGCTCTGTTGACACCCTTTACTGCCTCTCAGATTCTCTTTGCACATGGGAGCAGGGCAGGGCAGAACCACTGAACATCGTGCTCCAAATGGAAGCTGAAAGAGCATCCGGGTAGCACCTCCACAGAGGGCAGAGGAATGGTTCCAGACTGACCTGGACAGGAAGTCCTCAAAGGAAGGGCGCACTGGGTACCCGTAGCGGTATAGCCTCACCAGCCCCAGGACACCGAGGTGCTGCAGTTGGGCAGACACGTAGAAATGATCAAACACACCAGGCAGCTGCGAGGTGTTGGGCTTGATGCAAAGGATGAAGTGTGGGCTGCCCCTCTGCAGCTTCGCAGTGATGTCTGCCAGAGATTTCTATGGAGAGAGAAGAATGTAGCTGACTCCCTGGAGAGACAGTGAGTGGGAGGACAAAGCAGTTTAAAAGCAAAACAAAACAACAACAACAATAACAACAAACCAGGGGTCTCTGAATGCAAACCATGAATGTGTTTGTGTATTATGCATTGGTTCAGCATGTGTGTGTGTATACAAGTGTGCAAGTGTGTGTATGTGCAAGTGTGTGTGTGACCTTTCTTCTGAAGGTACTCAAGGTTTTAGAAATGGAAAGGAAACTATCGTATTAACGCATTAGAATTGAAACAAACAGGGAACTTTTGATTGTGAGGGTCACTCACCATGAGTTGTGATGCAGTGGTGGCAGGATCTCCTCGTTCCAGTCTTTGTGGGAATGTGGAAGTTCCCTTCTTCTTTAATAACTGTAAGGGAGCCAAGGAGGGCAGATTTATCTTATTAGTTTCTGGTTTTAGAGGAAAAAAAAGAGAAACTAAGCTCTTATTAATTCACTTTCAGACAAATACATAAACAAGAGGTCATAAAAAGTCTGTGGCTTTTTTTGTTGCCACAGATATGGGAGATGGGCAGCTGTGGGTAAGGTAACAGACACTGCCACTGATCTTTCACACTGAAGCACACTGACCACCTGCCTGCCCCCCCCCATCTTAATCTCAGGGTGAACTTAGATTAGACCAGTAGAAGAACTTCCCTGCCGTGGCCTGCCTGTTTACTGTCCTTTCACATCAGTCACGAGATGTAGCTCATTCTGGGCAGAAAGATGCTACTTTGTTACAATCGTGTTCTTCAGTTGTTACTTTGCTCCCTTAACTTTAAGGCAGTTATAACACAGAGGTGTGGGCTTGACCATTCTTGGTTTTTTTCACCTTTCTTTATTTCTTTGTTTTAATTGTTGAAAGGAATAGGTTGGGAAGGCACTTCTTGAAAATGGACAGAAGAGTGTCTTCTTCAATAAGTAATAAAAGCAGCTCTTAAAAGAAATATAAAATGTGTAGCAAAGATTAAGTGATAATGGAAAAAAACTTAAAAGACAGAGACAATGGTGACATTGAGTGAAGAAGAATTAAAGGGCAAGAGGTAATTAATTAAACCCCACCAGGGTTAAACGATGCCACCTTGCATTTCACAGAACTATGATGGTGTAGACTAAACCAATTCCTCTTAACACTATGGAAGAAAAAATTCTGCTAAAACCCAATCGTCTATTTGGTAGTGCTATGAGGACAGTAGCTAATGAGACAGAATTATCTCTTTGGACAGCAGCTCATTTCCTTCCATTAAGATGAACTATGCAGGGCAGTGATTCATTGTAGCCAAAACCGGAATGCAAAATGAAGCATTTGGCCAGCACCTACCCGTTTCCACAAATCCAAAGCCCAGTGTCATGTTCAGTTAAGGAATGGGTAAAATTCCATGTTTCTGGCCCAGGGATCGATGTACAAGGGCTGGGGTAGGTTGAAGGGTAAAGCAAGGGCACTGGGGAGCAGAACATTTAAGGAATCTGTGACAAAAGTAAATCTCCATCCACACAGTTGGGGCACAAGGTTTCTTCCCTGAGCAGCTTGCTACTGTGAAATATCTCTCCTCTCCAGTGCTTCAGGGAAGAGTCTAAAGGTGGCCAGGTCTCAGATGCTTAATAACCGAGGTTAAAATGTATAGTTTAGATTAGGTGTATGGAAAGTTCTTACTTTTGATGTCTGGATGAAAAGCCTCTTGGAACCAAGCTTTCCACAAGGGAACCCTTGGCTTCCTCATGTAGACATGACTTTTGCTAGGCTGTGAGGTGGGATTCCTGATATATCTAATTCTACAACATAACTAAGGCTCACTGATCCTAGGGTCTGCTGACTAACAGCACATGTCTACACACACATGCACACACACACACACACACACACACACACACACACACACAAAGGCACATACATATACGAACACACATATACATACACATAGACACACATAAGCATATACACACACATATACACACACAGAGGCACACATACACACAGGCATGCACACACACACACACACACACACACACACACATAAATGCATAAACAGGCACATATACACAGGCACACACATACACATAGGGAGACACATAAAAACACAAGTGCACATGCACAGGTACATAAATACACATAAACACAGACAGGCACACACATATACATGCATACAGGTATATGCACAAAGAGTGGGCATACACATGCATATTTATATAAAAGCATACCCATGTATGCACATACATATCTATAAATGTTTACATATACACACATAGATACATGTACAGGCACAGAGCCATATGCATGTGCACATTCAAACCATGTGCAGAGACACAGACACATACAGAATCACAAGCACACATATATACCTAAGTACACATACACACATACACAACATCCACATGCATATACATATATGCACTCACATATATATGCACATATGGTATATGCACAGAGACACACATTAAATATGCACATACACACAAGTACATATACATACTCCCACACATCTGTCATTTTTCAAAGGGCAACATCTTAAACCGTGCTTTCCTTTGAACTGGAGAGCTAAGATATATTCAAACTGTTTCAGTAACTACATTTTCAAAATCAGTTGTTCTCAACCCCTTCCAAATTATGCATCTCCCACTCTGTATTTTGGTAGACATAAGCAAGAGATTTGTTAAAGCAGTTTGCACTTGTTTTCTTTTTCTTTTTCTTTTTTTTTTCCCCTTTGGCAAGTGGAAGGTTGTTACTGGTTTTTTCCTGTTATACATTTCTTTTTTTTTTTTTTCTTTATTTACATTTCAAATGCTATCCTGAAAGTTCCCTATACCCCACCCCCACTCCTGCTCCCCTACCCACCCACTCCCACTACTTGGCCCAGGTCTTCCCCTGTGCTGGGTCATATAAAGTTTACAAAACCAAGGGGCCTCTCTTCCCAATGATGGCTGATTAGGCCATCTTCTGCTACATATGCAGCTAGAGACTCGAGCTCAGGGGGTACTGGTTAGTTCATATTGTTGTTGCACCTACAACTCCTTGGGTACTTTCTCTAGCTCCTCCATTGGGGGCCTGTGTTCCATCCAATAGCTGAGTGTGAGCATCCACTTCTGTGTTTGCCAGGCAAACCTCACAAGAGGCCACTATATCAGGGTCCCTTCAGCAGAATCTTGCTGGCATGTGCATTAGTATCTGGGTTTGGTGGCTGATGATAGGATGGATTCCCGGATGGGGTATTCTCTGGATAGTCCATCCTTTCATCCTAAGCAAAGCAGTGCACACACATTTCCGCAGCACTTGAAATAACTCGGCATGGGGGGTTTTAGTTCTCCTTTAGAAATGGGACCTGTAGTCATAAATCCAACATGTGTGGAAGAGGCACACTGACAATTGATGCAACACAAAACCAAGCTCAAGGTTTACAAACACACAGTCCTGGGAAATTAAAAGAAATGACAATTTATCATTTCCAGACCTAAACCTTGGAAGCAATCAGGTCAACGGGATAAGATACTATGTTTATCTCTACTTTGGATGAAGTTCTTTAACATCCATCCAAAAAAGATGGCTATGGAGATTAAAAAACTGAACAGGATGTCACAGAGACAACTGATGATATCGCTATGAAACCGGTCACGCTAATTGTCAGTGTACTGAAACTTTCTGTGTCCTCTTACACCGTCAGAACCTAAGACACTACCTCTCTTGGTTAGTGTTATCTGTTAACCTGAAACAGCCTAGAGGTTCCTGGAAAACAAAAGCAAAACAGACAGGCCAACAAGAAAAAGTGTCAAGTGATTGTCATTATTCCGTTGGTCTGTGAGGCTCTGTCTTACTCAGAGCAGGAGAGTCCAGGGCACTGAGAGACATCATTTACTGGACAAGTGGCCCTGGGCTGTGCGGCACAAAAAACCTAGCCAGAGAGCAAGCAAGCAGTTTTCCTTCCTGGTCTGTGCTTCAGGTTCCTGCCTCGAGTTCCTGCCCTGATTTCCTCCAGTGATATACGAGACTTAGAAGTAGAAGATGGCTAAGCTCTTTCCTCCTCTGCAACAGAGACAACCAGCCCGCATCTTTCCCTTTAATTCCTTCTGTCGGAACATGAATATCTTCCCCTTGTATTCAAACCCAGCATCTTCCCTTCAGTTCCTTCTGGATATCTTCACATTGTATTAAAACCGCGCCTCTGAGGGAAGAGACTGTGCCCGAGCGGAGTGAACTAAATACCACAGAAGCCAGAACAAGGAGTCCCCTACCTTGCTAAGTTCTAGGTAATTCTTGTTTACTCCAACCATGGAAGAGGCGGTTCTCTTGCTGAGCAGGGTGGATTTGTGTCCTCCAAATTTAAAGGATGGGTAGGAAGATATGAGCGATCCCGTTTGTGACAGCTTTGACTGGAACAAATGACTGATCACGACATTTTCACTTGCTAGGAGAGAAACAGATGAACATTGTAAATGGCCTTAAAAAAGTCACGGCAGAGGCTGGACTCACTCTATGGAAGCACCCCTTCCTCTTCTGTGTGGACGGTGGAGCCTACTTCTCCCATCCCACCCCACCCCGGATCTATGATATTTCCACCAGCATTCAGTATTCCAGACAGACGGTGACTCTTCCTGCCCTTGGCTTGAGTCTTGGTCATAGCTTCTCAACCTCGACTCATGGCTCACAGCTCTCTAAAGAGTATCTTCCTCCTGTCTTGGCTGTCAGCACTGAATCTTACCAGGTCAGACCTAACAGGCTTCTGTGCACTTGATACAGTCATAAAAGCATGAGTTTTGACTCTAGTTTCCCATTACCAGAAAATAACTACCCCATCCCAAAGACATTACACCAGTGCTAACCTTGATCAGAGAAGTATTTAAATACTCTGGGTGACTCCGCCTCAATTGGTTGCATCTGTCATTGGACTAAAGTAGCAAAAGAGCCTCTCTCTCTCTCTCTCTCTCTCTCTCTCTCTCTCTCTCTCTCTCTCTCGCTCGCTCGCTCGCTCGCTCGCTCGCTCGCTCAGTTCAGCTGCAGAAGCAAGGTGTACTGGTACCATTCAGACACCAGGTTAGTCATACAGAAAAGTCTGGAGTTACAAGACCTTGACCAACTTCTCAAGGTCGGGCTGGAGCTCCAACAGGTGGGCTTTGGATTAGGAATATTCTGAATAGCAGAGAAACAATAATGTGTGTGTTGGCTAAGAATCTGGGAGGAGTCTTCCATTACTGTTGTGTGTGTGTAGACACTTTCTGGGCTCAAGTGGCTTTTAAAACCACAATGAAAACAACAGTGCCTGCATCTTGAACATTACTGCAAAATTAAACCTTGAAATGCTTTGCATAAGTCCTTAGGATTCTGTTCAGACATTTCACAGTGTTCACCTGAAAAGCAGGTTAGTTTCTGCCTTTCCCACATGCAAAACAGCAAGCCATACATATTTCATATGTGGTGTGTGTGTGTGTATTTACACATACATATGGTTTATATGTATGTGTCTGTAATATCTTCAGTGAAAATTCAGTACATTAGTGAACAAGTATGAAGACAAAAATATCATAGGACAGAGGTGTGACTGATGTAGGGACAGTAGAGAGGAAACCGTGGAATTTGGGGAGGAAACCAAGTAGAGAAGACGTTAGTGGTAGAATGGCAAAGGGCAGTGTGGGTTCTCTTCACAGTGGGTGTGGCCCCAGAGTGTGAGTTCCTGGTGTCCCAGGAGCACACTTAAGTGTTTGGACACGGAGAGAGAAGTATCTCAGAAAATACAAGGGAGAGAAGGAGCAGGGGGCACAGAGACACAATCTTCATCTGTGAGAAGAGCATCTGGAAATCCTAACTCTTCAAAACTTTTAAGCTTAAAGTTTCGTTCTTTGGAACCACCTCAAGATAATAATCTAGGCATAAGAATCACTTATTTAAAGATATAATAATTAAACAGGTACCATGTGTTCTTAAGGTGTATGTGTGTGTGTTTGTATGTGGATGTGTGTTCGTGTGTGTCTTTGTGTGGATGTTTGTGTGTGGATGTGTGTGTGTGTGTGTGTGAAAGAGAGAGAGGGGGTGGGGAGGACCCATATATAAATGATGACGTCTTCTTATAAAAGTAAAATGTCTAAAATACTATACATAAATATGGGTCACATCAGTTGTTGACCCATTTCTGTCTTCTCTCTAAGTCACATGACCAGACTGCACATTGATGAGGCAGGGACCAGCATCTTCCTGACACAGATGGGAACCTCTGGGCATGTCCCATCAGCCCCCTGTCCATGGCTTCGAGAGTGCCAGCAGAAAGCTGACTTCACAGGTAAACTGCCAGCCTCATGCCTCTCAGACCTGGGTGAGTGAATTTCTGAGAGAAGCAGCTTTATTTCCTTCTACTCTTAGGCCTTAGATGAGTAGACCCCCTGCTTACCTTACTCAAAGGCAGATCCCTATTTTCCTCAAAATTAAACCTCCACCTCCCTCAAGTGGGTCCCCTACTGTGAAGAAGACTGTACTGAAAGCCATTGTTTCTTAGCTCTGTGTCCTCATAATTACTTTCCGTGGCGCCATAAAATTCTATAGAGTCACACAATACTATCACAGCCGTATGACAAGGTATGTGAGTAACTACAGTCTTAGATGCATGAGCCTGTGGTGGCTACGCTGGGTACTAAAGGAGCACTGCTGTGGCTCTGTGTGGTCCCTAGGACTGTTGTGTTGTAACTGTAAGGAGACCATCCACCGCTTTACATAAGAATCATAAGTACACCAGAGCACAGTAAATTTAGTCCTCCTGCTGAGGACTAAGCAATAGTCACCCTTGTTTCCTTGAAATCAAATTAACTTGTTAACAAGGGCAAACATAAGAAAGGCTTTAAGATACAGGCATTCGATAAGACAAGCAAGATTAAAAAAAAAAAAGTCCCCAGGTTTGTACATATTGTTCTTACTACCAGGGAAAACAAAACTAAAACAAAGCGATAATATCTATGATAAGCTCTGTTTCTTAGACCTTCACACAGAGACCAGCCTGGGAGTGCACCCAGAGATGGGCCAAACAGTGAAAGTTTAAGTAACCTCAGTGGGGAGGCTGGTCCCCTACAGGGTGAGCAAGGCTGAGGGGTTCCAGTCTCCAGCCCTTTGTGATTTCACCCCTGCTCCTCCTGTTCCTCTGAAGTGCCTCAGCCAAGAGAACGCACAAAAGCTGCGTGACTGAGAGGCCCGCAGAGAGGGCCCCCGTGTAAACAGTGCATCACGACCACAGGCTGTGAGGTGCTTGGTGACGCCCTCAGTCAGTGGTGACGCAGATGTCTGACCTCCATTTCAAAGCTTCTGACCACTTCACCAAGCCCGGATTGTCTTTCCAGGAAAGACAAATGACTCCGCCTCAGCCAGAGGGAGACTCAACCTTTCCCTGAAGAGGCTACCAGAGAAAGGTGAATCACCAGAGACTCTATTAAGAAAATGATTACTAGAACAGACAGAATCACACATATCTGATTACGGTATCCATGTTAGGAGATAGTGTTACATACTGAATAGAATTATAGTTGATATATGTATATAAAATATTAATATCTACTAAGTAGGAACCAATATATATGTATGTGTTTATACATATAAATGCATGTGCTTATACATATAAACATTGATCAGCTTTCTACTTAGTGGACATTAATAGCTCATAACTGAAAGTACATAAAAATAAAGTACCACTCTAGTTTTGCCCTGGAGTCATCTTTACCAATGGAACTCACTATGCTGTGGCTTAAATAACTTCGGAAGCTGATTTCATCTTCATTAGTCTCTGCGGACAAGCTCGTCCGTATTCATACACGGATGCAGTAAAGGCGTTTTGCGTGCCTGTCTGTTAGAAGCTTAGTGAAGAATGCATTTCCTCTGGACTCCCAATTAGATTCCAGTCAATTCTCAGTGTGGCAAAGCACCCCTTACTATCCTGACCACTGTGGGTGGGGGTGGGGGTGGGGTGGGGATGGTACTCCAACTGCCCTTTAGGTTGTAGACTGCATTTTTCAGGATATTGTCCCAAGATCAAGAAATCAGTGTGAGGACAAAAATCGACTTACTTTTCATTACAAATAGGAGGTTCTGTGAAAGAGCGTCTTTGTTTCTTTCAACGACTCCTCCGATTTCATACGTTACCTGTAATGAGACAAAAATAGCAAAATTACTTAAGGATAAAAGGTGACGGTGAAAAATTCTTTGAGGAAAAAAAAGCATGATATTTTTTTTGGGGGGGGGGGGTCTTTAAAGATCTCTGAAAGAAGCTCCATCAGGTTTCAGAGTTCACGTAACACGTAAGGGCAAAGCTGGTTGTCCAGTTGCCCACTCCCAAACAGATGTTGCCACGTTACAGTGTAAGGTTCTGTGCTATAGATCATGAGACAGACGTGACTCTCATCATCAGTAGCTTCCTCTCATTCAGAGAAGCCTTTCTCAGCAGGGGCAGTCACGGCTTGATTGGGACTCTCAGAATCTGAGCAATTTTTTTTTTTTTTTTTTTTTTTTTTTGACAAAGCGAGCCACAGTTTTGAACATCCCACAATGCAAGCCTCCAGCCGTGGTACAAGATGACCTGACCTGTAACTCCACGGTATGGAGACAAACTGGTCTGGGCAAGAACTCAGCTTCCCTGTCTTTTCTGTATCAGGGAGGTCATCCCGGTGACAGCATGCAAGTCAGGTCACCTCATCTTTACAACCGCCTGGGTTCATATGGACTTTGATAACCCCTTCAGATGTCCCCAAGTACCAATTTTAAAATTTCAGGATAGTGGTAGGCGCCATCCTGTGCTGCTAAGTCTGTGATGGAATGCACGGGAATTTCAGGTCTTCCAAATGTACTGAGGTGGCATCTGACCAGCCCCACGGGACATTGGTTGTCACCTCTTCAACCCATTTTAAGGAACTTAAGAGCAGCTGAGCTCTCCTTCTCTTGGCACAACCTCCAACAGCTCTGAGAAACAGGTACAACTTTGGGCTTCTTCCCAGATTCTGTACGGCCCCTACCAGATATCCCTTATGTTTTTGTGAAGGTTGTATCCACATTTCCCTCCTCCAACACCCTCTTCCTGGCTTCATGTGCTCTTGCTGTACATATTTGGCAGTGCCTCATCACTGGGTACCACAACCCTCATCCCTAACAGCCTATGACATCTTCTTCCTCCATCTCTCCTCAGACTCCCAACTCTCCCAGAGCTCTGGAAAGCTGCTTCACTCAGGGTCTTTGAGGTCTTGAACCTCGAGCTGAACACAGGAGCAGCAGGTGCTGGAATTCCACATCCTTGACAGTGAGAGCAGGGACAGGGTAGCCCTCAAGTCTTGTTGTAAGGAGGGGTCCTCTGCACCCAGAGTCTCATGCTGAGGTTTCAGATCAACCCTGTCTGCTAAGAGTCTCCCGATACATCTAATGACAACGCATCAATGTACACACCTAGGCACTGTCAAAATACTTCCCCTGGTCTTCAAGCTCCCATCACAATTTCTAAGTCCACGCCCTCTTGGTGGCTGACAGTATTTCTTGTTTCCCAGGAAAAGCCAAGACTCTTATAACAAAACATCTCTGGGCTCCCACTTCCTTTCCAAGCAGCTCTCTGTTCCGTTGTTTGTGCCCTACTAAGATGGAGACCTTGGTATGACCAAGATGGCCTCCCCACTAGATTGTCCCTGCCTTCTGATGGTGGCTACAGCCCCGAGTTTGCTTCTTCAGCCCCCATGGTTTTTATATCTTATTCATAGTATTATTTGTCAGTAGTACAAAGTACTATATTAACTAAAATAAGAAAAAGACCAAAATTTAGTTTCTGACTTCTATGTTCTCATCTGAATTCATGACAACTCCACTGTTAGATGGGAATGTCAATTACACAGAACCACTAGGATGCTGGTATGTAGGAATCTTTATTATATAGTTCTAGTCTATAATACCAGTCTGTTTGCTACATGAGAATCTAATAATTCTGAATGAAATACACGCAAACACACACAGACAGCCATACAAACACACACACAAATGCACATACACAACAAGACTTAAAGGATCCTCTGAAAGCACATTTATTTTCTTTCTTTCTTGTTCCTGTCACTGGCTTATATCATGTGGACCTCTCTAACCTCCATGGTAAGATTGTGCCTACGAAGGGTCTGAGTATTTGTTGATGTTGATTCACTCATTCTCCACAGTAACTAACAAAGGCCTTGTCCATTGGGCACACTTGATGCCTCTTTAATGAAGCTTTGCTACACTCTGAATGGGAATGCCACAGACAGCAAGGTCATTTCCAAGACATATACAGATAAGTGTTTTACCATTGTGAGGTCATGGGGTCTGGGAAGTTTTCATGCATAATGTCCTGATTTATAGACTCAGGTTTAAGCCCGAAGGGTCACTACTAAAACTGAAGTTCATAGTTTCCCTGATGGAGATCCTAAGTGGTTACATTCCCTAGAAAAATATACTTTGTACGCACCAATGCATGCATGCCAGCATTCAGTGATAGCTTGGTATTTATAGGGAGCACAGAGTATGTAGTGAGAAGAGCTCCTCCCTCTTATGGCAAGTGCTTTTGCACAAAACATTGCATCACAGTGTAGGTGGGATTATCTACTTGTGTTGTACAGAAGAAATTTGTGAAGCCCTTTGAGTCCTCTTCCCAGGGATAAGTCAATTTCTGTAGAACTGCTCAACTATAAAACCTCTGACTCAACTCATAAGAAATGGATGAATCCAGTACTGACAAGATTTGAATCAGCATTTCAGTATGAACTCTGGACACTCCTATAGTCAATATGGTAATACAAGTGACCAAGGTTTTACTTATGATTGGCAGGCACAGATTCTCCAAACTTGGATTCAAATCATTTTTCAAATCTCAACTCCGAATCCGGGTATTTATCTGGCATCTGTAAAATATTTCAGTGGGAAAACAAAGTTGGAGGCAGTTGTCTGCATGGAGGCTGCACAGCAACATGTCATTTTGGCTATAGATTTTATGTATTTTGCAAAGATCATACAAAATATACTCATAGGTATCGAATGTGAGCATGTATGCAGACACACAAGACATGTTAAAAGTATTCTTTAAACCTAAAATACAACCAGAATCCAAATTTGGTTTCTGCATGAAGACAATTAATTCCACCTAATGAGTTTGCTATTGTATTGGTGTTGCAAGGTCAACTTATGACATGGTCATTACTGTCACGGACATACAGCAGCAAGACTGCCAAGCAGGGCCTGAAATTTACAAAGAAGGAAAAAGAAGGAAAGGCAGAAAGGAAGGAAGGAAGGAGGAAGGGAAGGAGGGAGGGAGGGAGGGAGGGAGGGAGGGAGGGAGGAAGGAAGGAAGGAAAGGAGCGAAGAGCCTCGGGGTAGGAAGGGATCAGCTGGTAAGAAGGGGACTGACGGAGTGGGGAGGACTAAAAAGGGTAACAGAGGTGACTGTGATTATAGTGGCCGGTGTACAAGATGATACTGTCAAAAATAAAATAAAAATCTAAATACGAGGCAAAATATCAATGCTGATTTTTGTGGCATGAATAGCATCTCACTGTGCCTTTTAAATATTACAACTTACTACTTTAAATTTAGTATACCACAAATCCCATAATTTTGCAAGAAATAATACAGGAAAGTTCTATGTGTCCTTGACCAGTTTTCTCCCATGGCAAGATCCTATAATATGTTCAAAACTGGGAAACTGACCAATGAGGTAAGACTATAGACTATTAAGACCATAATGGGAGCTGCATGTTTAGAATATCCTTTGATAAATCCCCTCCAATGGCTCAGTCCATTTGTATGTCTACTTTTGGGTTCTATGTTTGGTGGAGAGCATTGCCTTCTGTCACTGTCTTGAGCACAAAGTTTTGAAATGTCACGTGATACAGTTAGGTAATCCTTCCCACTGTATTCTACAGACATCCTCGTAGCTATGTTAGTGGCTGGATCCTCCCATATACATTTTACAGTAAGGTGGATTATGCTTCTACATCTATAGAAATACTTGTTTTAATATACGGTCTCCTTAACTCATGTTCCTCCTGCTTCTTCCTCCTCAGCACTAGACTTATTACAGGCATGCTCCATCATACTCATATACATGCAAGCACACATACGCACACATGCACACATACAAGCACACATGCATAAATACCTATATGTATGCATGCACATCATACTTAATCATAGCCATATACCCACACAAGCACACACACACATGTATGCACACACACATGCACATACAAACATGCATACACATCTACACATGCATGTGCACACATGCATGTGCACATACATATGCAAGTGCACACACAGAGGCATGTACACATACACGGTATGTTCCGTCATGATCACACACATACATGCACACATGCATACACACACAAAAGTGTATTTTCCATGCACTCTTTCTATATATGTTTAATGAGACTTACACTAGACCTGAGCACTGTGTTGTTTTTGAGTGGTTATGAACATTATCATGCTTAATTTCAGTGTCTACTACTGACATTAAAATACAACACATTTTTATGTTTTTCTGGGATCTTCTTTAAATTTTTAATTTTTTGAGGCTTTCATACATGGGCACTGTATTTGCACATTTCCACCCACCCCTCCCCTCCACCATATCTTCCCATGTTCCCCTTATACTCCCTCTCAATGTCACAAGCTCTTCTTTATTATTGCTATGCATTATGTCCTAACTGAAATCTTTATTTCTGCTGTGGTTGTCTTTCTCTTGAATGGATTCCTTGTGGTTTTATACACTGACATTTAAGTCATGTATAAGGAGGGATGTATTTCTCTTCCAGTCTGTCAGTCTTTTATTTCCTTCCTATCCTCATTAGATTCACTAGAACTTATAACGTTATGTGGCCCAGAGTGATGGCAGCCAGCATCTTTGCCAAATTCTTGACCTTAAGAGTACAACACCTGGTTTCCATGGTTATATATAGCAACAGGTTGCTACAGGTGCTCTTCCTTGGGAGGAGCTGTCTTTCTTAGGATTACACTTGATTACATATGATATTAGCAACAGACTGCCGTGGGTGCTCTTTCTTGGGGCAACACCATCTCCTCCATAGCTGTCTTCTTAGAGTGCTTGTTGTAAATGTATGTTGAATTTTATCAAATATTTTTTCTGCATCTATTAATAAATGACATAACTTTTCTTCTTTAGCTTATTAATATTCTGGATTATCTTGAATAATTTTCAAATATTGAAAGTACTTAACATTTTGGAAAGCATTGACTGACCATAGTAATAATATACATTATTATACTATTATATATATATATATATATATATATATATATATAATGATATGAATGAATCTGATATATATATCATTATATATATATATATATTTTATATATATTATATATATGAATGAATCTGGTCTGCTATATTTTCTTGAGCGTCTATCCAGTTTAGTTCTTGAAGGACTGATTTTTGGTGTGTGTGTGCACATGTACGTGTTCTAGCTTTTTCTGATTTTTGGGTGCAATGCTAGCTTTGTAAAACAAATCAGAAAGCGCCCTGTCTTCTATTTTCTGGATCAGACTGCATGAAGTTGGTCCTAATTTTCTTTTAAAACATTTGGTAGAATTCTACAGTTAAGCCATCTGGAAGAAGGAGATTTCTTTTTTGGGGAATTTTGCATTTTCAGATTCTTTCCTTGACTGGCCCGTTTGGACCATCTCCTTCACAGGGGTGAGGTAAGGTAACTGAGCTTTCTGAGGAATTACCCAAGCTAGCCTGACCCTTACCTCATGTGGGGTTATTCCCACCCCTTCTGATCTCCTAAATGCTGTCAGGGCCTCAGAGATACTTTCTGTCTTTTTCTTGACATTGGTTATTTACATCCTTTTTTGGTCAACCTTACTAGAAGTCTTTCATTTTATCCATATATTCAAATAACCAATCATTTTATAGAAAAGGTTTATTTTGATGATTTTTTATTATGTGTAGATGGGTGTGTATCTCTGCATGTGAGGGCAGGTGCTCACAGATGCCAGAGGCAAAATTAGATGGATACTCGGGACCTGGTTACAGACAGCTGTGAGCCACCTCACTTGGGTGCTGGGATACCAAACTCAGTCCCTCTGGAGGATCAGCAAGCGCTCTTAGCTGCACAGCTTCCTTCCTGGCTGCCATCTGCTTGCTTCAGATTGATTTTCATTCTTCATTTATTTGGATTTTTGCTGAAAAAATATTTTCATACAATATATTTTGATCTTGTTTTTCTCTCCCTCAACTCCTCCCTGACCCTTCCGACCTCCCCACCCACCTATCTCCGTGGTCTTGTCTCTTTTTCAAAAACAAAACAAAATGAACCAAAAAAGTTAATTTCTCTGTTTTTGAGACTGAAACAGATTTCAAGATTTCTGTATTCCCTAGCAGGTGAGCCTATAATGTTATCAACGGTCCTTTCTACTGTCTTCACTCCTGATATGCTGTGCTTTCACATTTAGCCAGCCGTATATACATACATCTAGATTTTCATGGATAAATTCTCATGCACATATTTATATATGATGTATATATGTATGTACATGTGTGCGTACACACAAATTTTCTTCAGACTCTCCTCAGTCACTTTTGCATGATGTGTTATTTAGAGGGAGCTGTTTGTGGCAGGGTACATGGGGGACACTGCATCTGCAGGTTTTCCTTTCATCCTTTCTAGTTCATTTCCAGCTGATTTGCATCACAGTGGGTGAACCTCCTCTCTGTCCCCCATGCATTAGGATTCCTTGAAGTTTGGGCTGGGGTCCATTCAGCACATGGTCTACAGTGATGCATTTCTCCAGGTCTTAGAAAATGTGAGCTGTGTTTCAGGTGTCCCGACTGTCCTGTAAACCTTGCTTGTGCCCTGTCAGTGGCGGCTGCTTAGCTCTTCATTGCTTCTTGGTTGCTCTCACAGTCAGTGAGAAGGGTGAGCTGATCCTTCCACTTAGACTTCTGAGTCCTGTCCTCCTCTGAGACTTCTGAGTAGGGAGGCCTGCCTGGCCTCAGAACCTACCCACTGGAACATCAGCCTGGCTCAAATAACCCCATTAAAAAATGGGGTACAGAGCTAAACAAAGAATTCTCAACTGAGGAGTACTGAAGGGCTGAAAAGCACTTGAAAAAATGTTCAACATCCTTAATCATCAGGGAAATGCAAATCAAAACAACCCTGAGATTTCACCTCACACCAGTCAGAATGGCTAAGATCAAAAATTCAGGGGACAGAAGATGCTGGCGAGGATGTGGAGAAAGAGGAACACTCCTCCATTGCTGGTGGGATTGCAAGCTTGTGCAACCACTCTGGAAATCAATCTGGCAGTTCCTCAGATAATTGGACATAGTACTACCAGAGGATCCAGCATTACCTCTCCTGTGTATATACCCAGAAGATGTTCCAACTGGTAATAAGGACACATGCTCCACTATATTCATAGCAGCCTTATTTATAATAGCCAGAAGCTGGAAAGAACCCATATATCCCTCAACAGAGGAATGGATTCAGAAAATGTGGTACATTTACACAATGAAGTACTACTCAGCTATTAAAAACAATGAATTTATGAAATTCTTAGGCAAATGGTATCTGGAGGATTTCATCCTGAGTGAGGTAACCCAATCACAAAAGAACTCACTTGATATGCATTCACTGATAAGTGGAGATTAGTCCAGAAACCTAGAATACCCAAGATACAATCTCCAAAACACAAGAAAATCAAGAAGGAAAACCAACACGTGGATACTTCATTCCTCCCTAAAATAGGGAATAAAATACCCATGAAAGAAGTGGCAGAGACAAAGTTTGGAGCTAAGAAGAAAGGATGGACCATCCAGAGACTGCCCCACCAGGGGGTCCATCCCATCATCAGCCACCAAACACAGATACTATAGCATATGCCAGCAAGATCTTGCTGAAAGGATACTGATACAGCTATCTCTGTGAGGCTATGCCAATGCCTGGCAAATATAGAAGTGATGCCCACAGTCATCTATAGGACAGAACACAGAGACCCTAATGGAGGAGCTAGAGAAATTACCCAAGGAACTGAAGGGGTCTGCAACCCTATAGGTGGAACAACAATATGAACTAATCAGTACCCCCATATCTCTTGTCTCTAGCTGCATATGTAGCAGAAGACGGCCTAGTCAGCCATCACTGGGAAGAGATGTCCCTTGGTCTTGCAAACTTTATATGCCCTATACATGGGAACGCCAGGGCCAAGAAGTGGGAGTGGGTGGGCAGGGGAGTAGGGTGGGGGGATAGTATAGGGGACATTCGGGATAGCATTTGAAATGTAAATGAAGAAAATATCTAATAAAATAAGTTAAAAAAAAAAAAAAAGGCCATCAGCCAGAGGCAACACATTCACATGAAAAAGACACAGAGTGAAGCTGTAGAGAAGTAGGGGCATCAGGGGGACTGTTGAGGCCTTGAAGACTAGGGAACCCGTGGGGCTCAGGCCACTGGGTTTCAGACAGCAAAAAAGCAGGCAACCTCAAAGCATACTAAAGTGGACAGGTTTCTCTGCAGGTAAACATCTATCAGAGCGACCGCCCATAGCTTAGGGACTGGTTGTCAGGGGAACAGAAAAATCATCTCTTCTCACCGAGGCAGCACCCACCGGAGGCAGCGGAGAACAGGTTTGAGGCAGAAGGCATTCCTGGGCTGTTAAGGTAGCTGCTCTGCCCAGGGCTCTGTTCCTCTGGTTTATTATTTGGTAGATAAAGGAGAGAGGTGGGGGAAGCAGAAGATGGAGGCCAGGTTAATTCCTTCATTTTCCTCTGTGTCCTACTATAATGGGTCCTCAAGCCTTCCTTATGTCTCCCTCCTAGACACTGAAAGACAAGCTTCACGCTGTGAGTAGCAGTGGCCCTTGTGCATGTAATAGAGAAATTTATATGCACACAGCCCAGAACAAAAATCTTTAAGGAAATAGTCATGTATTCAAAAATTCTCTTTGGAATGATTTTTCTCTATAAAATTACTCAGAAGAAAACTTAGCATTCTGCTTAGGGTTCAGCTGCAAGCAACAGTTGCTAAACCCTGCTGTAATGGTGCCAGGCTGAGGGGGGTTGAGAGGGGGAGAGTTGGGGAACGGTGTGTGTGTGTGTGTGTGTGTGTGTGTGTGTGTGTGTGTATGTGTGTGTGTGTGTGCTTTGTTGGATTACACCCTACAATACTCCTGCTATACCACAATAAATACAATAAAAGATAAATTATGAGAGCCATACATTAAAACAGGGAGGTATGGGAGTCTTCCCATGGCTGTGAATCACAGCTCATCATGTTGCCCGGTTTCCTAGATCCACGATGAAAATAAAAGTCATGGAACACTGAGACACAAACACGCTTTTTCCTTCTAAGCGATCGCTGTCAAGCTTGAGCTTGGCTCATCACCAAGGAAACAGGAATGTAAGGCAAGATGGAGCCTTAGCCGTACCATGGCTCCCTCTCCTCACACAGAGATAGCTCCCTGAACTGAACTTAGGAATATCTGGCTGTTGTGATTTGGTGAGGAAGTTTGGGCAGGGGTCAGCCAGTACCAGAAGACCCCTCTGCCTGCATGGGATTAATGGGAGAGAGGTGCAAAGGTAGGGGTACGGCCTAACCTAACGGCCAACTATGCAGCTGGTACAGTCAGCGTTTCTGAAATCAGGGCTTCCAGATTTCCCATCAGCCGGAGTCTTCATTTATAGTTATTCATGCGAAGGCAAATCTTCCAGATCTCACCCAAACTCCCCAGTTACCACTTCTGGGAGGCAAGCCAGAAGCACACACTTGCCACTTCCTCCCCAGTCGGTTCTGATGCACAGTCAGAGATGCAGGGCGGGAGAGCGTGAACGCATCAAACGTGTGATGAAGTCCAAGTGAGCATTAGGAAGGGGGGATTCCCATGCTAGTTTCCATGGTCAACACACAGCCAGCCCTGGGGCTGAACACTAGTCAGAAGTGAGTCACTCCCCATGCCTCCATTTCTCCTCTGTCCAACCATTGTTCACAGCAAAGTCTAATGATTTTGTTAGCAAAGATTGCTGCTAGGTGCACTGTTTGCAGGGAATGAGAGGAGACCTTCTATGGATAGGGTAAGCGGACATATTGAGATTTTCAATTTGTTTTTAGTGTGGCCAAGAGTAAAGTCTATTAAAATAAAACTACCATCTGGGTGTGGTGGCTTACACTTGTAATCCAGCACTCAGAAGGCTGGGGCAGTGGGATTGTAATGAGTTCAAAGTCAACTTTGTCTACATTGTCAGTTCCAGACCAACCTTGGTTATGTAGTGACTTCTAGACCAGCCTTGGGGGGCTACAATCTGTTTAAAAAAAATAATGATAATAATAACAACAAAAACGTACCTGGACTGAAATGATCTGAATTAAAAATAAAATTTGTTTTAAGTTCCATTCAGTAGTTGAGTGCTCTCGTAAAGCACACATTTATAAAATCTGGGAAATGTCGAGTGGCCAAATTTGGCATTGCCCTAGCTCCTTCCTCTAGAGATTGCTTGTCTCTTCGTCATCAGTTTTGCTGTTTGCCTTTTCAAGCACTGGGCCTCTGTACATGTTCTCCTTGCTTTGCCAGGCTATCATCTTGTCCTCTCCTGTGTATGTTTGCCTCCAATCAGTCACCAGTCTACTTAGTTCTCGACAGTGGACCTCCTAGAAATACCCTGGTGGCCAGGTAGAAGTGCTGCCTGAAGCCAGGATCTGGGATTGGATAGGAAGAGATGGGGCTACAGCAACTCTGGTCAGCACCTTCCTTCCTAACCAAGCAGAACCTGCCGCTGGAACGCAGGGTCATAGGAGCCATGGCTCCAGCTTCCAGCATCTGCCCCAAATGCTCAAGGCTCCTGGTGTAGCAGGATTTTCCCTGCCCAATTAATTTAATTATTAATACAACAAGAAGCCCGTGGGTGGTTGGACAGAGAAAAGAGAGGCGGAGCTAAGAGTTGCAGAGACAGGGAGTGACACAGGAGGGGGGGAGGAGGAAAATGGAGGAGCAACGGGACGATTCAGATTCCAGGTGGCTTTAAATAGCCACAGGTAGCTATAATATCATACAGGGATAGAATAATTGGGATAACTTGTCTCACCTAGGTGGGCAGCTTGTATCATAATCAGTTGGCTCTGAAATTATTGTCGGAGCATCTTGTGAATTTAGAATTTATTGTATATAAATCTGACTGATTAATTATAAGCTTCTAGAGTTTTGATTTTACCAGGTTACTGATAGTTGTGACAGCTAACCTCGAGGTGGGCGGTCATTGCATGGGGCTCATGTGGCAGCGACCCACCAAGGGAACTTAGGGAGTTGGGCAGAGATGTCTTGGGAGCTCTGGACCAGAGAGTCTGCTGAGATGAGAACACCGTGCTGGAGCCATGTGGCCCACCAGTGCCCACCGCAGCATGGGAATTTGCCATTCCTTTTAATATTTCCCACAATACCATGGTGTCTTTTCTTCCCATATCTCCTTGAGATCTAGGTGGTGGCTGCTCCCATTCTGGCAAATCTCTTAGCCACTTCAGATTATTGACATTTCTTATACAACCAAATCATGTTGTTCTCTTTGAAATTTTAATATATTTTCCTTTAAGACTGTAAGGTACCCTAATTTGACAGTTCCCAAGGCATTCTTGTCTTTGCTAGTCTTGATGCCAACAGTTCAACTCTTTGTAGCAGCCGTGTAGCTCACAGAAAAGCAAAGCCAAGAATGCAGCCATGACAATCAAGTGCTCAAGTAAAATGTTGGGCCTCTTGAAGGTATCAACGAAAGCAGGGTGCAGGAAGACTGATAGATTCATTCCTGATGAGACCGAATGGCAAGATATCCTAGCCATTCCCTGAATTCAATCATGTGGGCAGAGAGATCTAAACAAAAGATTGAAAGAAGCAACAGCCAGGGACCATGAGCTGAAGACACTGCATTTAACTGCCATGAACATCCTCAGCTCTGGCCACACTCAGGACTAGAATGGGTTCCTCTGGGCACTGACATCACTGCACTAGCTTCAAGGGGAGTCCTGGGTTTCACGTGCAGATTCTCTACTCAGATATCAGTTCTCTTCATTTTCCTTCCCTGTTACCGTCTCCTCACTGGTGAGATGCCTCAGAACAGGTGCACACATAGACACTAGGCTGAATGCTGATCGTTTGTCTAGTGCCTTTGTAAGTCAACACGTTAAGGCCAAGCCAAATTGATAATTACATTATTATGCAACGTTCCTGAGCTGGAGAATGACATTTCCATGTGGTTGAAGTGCTGAAAGTCAAAAGGTCTTCTATAAAGCTCCCTGCAGTGACAGCTTAGGCGTGTAGGAACATGCCACCTTAGACCTTGGAAGACTGACATGTGTGGCTGTCACAGCCCATGTTACATTTTTGCATGTGCACAAGTCTGTCTGTACTATATTTATTATACATATGTGTGTGTGTGTGTGTTTGTATTTTGTATCTTCATTACTCTCAACTTAATGATCTAATTTTGTGCCCAATGTGTTTCAGAGTCATCACTCCTTCAAGACTCCGTCAGAGTCAGAGCCAAGACTCCGTCTTGGGAAAAGAGCCGTAGTCAACGGTAATATGTTAAAAGCTGGATACATGAGACCTCACCCCTGGAAGAGCAACTCAAAAATCAAGCTGAGGCAGGCCCTTTGCTCCCTGCTGGTTGCAATGTAAATTAGGACAAGCAGTATAAAATCAAGATGGAGAGTCCCTTCAAAAGCTAAAATTAGAATCGCCCTATATTGTGTCCATCCCATTGTTGTGTGTATATTTCTAAATGGAATAAAAAGCATTATGCCACAAAGATTCCTGTGCTCTCTCATATTTATCGTGATACTGTATGCAATAGCTATTGCCTTGAGTCGACTTCAACTATCAGAGAGCGAACAATACAGAAATACAGGCTAATCTAGGCTGTCTGATGGTCTGTGTTCCGGAACCCCACGGTGACCACAGAAAACCATCCAGAGGAAAGGGAGTGGTGTCAGGGAAATCAAGAGGAATGGATGTGCAGAACAGTCACGAGCGTTTCTATATTTAAGGTCTTTGAGCAGCTCAGCTTTTGTGGATGTTTGCTGTTTGATTACAAAAACCACTAAACTTGAATCTGTGAGTGAAAGCCAAAGCAGAGAGTTTGGAGCTGCCTACATTTTTTTTATCCAGTCACGGGGAAGGCCTACACTTTCCGAATGTACTTTAAAAGGCAGTGCCAGCAAAAAATAAAAAAATAAAATTAAATCCTGACAACACACACCATGCCATGGAGAACAAGAACTATAAAGCCATCTGGGACATCTGCCAGAGAATGGAAAATACAGGTCACTTTATACTCAGGGGAGATAAACTTAGGGACAGATTGGTCAAAAGGCCAGCTTGCAAGCCATAGGTAAGGCATGTCTGCTCCTAACGAGTGAACCAAAGTAGTCTCATTTAATGTTAACAGAGAAGCAAAGCAGGTAACTGATATGCCTTTGAGGAACAACAGCCCTTTATTCATTCATGGACAATTATGGTCCCCAAGGTGGTCATTCTTATCTAAACTCAGAAGCTCACTGCCAAGAATGGCTTACATCTTTTGGAGCTTCTTGGATTTTTGGCCAACAGGGCACAACAGGTTCCCAACAGGTTGTTTCCATCATTCTTAGTTGCCCTTGAGAACTTGCTGAAGACACCATATGCTTGGGTCACAGAACACAGAGAAACCAGGCTGCTAGTCACCTTGAAGTGTTATCTCTACTGGAAGCTTTCATTGTGCTCGAAGGTGCTATGTATGCTACTGGGGGAGAAAGGAATTCATCAATCTCAATCAGCCGTGGATTCTGTGAACTACAATAATGAAGGACTCCATTGTTGCCTGGAAAGACACACCCACCAGCCCAGCGTAATGGTGGCACAAACATTATGAGAGTAAGTAACCATTTTCTGATTATGTGGAAGGACTATTCCACAGGATGGAGCGTATACCTGGCACTGTTAATTAGGGCAAGAACCTGAGACTAGATAGGTCGTGGACTCTAGGGGGAAAATCTACCACTGTTATTCTGATAAATGGAAATGATATTAAAATGACTCATAATGACACAATGCTACAACCATAAAGGAGTGAATCCTCAGACCTCATCAGATGAACTTCTTTGGGTTTTAAACAGAGATTCACAACTGGTCAATATGAAAAAAAAAAAAAAAAGACACTTGACAATGTACAGCCCTAAAGAGGACATCTGTATCAAACCCTTCACTTCAGGGATATTCCAGTAAGAGGGAACAGAAAAAAATTGCATGAGCCAGAGGTGGGAGGTGACATCAAGGAAGTAGTGTTTTCAGGTTATGATGGGGAAGTTGCACAGACAAACTCACAGCAGTTGTGACAGTACATGTAAGACCTGTGCTAGCTCAGTCGAGAGTCCCAGTGTGGAGAACGGAGGTTCTCTCATGAGATTCCCTCATCAGGAGCAGACTCTTGTAAGGCTCTCGTGGATGCCTTACCTAAGGCTCGCAGTAGCTCCTGACTGAAGAGCTATTGACATTTGATGGATTCCGAGGGAAGAATCAGTTTCCTTCAATGCTATTGATCTCCAATATGTCTACCATACTCCAGAGCAGGCCCAGCAGCTAAGAATAGTTAGCTAACACAAACAAGACTACTGGATATGGAAGATGGAGAGAAGGAGAGAAGGAGAGAGGGAGGAAGGGAGGGAGGGAGGGAGAGACAAAGAGACAGAGAGAACATAAAGTTGGTTGGGGAAGAGTGAATATGATCAAAATACATTGTACAAAAATTTCAAGAATTAAGAAAAATTAAAACATTTTAGATCTTGAATTTTTGATATTACAGTTTCTCAACTAGTGAATTCTATGTGCAATTTTAAAATCTGAAACATATATGAACTTGGAAATGCTTTGATTTCAAGCACTTTGGATGAGGGATACTCAGCTTACCCTTAGATTTCTTGTTTTGCTAAAAGTTAAAAGTGGTATAAAAATGGAAATTTTTTTTTTAATCGATTTCATTTTCAGAAAGAGCTGAGAGAAAGTGAGTATTTAGAAGGTGGCAGGGAGCCCTTTAAAGGTCTGAAGCTCCCAAGAGAGGCAGCTGGATTACATACTTGGGTAGCCATCTTCCCAGGACACTGAGTTATAAGTGCCCCCCCCCAGCTTGGCGTTCAGAAGATCATCAATATTTATGCAGCAGAAGTAAATCTGCTCACCCTTCACGTTCCTACTCCCTCCCTGCATCCTGTTATTTACAAGATGCAAAATATCCTCGGAGAAGTGGTTAGGATTAACAGATGATAAAAATGCAGAACTTTGCAGACATACTTGTGAATTCAATATATCACGCCAGGATATATGTGAAGACTGGTTTAGCAAAATAAATAAATGATCATTTTCAGGAAGTGCAAATACGCCTGGCTCCTTTTCATGCACGGCTGCGGCTTTCCACTCAGTCTGTCTCAAGGACCTTGACCCCTTATGGGCTGCTGAATTTGTTCTGCTTCTCACCAAAATTACAGGCAGGGCACTGAGGTTTGCATATAAGGTTATCTGTGAATTCTCTTCTTTCAGAATGTGTGTGCTCAGCTGATAGCACAGTTTGGAGAGGAGGTGTGTGTGGGGAAGTGCTACCTGGATATGGGCAGGGCCTGGGGTATTCTATCTGCTCCCATTTCCTGTTCTCTCTATTTCTTGATTCACCTGGATATAAGCCAGCTCTCATGCCTACAAAGTACAGATGCTATCCCACCTTCCCGAGGATGAGCAATAACACCCTTAATTAATGAGTTTACATCATCCTCTCCTCCCCGAAGTCGCTTCTCGTCAACCGTTTGGTCACAGCACTGAGTAAAGTAACAAAAATGACAGGTTTTATTATTTTTCCAAGAAGTGATTTCTCCTGATAGTTTTTAGTATTTCCTTTTGGTTCCCATTAATGATGGGCACAGCGAACACTGGGCAATGAAGAGTCATCCTCTCCATGCCAAGATATCTGGATGGTAAACTTGATGCAGCTGAGGTGAATGAGAACAGTTTGTGTGTTCCTTTTAAGGAGAAGGTGTTAACAGGAAAAGTGTCAATATTTTAGGAGACTCAAAGATCCATATTTATAACTTTTTATCTGGCCATAAAAGTGAGATGACATGCTGAACTTAGAAAGAAAGAGAGCCCAGAGAGCTCTGCATTTGCCCTACCCAACAGTGAGCGGGGGGGGGGGGGGG
>NC_034608.1:28910523-28965322 GCF_900095145.1 Mus pahari | reverse complement strand
GAGAGAGAGAGAGAGAGAGAGAGAGAGAGAGAGAGAGAGAGAGAGTAGCATCTCAGGACAGTTCACCACTATATCTCCGAGGACAACCTTCAAAGGAAAATTTGATGGAGGAAGAAGACAGCAGGGTCCTGCTGAGGCTAATGTTTATTTTTAAAAACATCTGACCAAGAGGGGGAAAACAAATGTAGATTGTAAATTAAGCTCTTCCTACATGGGTCATAATGTTTTCATCAAATAACCTTTAATAGCATCAGTTTTGCTGAGACCAGACAGAGTTGATTGTTGTGTCTGGGATTTCTGCCTGGAGAAAAAAAAAAAAGTGGGGAGGGAAAAAAAAGCAGTAGCTAACCATTGATTTGTCTGTCTCCTCTGTCATTTGATTTACAGATTCACTTCCAGAGTTTTCCTGGGTACACAGTGTCTCCCACAAATCTTCAGAGACAAAGCCCAGGGCACAAGCTATAAATGTCACTCTGGGCACAGGTGCACCTCCAAGGCTGAGCAGGCTGAAAGGGTCCCCATGAACTACCCATGTCAAGAGGTCAAGAGTGAAGAGGTTGATTTGAATCAGCATGCCACCTAGAATGCACTAAAATTATCAGAGGAGTAAAGATTTTTTCCTCTGCGGGAAGATCTTGGTGGCAGCATAACTCTTAGCATGGGGTAGTTTTCAGACTCAAGCTTATCCAGTGAGGGAACATGTCCTTTATGAGGAGAAGAAAAGCACTGAGGTATTTTTCAGATAGCCCTGTATCAATAACAGCTCCTTATCCTCATTCCCTGTCCATCAGCAAGCAATGTGCTAGAAACAAATTCTGGCAACTGCCTGGGAAATCACGATAACAAATAGTACAGGACCCAGGCTTATGTGTCTGGGATGACAACTCCTTTATGGATGTGATGTGGGGGGTTGGGGAAGAATCCCGATGCATGTTTTCAAGACTATAAGTACACTGTAGTAGGGGACTATAAATTTTTATCTCGTCATAAAATTACAATGCAGAGTGCATACACAGATTGCAAGGTTTTGATTTTCTTGACGGAAATAATATTGAAAGGGTATCGCTGAATGGACAGTAAAATCCCAAACACCTGTGGGTTCACATTGCTAGGCGTAAACCCAAATGCTAAAGAATCTAATAGTTTTGCAGAATTCTTTTTAATCAAGACTCCCACAGGGGACAGGTCTAGCCCAGGAGAAAGAGAATGTCACATTAGCGTATGTTAAGGGAGTCATCTGCATGTTCTCTCTTTCAGTGAAGATTTTATGGCTTCCATAGGTAGAGAAATAGCTGAATTGTCTCCACTCATCTTTCAGGGAAGTCTAGAAAGTGTGGTGGAAGAGCAGTAAGAGCTCATAATACAACCAGAGTGGTTACAGCTGTCTTAATGCTGATCAACTTGTGTTAGGGAAAAGGCAAATAAAGTATTTAAACACTTGTTACTAAGCCTAGCTCTGCATTCTAACACACACACACACACACACACACACACACACACACACGTTTATGAGAAGTAAGAATGAATGTACAAGTTCTGGCAAACCAAACAGGGATATTTTAACACTTAAATAAGTCCATTGGCCTACCAATATTCTCATCATAGACAAAAATAGTAAACTGACTGAATGATCCCTTAATTCAGTTTGATATCTCTGTCTATTCAAATTTTTGATTAGCCTTGTGACCTGTATATATTGCAGGCCTTAGACTACTGCAGAGGGGCTAGGATAGGTATATTTGAGGAAATATGTAAAAACAATCACTCCTGCATGGGGATAGCCTACTCCCTAATCCCCAGAAGAAACCATGAGATTTGTGGTGATATTTTTCTCAATTTTAAATTTCATGAGTGTATAACTGAGGGTCTCTGTTTTTACAGTCATGTACTTATGGAATGAAACTCAAACTTGCTCAAGTAAAGCAATGTCTCTTTTCTTTCCTCTGTATGTGTGGACTCCGCAGAATGTAGATAATAAAGCATTGTTGACCCAGCAGGTGGAGGGAGATGAAGACATGGGGCAATGTGAATGAGGGACCTACCACCCACCAGAAACTCCTGTGTAGATGGTCTCTCCCAAACTCATGTTCACCAAGACTGTTATTTGCAACATTTTTTTAAAAACCTGTTATTTGTTAGACTCAAGGGGGATACATTACATTATCCCCAAATCCTTAGGGGAAGAGGAAATGACCCATGAGATACAGAATGACAGAGTCAGGAGAAATGCATTCACAACTCAGGGACTGACTACGTCCTGTTTGCAGAGCGGCCAGGAGGAACCTGCAGATGTTAGCATTTGAACGTCCATCTTCCATTACTGGGAAGATACATTGCACTGGGACGAAGCCACCCAGTTTCTGCTCTCCTGTAGCAAGAGCTCTAACAACGTCACCCATGACTTGTGATCTTGATGAATCATCAGCCCTCACCAAAGACCTACTTAGAAACCGACCCGGTGCTGTTTACACACAAGGATGTGGTCA
The DNA here is from genome assembly GCF_900095145.1 of Mus pahari. Classification (NCBI taxonomy): domain Eukaryota; kingdom Metazoa; phylum Chordata; class Mammalia; order Rodentia; family Muridae; genus Mus; species Mus pahari. The sequence goes on along the minus strand of NC_034608.1, from coordinate 28,962,836 downwards.
CTGGGGAAGTGTCGGGCATCTCGATGACAGTAAGGTGAGTTGAAAGCAGCATAGATTAGGTCAGGAACATGATGTTCAGAGAGATGCCCCAGATCTAGGACAGAGGACACGGGACGTCCAGGTGAGGAAAAGCACAGGGGACAAAGAGATCAAGAAGGGCAGCGGTTACCTCAGGATAGACCAACGATGAAGAAGAAACTCTAAAATGTTACGTGTCAACGTGTTTCACTTTTCTTGTATGTAAACTGCCAGGAAACAATGAATGTTTGTATTCTTTTCCTCAGGCTGCTGCTGGAACCTGTAAACACAGTTTGTGCGGCTGCAAAAGAGAGGTCCACACTCTTGTGGTTCTGGAGAGAGAAGGTGGCTGGAGTTCTGGGGGAGTTCTAGGCAGATCCATCCATCCTGACTCCCTCATCCAGGATGGCTCAGATCCTACTGGCTCATGACCTCTATCATTCAAATCATGGCCTGTTGAGGTCACATGACTTCCCAACCCTCTCTGCACACTACCATCAGAATCAGATGACTGTATCCCCGAGACATACACTGAGACATTTGCTCTAAGCAAGGCCGTTCTCAGCTTGAATACATGAGGATCTGCTCACGGGAGTGTGGGATGTGAGTTTCACAACTGAATCTTTATTTAAATTTCATTAACTTGATCTTTACTTTTAGCCCCAGATCACTTTACAACTTTATAATCTGTTCACTTTTTCCTCACTGCAAAATGTGGGAGCACAATTTCTGAGTTAGAGTTAGTTTAGCCTCGCCTTAATGGAAATTCACCTCTCCTAATAGCTGATATTGTCTTGTCAAGTTGTAACTCTTCTTTCCTTCAAGATCCCAATTTCTAACAGCCAATAAACACAGACACACTTGTGGGTTCAATGCCTATCTGTCACTTAAATCATCAGACTAAGAGAAAATTCTCAAACAGGTAACTTCACATATGGTTTAAAATTGGCTAAAACAAACAATCAAACAATCAAACAAACAAACAAGCCAAGCCCCCGAGTCCCCGAGTCCCCGAAAGCTTTCTTTAATTCAAACCTACGCTCATTAATGAGATCTAGTTAATATTTCATGCACAGCCTCTTCCCATTTACTTTAAAATATTTCTGTAATGGAGACAGGAAGCTGCCCCACACTCCTGGGGGTAATGAAACATTCAGATGTGTTTAGGAAGGATCGTCAGACGTAATTCAGATAATGGTGCTTAAACATTCCTGAAAGGACCTCTGAGCTTCTGCCTCAGAAAGCTCCCTAAGCAGGACAGAGCCTCCTCTTTAGAGTCCCCAAGTTGGGGAAGTGTGTCTAGAACCCATCCAGCCAGGGACAGGGGAACGACGCATAGTGTCAGCTCTGCAATGAGCTATCCCTCCCATAGGGTGTTGCATAGTCCCATTAAAACAAACATGTCAGCCCAGCAGGCAGGAGCACCAAGTGAGGCGTGATGTTCGCACCATCCATTTGGTCAAGAAGATGCTCGGTTGCTCAAGAGCACATGGACTCACTGGGCTCTCTCCTTGGGAGTCAGCTCTGGGGCCAAGGGTGATCATCCACAGTACATAGCTGCTTTTAGGTGGGTGAACTTCTCTCGTATCACTTAACCAACAAAAAACAGAGAACACGTTCGTGATACTTTTGTTTTCTGATGCAACAGCACAACACGTAAATGCCTGTGGCTATGACTGACAATTCAAAAGGCATATGGGCCGACATATTGCTCGAAATCACATAGAGTCTACACTGTAGCATGTGAACAGGGCCTTGGGGACTCCTTTGGCTACAACTCATTAGTACATCTCAGTAAAATGAAAGATTTCTGTAAAGCCACAAAATCGACTCCAATTATGGAAAACTCTCTTTAAAAACAAAGATGCTTTTAAAGGAAAGTGCACGGTTCCACAGGGGCTTTGGCTCTGTACCAACTAATCATCGGGCTGTCCTGTGTTCTTTAATTTCTCTAAGAACCCGGTGAACAATTGCCTACCAATTTAAACTGTCAGTTGTTTTTCCCTTAAAGTTTCAAAAACAAAATTAAAATTGAAATGCTATTAGACACTCAGAAAAATAATTACAACTGAACTCAAAATAATCAAGCTATAATTCCGAACCACACGGTTGTTGGGTTTTAATGCTGAGTACTTCTTATGGGTCTGCTCTGTCTATAAGGCACAATGCAACAGATTTATATGAATAAGGGCACTCAGATGCAGGCCTAACTGAGGTCCTAGGAAGCTCCTAAGAAAGTAATTTCCTAAATTAGAAGAAGTCATGGTACCCAACTGTAGCTTTATATGTGTTTTTCCCAAATCCAGAAAATATAGAATGAGAAGAAGGCAGAGTTTAAAGAATCTGAAGACAAGAGTGGAACATTCTTCTACTTGTAAGGACTTTGAAGAGGCCAAGGAGAATTACAGCTGGGAACTATTCAGGGGTTAAAGATATAGACCCTTGCATCACTCTCTTCCCATGTCCTGAAAGCCTCTCCAGGCATCTAATGACATCAGTCAACCCAAGTTCTCACAGGGGCGTCTTCTGCCTAACACCCACCCTGTCAGGTGGGCTTCCTAGTCTCCTCCCTGAGCATCTGAGAGGCCTCCCTTGTCCGTAGTCATTTCTCTCCGTGCTGTTCTTGGGTTGGGTCGGTCGGGATGTTCACCATCCGATCAGGGTCTGCACTGAACTCTGAGCCACCAGCTTGGAAGATCTGAACCTGAGCATTTCCAGTTCTTCTCTTGGGACACTTGTCTTAGGTTAGCACAGTGTAGTCCCTGTTGATCAGCCACGTGAGGACAGTGGGACCCTACTGTCTCAGGCCCATAGCTTTGGTTATCTTTTCTCTCAATGCCTTTCCATCCCCTTTTCATGGATGCCCTGCTGCTGCTCAAATGTGGACGCTGGCCAATCACACAAAAGCCTGCTCTGCCCTTCCCCCAATGTGTCTAACATCATCTCCTTATTACTACTTCATCTCATCTCTTCTGACAAAGCCATGGCTCTAGAGGATGGAGCCATTAGGAGGGCACACACAGATGCCCATGGATTAGCCAAAAGCAATTATATTCTATGTCTCACCCTATCACTCTTTCCACTGTCAATGAAACTTGCACCCTTTCCCAAATAAGTGGGTGAATATGGGGAGCCTGCCCACTCACTGTTACTGCTTTCTGTAATTGCCTCCTTTGAAGACGACTTCACTGTTCTCTGGCTTCCAACTGTCCAACCCTATTGCCCTGGCTTAGAAGGCAGAAGTGACAGAGGCTGTACCTCTGTGCCTTCTGACATGTCAACAGGTAAGCCCACCACGCACCAGCATCTCCTTGCTGTGACTGTGGTGAACCCTGAGTCTAGCCCCTGCTTCTCTGATACTGAGTTCGAGGGTGTGCTTGCTGCTGTTCCACAGGTGCTGGGGTATCGGTACAGGAACCGGCAACAGGCAGGTTCATGGCATACTTTAGGAGCACCCCTAAAATATCAACTGAGACCCTCTCAGAGCTCTTTTTCTAAACTGGGTTGTTTCCTGTGCAGACAATAAGAGTAGTTTCTGTCTTGAGTAAGTGAGTTCTGTGTAATACGGTGACACATACTTCCAGAGTTTACGTCTCTGCTGAAATACCCTATCCTTTACAGTTAGTAAGTACCTCTGGAGAAGTCTATATACTTTTATGAGCAAAATAATTGCATCCTGACATAGCATTATGCTGACAGCTTTAGAATATTAAGTTTGTTACTTCTCCTGTCATCTGACTGCTACGTGTGTGCTATTCCCAGCTCATCTCTTTTGATGGACAGCCACATCTCAGTAAACAGGGGAAGAGATCAAATGGGATACTTCACAAGTCCCTCATTTTCACTAAGTGGTAGCTCAAAGTGCGGGTGTCGGTGTGTCTGCCTGTGTCTGTGTCTGTGTCTGTGTCTGTGTCTGTGTCTGTGTCTGTGTCTGTGTCTGTGTTCATGTATGTGTCTGCCTGTGTGTGTGTTGTTATCATCCTAAAGTGGAAGGCATCAATAATAAACAAGAGTTGAGTAGAAAAGAACAGAGATTATTTAACTAAATAATCTCTTAAGAGGTGGATAAATGTGTTGTTAAGTAGGCTGGAAGTATGTTTCTACTCTACCTGGGAAGGAGTTTATGGGAGTGAGAGGGACCCAAGACTACTGAGAGGATTAGAACACCCATCCTGAAGAGATGACTTGTGTCAGAGAGTAATGGCAGGTAAATCACAGGGCAAAGGTGCACTCAACTGGAGCATTCTAACGTGAGATGGCGAAGGAGTGTGGGGACACCCCTACAGTCAGGGAGTGTGGGGACACCCCTACAGTCAGGGAGTGTGGGGACACCCCTATAGTCAGGGAGTGTGAGGACACCCCTACAGTCAGGAGTTAGACTCTGAAGGGAGAAACCAGTCTTACAAACCCAATTGAAACCCTGGGAAAGGTTGGGGGCTTGGGCTTGCTTTCTTAGGCTCTAAGAGAGAGACGTCAATACTAAGCTCACATTCAGGCCAAGCACATTCAGAAACCCAAAGTTTAGGGTCCCAAAATGTGGAGTAAAGCTCTTTATGGTAAGCCTGAGGCTCTTCCACTCATGCTAACTGAAGTCTCCACACACCGTGAAATAGCTCCCCTGCTCAGCACACACTGTTCTAAGATGTGAACTCACACTCAAAGCAAAGGCAAGGAACTTGCAAACTTTAGTGACTGCAGGCTGTTCCTGTGGCCTTTGAGTGTGGAATGGCAGCACATCCTGGAACCATGTGCTCTGACACTCCCTCCCCTCTGGTGCACCAGTCCACAGGGTGCACCTCGTGGGCCGTCCACTCACCCTTCCTGCGTAGTGCAAGACAGTGAAGGCTGCGCCTTGACCTTTGAAAGCAACATTTCCATTGCCGTCCTTCACAGGGGAGTAGACTGCATTTGTGTTTGACGATTCCAGGAGTCCCTGAAGCTTTCTGGGAAGGTTTGGCTCCCCTGACCAAATCACATGACTCTCCTCATCCAGCAGGGAGAAGAATCCTGATGGTTTCTGAAAGTCAGCAAAGGTCACACATTTTCTTCTGTTGCTCTACTTGGCATCCTTGACACATCCTCTCCAATTTTATTATATTCACACAGCTAACCAGCATGAGAGTGTCTTGACTTTTAACACATGTCTATGATTGCCCATGGATGCACTCTGCCACCTTGGATCTCTCAGATATAACTCTTATCCTGACAACTCGGTAGCGGGAATTAGAGCCCTCTGCTACAGTGTTAGGAAAACACAAATGGTTTTAGGGAAATATACAATTGTAGAGACAGAAGGTGAAAAGTGCTACTTCAAGCTCTCAAAGAAAACTTAGATGGTGCCTATTTGAAATACTAGTCGAACATTTAGAAGTAATGGATGACTTCAAACAGCATCCTATAATAGGAAACAGAAGTTACTGTTGACATGCTTGATAAATATATTTATTATCTCCCCCCTCCCTGTGTGTGTGTGTATGTGTGTATGTGTGTGTGTGTTCGAGTGTGTGTACATGTGCCTGTCCACCTGTTTGCACCCAGCCCATTATTCGTATGCAGGTCTGAGGGCGGCTTGCAGCAGTTGGCTGTTTCCTTCCATCAAGTATGTCCAGGATGACAGGTGCCTTTACCACTAAGATATCTTGCTGCCTTACATAATAATAGATCATTATAGAATTTATAGATACAATAAAGAAACTGAGTCAAAAGCTTTTCAATGTGCACAGAAATAATAAATATGGATATAAACACGTGCTTATGCACTCAGGCTGAATTTTAATTAAAGATCAACTTAAACCAAACTTTATATATACACATATATTTTCCTGTCAACATTTCAAAATTTAAGTTTTAGGACCTTTAAGGACCAATGCACAACAAGCGATGTATTTCATGGTCTATTGGTCTATATCAGCTTACAAAATTCATTTTGTGCATTGGCCTCATGTAATCAGCAGATGAGACCTTTAGGTTTGATAAGTAAAGTAAATATCCTTATATCAGCAAGTTCTGATGTTTCTTGTCCTTTCAATGAAGTCGTGGGCTTTCCAACGCCCCTTCAGGCAAAGATAATTTGTGCTTCTCAAAAAACAAACAAACAAACAAACAAAAACTAAAACAAACTATTGGGGATTATGAACGCGTTACAGAATCTCATATATAAGGATACCTCACAAACAAGACCTTCAGAAAGAAAATTCTCTCTCTCTCCAGGGCACCTGAATGCAGGCATCCTGTTAAGTTTCTAATTATGTTATGTAAGTACCTGGAAGAAGAAATCCAAAACTCCAGCATGGTTACCAGGAGAACAGGCAGTTTCCATGGCAACTCCCTCTTGTACACACTCTGTTTGCTCTTGTAGGAAGAGCACCTCTTGGATATAGAGGTGCATCTTTTCGTTGGTCAGGTTGACACAGAGCTGTTCAGGGAAGAAAACAATACAGTAGATAACACAATCTGCTATGCAGAGCTACCTGCTAATGCTACAGCCCCCCTTTCCCACCCCCAGTGACACACAGACTGGGGACATTCAGACTAAGTCTTCCATTTGGATGACTCATGGATGTTGCCCTGGAAGGCAGCTTCACTCAGTCACTTGTGAGATCATATTGTACCAATGTTCAGCATGAGGTGGGCATGTTAAATACAACAAATGTAACCACAGTGCCAACATACAAACAAGTCTCGAACACTCGTAAAAGGAAAATCACTTCTGAAAGGAAGATGGATCAGGCCCTTGAGGACAACTGGAGAGAAATGCCTTTCTGCCCTGGGGTCCCAGGGAGAGGATCGGGGCTCCTGTGTCCCCTGATTCTGGTTACCTATTGGTTATAGGTGAAAATAGACATAGATTTCCTCTAGTAATTATATCCAGAGTAAGGGCTTTAAGACACAAATAGTATATTTAAATTGGAATACACCCTCCAATTACCATCTTTCCAGAGAAAACAGAATGTTATCTTTTAGTCATAAGTCTTTTTATTTCTTCTTCCATTAATTAATTTATTGACTTTACATCCCAATCACAGTCCCTGCCTCTTCCCTGTTCCCCCTCATACAGCCCCTCCCTTAAGCTTTTGCTTTATCTTAAAATGTTTATATATTCCTCTACCATCTCCCCACCTCACACACAGTGCTTGGATCACACCAACCTCATTGAAAAGAGATCAGGAGAGGACAAAGCCCAAGACTGGGAGGATGTGCCCAAGGGGGAAGATGTCTGGCGGGTGTCACTGGAGGGGAGGCAGGGTTCCAGGAACACAGCTGCTGAGAACTGTGCCTAACCCCAGCGTCCACAGAGACTGGCCCTTACACCTGTCTTGCCCTCATCATTCTTCCTGACTCCCATCAGCTCCATCAGCCCCATCTCTGCTTTGCCTCCAGCCTTCCTCCTGCAGGGCCAGGCTTGGTCAGTCTCCCAGAGCCCTGTTTCTCCCCTCCATGTGCTCCCTGAGCAATCCTATAACTAAACTAATACTTTCTAGTGGTTCCATTTCAGGAGAGGGGACATTTCTCCTTTGTGCACTTAAGGTAAACACTGCATGCTAAAAACCTAATAATTTTACAGCCGTTATTATTTCTTAGTAACAAAATAACCTCAGTTTTCAGGGAATTGGACATTTTAAATCGAGGAAACACAACAAGATACATTTTTGAAACAAAGTGGAATAACTTAAAATTTCAAATTCCCTTCTCTACTGGCTATTTTCATAAACATCTCTATCTTTTCATAATTAAAATGGAAGTGGCAAGCATAAATGTTCCTTTCTCAGCAGGGCTGTATCACATGCAGACTTAACAGTTTCACAGAACGCGCTTCTCTTCCAGAACCCCTGCTGGAGATTTGTACTCCAGGAAAGAAGCACACTCCCTAGTGAGGCTCTGATGGACAGGCAGAGCTTTGGTGAGGTAAGACGAGGGGGCAGGCCAGCTGGTCCCCACAGGTGAAGGTTTTACTGTGAGGCTCACATGGTTATGTGTGTCAACTTGACACAAGCTGGAGTTATCACAGAGAAAGGAGCTTCAGTTGAGGAAACACCTCCATGAGATCCAACTGTAAGGCATTTTCTCAATTAGTGATCAAGTGGGGAGGGCCCATTGTGGGTGGTGCCATCCCTGGGCTGGTAGTCTTGGGTTCTATAAGAAAGCAAGCTGACCAAGCAAGGGGAAGCAAGCCAGTAAGTAACATCTCTCCGTGGCCTCTGCATCCTGCTTCCTGACCTGCCTGAGGTCCAGTCCTGACTTCCTTTGGTGATGGACAGCAATGTGAGAAGTGTAATCTGAATAAACCCTTTCCTCCTCAACTTGCTTCTTGGTCATGATGTTTGTGCAGGAATAGAAACCCTGACAGAGACACATGCTGAATGCATCCTCCCTTTGCCAGCTGGAAGGTTTCTCCCCATCGAATTCTCTTTGCTGCAGTCACAGGGCAGAGTGACAGGTCCCATTTAGATCACCAATCTCGGCTTCAGTTGCATCTTTAGCACAGTCATCTGGTCTGACTGTTCTTATGCAAGAGAACCGATCACACCAAGTGTGAGCTTATCTAAGAAGCTTGGAGCTTTAAATCTCAGAAACCCCCAGCTTTCCATACATCCTATGAAATACAGTTGTTGAGGAGTAGAGGGGAGATGTTCTAGAGAGCTGTCTGTCAAATGCAAAAAAAGGGAGGGGCCTGAGAAATGACAACACTGGTCAAGGCACCTGCTGCCAAGCCTGACGACCTGAGTTCAATTCCCAGAACATCATGGTAGAAGAGAACGGACTCTTGTGAATTTCCCTAGCAATGTACTGTGGTAAAGTACACATCCATATATGTCCACATAATACAGAGAGAGAGAGAGAGAGAGAGAGAGAGAGAGAGAGAGAGAGAGAGAGAGAGAGAGAGAGAGACAGAGACAGAGACAGAGACATCATGAAAAGAAGATTCTGCGAGTTCCAATGGTCCTGATGGAGTAGTGGTGGGAAGACCATGTTGGAAGCAGAGATTCCAAATTTTAGGAGATTTTCTCTTGTTCTTTAGGCTTCACCAAGATTACAAGGCAACCACAGAGCTGAATGGTTCCTGTTTAACTTTGCATCTCTTTTTGTAATAAATTGTAGTAGATAATCTTCAATTCTACAGAAATTCTCTTACTGTGAAATCAGAGACCCAAGGATGAAATGATCAGAAAGGACAGTAGCCCTGGAATGTTGGTTTCCTATCTAGAACTAGGAATTTCTGTTCTCATTGTACAACTGTCAATATATCATGTTTATGTTTTATTTTTAATGTACTTACATTGATTAATATATTTTTGTGAACATTTATATCTATTCCAGTGAATTATATTGATTAATACTATATTTGATATATTTCCATAAATAATTCTCCATCTGTCAGAGTAACATTAAAATTTGTCTTTGTGTGACTCTTCCTGTTGCTGATCAGTGGGAAAGGGGCTCAGATCACAGACTGGCACCTGGAAGCAAAGGCTGCTCCTGTGTTCCCTAGAAAGAAGCAGATCCCGGCTTCCAGAGGAGGTGCGGGTATCCAGAGGGGGTCAGCTGCTACCTGGGGTACAATGGTACCAGGCCTAGGAAGTCTAGGGGTTCCTGGGGAAGAAGAATACAGAGAGATCTTTGTTGGGGAAAACTAGAGACTTGCTCTGTTTTGATTTATGAACAGAGCCTATGCATTTTGTTTATAATAATTTTGTTCTAAACACAATCTTCCCTATTGCCTCCAACACTCAGGGGTGCCAGCCTCTCTGGTTGGGTTTTCAGTTTTACCAACATCTCTGTCAGCCATATGTCTTCAACTGTGCTGAGTTACAAATGCTACGAGTGTATTCACCTTGCATTTGGACAGTCCCTGACGTAGCTTGGTGGCTCAGGGGACAGTCAAATGCAGAAACCTTTCTGAGGAATGAACTTCAAAACTACCTATAAATAATTGTAAGGCAACTAACATAGCCTTTCACTTCCTGCCTGGCAGCTGCTTGAAACATCAAAGGTACATTTCACTAACAAAAGAAGGACCCAAACTGGCCAACGCCCAATGACTCTGCCTTTGTTTTCTCTCCACATAAAGGCATGTGTGTGTGTGTGTGTGTGTGTGTGTGCGTGTGTGTGTGTGTGTGTGTACATGCACAGGTATACATGCGCAGGTGTACAACACCCTCAGAGGAAAACTTAATAAGTACATTAGTCATGCTTCTAGAAGCTTCTAGAAGCATAAATCTGCATTCATAATCTAGAGGATCAACATCAGCTTCGATGCAAGACAACCGTCATTTCTCCTTTACATGTCTACCCATTGGGGTTGCGTGAGGAGTCCTATTAGACTTCCGGGAACTCCCCAAAGCAGACTCAGAAAGTGGGTGAAGGGTGAGGATACGTTAACACTGAACAGCTACCTAATCAGTATGGGTACTGCTCTTAAGACACATGCTTCATACATGAAATAAACTAACAGGTTTAATAATAAAAGTGGTGCATTCCTTGAAGTCTCTCTTTAGCAGGAGAACCTTGTGGCTTATCCAGATGGCCCATCATTCGTATTAATGACAAACTTAATTTCTTGAGTAAATTTCCACCAACTGTTCTCCCTTCATTTTTACTGCTCAGTGAAATCTATCTGGAGCAAAACTAAACAGCGCATGGCACGTACATCACAAAATGGAGGGGAGAACTGATTAAAACTGACTCCAGTAAAAGGCAGAGCCTGGGTGCCCGGCAGTAAGGACAGCACTGAGTCTCAATCCTTTCTGCTCACTGGAATTAAATCCCCCGCTCTGTGAAGGTGGCTGATGTCTGCGTCTGACCCCAAACTCATTACATTGGAGTGGGGCCCAGGCTTCTATGTGTTTAAAAGCTTTCCAGGCGGCTGCAGAACAAACCAAGGCAGATGAGAGAAAGGGAGCACAGCCTATTTGCCAATGTGTTCAGAGTTTAATCTAGATATACGTACAAAGCGTGATGTGTTTTAGTGGGTGTATGTGTGGGCAAGAGTGTGTGTGTGAGATAGAAGAGGTAGATAGGTAGGTAGATAGATAGATGTAGATATAGATAAATGATAGATAGATGATAGATAGATAGATAGATAGATGTAGATATAGATAAATGATAGATAGATAGATAGATGTAGATATAGATAAATGATAGATAGATAGATAGATAGATGTAGATGTAGATAGATGATAGATAGATAGATAGATAGATAGATAGATAGATAGATAGATAGATAGAAAATGTAATGAAATTTCAGATAGTGGACATTTCACAAATATGTCCAGAATATTTAACTGTCTGAGATGTTGGTAGCTGTTTTCTAAGAAAACATTGAGGAGGCTGACGCCTGCTGGAGAAACGCTGAGGTAAGCTAAGCTCACAAGCTTCTGTGCAGGAGTTCCCAAGGCCTTTAAGAAGTCGGGTAGGATCCAGACACTGCCCCACCTGGGAATCCATCCCGTAAACAACCACCAAGCCCAGACACTATTGAAAATGCCAACAAGATTTTGCTGACAGGAGCCTAATATAGCTGTCTCCTGAGAGGCTCTGCCAGCGCCTGACAAATACAAAAGTGGATGCTCACAGCCATCCATTGGATGGAGCACAGAGTCCCCAAATGAAGGAGCTAGAGAAAGGACCCAAGGATCTGAAGGGGTTTGCAGTCCCATAGGAGGAACAACAATATGAACTAACCAGTACCCCCAGAGCTCCCTGGGACTAAACCACCAATCAAAGAAATCACATGGTGGGACTCATGGCTCCAGCTGCATATGTAGCAGAGGATGGCCTAGTCGGTCATCAACGGGAGGAGGGGCCCTTGGTCTTATGAAGGTTCTATGCCCCAGTATAGGGGAATGCTAGGTCCAGGAAGCAGGAGTGGGTGGTTTGGGGAGCAGAAGGAGGGGGTAGGGTATAGGGGATTTTCAGAGGGGAACCTAGGAAAGGAGATAACATTTTAAATGTAAATAAAGAAAATATCTAATAAAAAAAGAAAAAAAGGGATAATATATCTCGATATACTTTCAAATAGTTGAATGACTTTTAATAAGAACTTTCATTCGAAGAAATAGTGTCATTTACATAAGCCAATGATCAAAAAATCAAATTTAGGGAGGAATTAAAGTCTTTATAATGCAAATCATTTTAAATTCCAAATGGTTGTATTTCTTTTCTTTACCCCCACCTCCACCCCAGAATAACTAACAACATTCGCTAATGATTCATCTCTTTGACAGATAGCATTTTTGTTTTATAAATATGAATTAAAAAAAAAAAGTTGGGTAGGTGATGGGTCCCCAACTTGCTTCTTGTGAGCACTTCCTGTTGTCCACACTGCTGGACACGCTTCTGCAGGGGGGTCAACTGTGATCAATACATTGCGTATAAAGAGGGCAGCAGGGTCTCCTTACAGCTGTCCTTTTAACATTTCTGGATCTTGTCTCTTGCTCAAAGCATCCTCCCCCACCATCCTGGCATTTAAAAGTGTCCATTTCCTGCCTCCCACCCCCATCTCTCACCCTGAGAGAGTGCCTCACCACTGCCAGAAGCCTGGTACTGTTGAGCCGGGCATTGCCCTCATTGCTGTGACGACACTGGACTTCTCTGAGAGATCCTTTGGCAGCACATAGACTTTCTTTGGTTTGTTCAGTTTTCATTGTGAAGATGATGCGAGTGTGTCTGCTCCCCGAAGTCTCCGTGTTGGCAACTTGACTCTCCATGAGGTGTTGAGAATATGGAGTCTCAAAGACACGTCTGGGTTGTGTGAGGTTGGTCCCTGCCTTTATCGGACGATGTTCCTAGTGAAGGGCCTGCTAGACTCTGCCTCTTCCCTTACCGTCCTGCTCATCTGTCCTGTGAGGAACAAGCCTCCTACCACAGGGGATCGAGTGTCCAGAAGATACCTCAGGGATGGGCACCACTTTGCCATATATAAAACCTTTGGGTACCTTGACAGGTGGCGTCCCACAAGAATTATGAGATAATAAATCTCTGCTCTTCTATATTGTCTGGGAACAGGAATTCTGTGACCACAGCACAAAGCCTTTCAGTTAAGTCAAAGTGTTGGGTCTGAGCCTTGATCTTCAGGAAGCAGCCAGACAGTCACAAAGCATCCCCTCTGGTTGGATTCCATATCTCATACATACTAGCCAGCTCAGGATGGAAAAGCATCAGGTCAAAGGGAAATGACTTTTAGATATTTTGAAGGACACCTCTTAAATCCCACCTCAGCTTGGGTAGAAACCAGGCTCTAGAATTAGAACAGAGCCTTTGCCCAAAATGCCATTAATCCAAAGGTTCTGGCATTGTTTCTTGTTGTTTACCATTCCCCAAAGAAAACAATGAATGCTTAATTTCGTTTTATTTTGGCAATAAACTTTTGGCTGAATCAACATACCTTCTCCACATAAAGTTACAAGTAAAGGCTTAGAATAGATTGTCATACAATTTCCACCAAGTGAGTTACAGGCTGACAGAGCATGGGACTCAAGGCCCAGTGGATCTGTCTCTGAGCTCTAGGGTGGCCCCCCGAAGGCTTTGGGGTCCTCCCTTAGCGTTGTGAAGACGGTCAGAGTGAGAGACCACACATAAGCTCACCCAAAGGAGAAGCCTAAGGAAACTATCCATTGTCCATCGCATGCCAAGACCACACACAACACTCCCCTAGTTTACCATTAGGACTTCAGGGTTCTTCCAGACAGCCACGATGTTAATCCTGAGAACAATCACTCTTCTCTGGGGTTATTATATAGTATTAATTAATATTCAATGTTGTCATATTGATTATTAAGGGATAAATATGCAGTAATGAAGTACTATTCATCGTCTCCATTCCTTTCCTTGTTGCTGTAACAGGGGAAACCTAAGGAGGAAAGCTGTTTTTTGCCTCCTGGTGGGAGGGTGCACTCCAGCCCTGCAGAGACAGTGTGCTGGCCGCTGGCAGCTCAAGGAGGGAGTGGAAAGCAGGACTGATCTGGCTTTTTCCTTTCTCTGTTTTACTCAGCCTGGGTCTTCAGCCTTGAGACAAGGCTGCTCCACATAGTGGACCTTCGCGCCTCAGTTGAGCCTTTCTGGTTGTGCCTCCAGAGGTGCGTTTCCTGCATGATTCCAAATTAATCGATCTGAAGTGGACCTTGACATTAACATTGAATATGTCTCTAGTGTGCACACAGACTTGTACCAATTCTTCCTTTTCCTTCTGAAGCATTTTCTTTTAATGGCCCCGGTTCTAGGGTGGAAAGGTATTCCTGCCTCTTCCGCTTTAATGAATTGACTGCTTTTAAATGGATTTGGTGTAAAATTCTGCTGTAAATAACAATGTGTAAAACTTGCTAATGGCGTATTGTTTTTGTACTCACAGCAGCTACCACCCTGTCTTTGAAGAAATAATAAAAATGTCAGTCATTAGGGAGAAGCCATTGGGATTTAGAAAATGGACACTAATTGTAAAGGCTTCGGTCAGTCCTCCGATGGACTCGGGGTTAGATTGCTTTCATGAGCAACAGGACAGCAGGCTTCCTTCCACCGAGAGTGACTTAAACCACCAGAGGCTTGCTTCAGTGACAAGTAATGTAAACGAACGTACAGAGCCCGTTCTGAGAAACAGAACTTAAACTCACAGTGTAGACGCTCACAGTTTGCACACATCAGCTTACCGGAAGAGGCCACTAATACTCTTCTTACACATAGAATATGATATGGTAAGAGGCATATTAAAAATGCCACACAGTCTTATAACTGTCTGGTTTCTTTTTGTCTATAAAACCACCCAGAGTAGAAAACACATTAAGACAGAGCCACTCTTATTCTCTATGTTTTAGAATCTGCATGGAAAATGAGTTAAGGCTCATTCTGAGATCGCCCATCACTCATTCAGCAAGTAGGTCTTTCAACAGTTTTCAGGAATCTGCTACGGTCAAAATCACATGGACCATGGTCCCTTAAAGCTAAAGTAGCAGCTTTCGTCATCAAACCTTCTGCAGCACCCCTCCACAGGAACGATTAGAATCAGCCTTCTCCCTCACAGGGAGAAGCGGTTTCTACTTGCCTTCCTTCATGAACCTGGTAGCTTGTGATGACGCCAATTTACAGAAGGTTAGCCTTGTGAAGGTGGAGCACTGGTCAGGCTACTGTGCCCCAAAGCTTGCCCCACTGGGCAGCTGCAAAGGGAACTGGCCAACTGACTGTGTAAAATGCAAGTAGCCCTCTCAGAGAAACCTCCACAGAGGCCCGCCTAAGGGAGCCGGTGACCGCAAGCCGAGGGAGGTCCAGCTGAGAAGTGCCGTCTCCTTAGGTTCTTGGCTGAGAATCAAGTCAGAGCATCTATCTGAGACCTCCGACTCTGGTGCCAAGGGCTGTCCATCCCTTAGACATGCTCAAACTCCTGAGCCTGGGAATCAGGGGCATCACCTGTACTTGTGCTTTAACTTCTTACCCATTCTCTGGATCTCCCCATGGGTGGACTTTGATTTTAATCTGGTATCTACATATCACATTCCTTAATCTGCCCAAAGTCTCTTACACGTAACTGAAAAACCCAGGGTCAATGCCCTTCACATACCAACTGATCTGCATGTGTTACATTGGTCTTAATGCATAGCCCTTCACATACCAATCGATCTGTATGTATTACATTGGTCTTAATGCAATAGCTTTGCACGTATCAACCGGTATGTATGAGTTTATGTCAGTTTTAATGTCTAGCTCTTCCCCTCACCACTTTTCCTGCATCTTATATGAAAAAAATATTAGTTACCATGACGCTTCCCCTGTGAGGTTGTGCAGGGGACAACATCATGGCTCATCTTATTGTGCTTTTCTGCCTGTGGGTTTTCTAATTCCTGGCTGGATCATGAACAGTCATCGTATAGGCTCCCCACCCCCTTCTGTTTCTACTACTCTCCTCTTTTCCCTTCCTTCCTTCCTTCCTTCCTGCCTGCCTGCCTGCCATCTATCATGTAGTAGACCACCATAGCCTATTTATTTATCTCCACTGAAGCACCTTACACAATGCCAACTTATACAGTCTAGAAAACCATCTTCACTATAAGACAAGAAATCACAACTCATTAGAAAGCTGCCTCCGATCCCACCACCTACCGACGCTGAAACCTCATCCCGTTAGTGATGGTGCTGGAAGGCCATGCTCTGTGAATCGGACCACTGTCCTTGTGAACAGCGTCGCTGCTTTTATGGGGGTGGGGGTGTTGCATCCAGCATTGTAAAGACACAGGAAAAAAGAACCTCTAATTGAGAAGGTGTCCTCAGCGGATACAGAACCTGGAAACGATGGCACCTTGCTCTTGGGTTTCCAACCTCCAGAGTTGAGGACAATGACCATAATAACTAGCATAGGGCAATTTGTGACAGGAGACCGTGAGCATCACCATAGCACAAGGCCGACCTGGCAAGAGTACACAGAGGTAGGGGTGCTGGGGCTTTGGGGTACATCCTGCTATCTCCCCTAGGGTGTCTCTCTCGAGCCCGAAACCTACTGTGAGGATTTCCTCATTACCAGTATTTGACAAAGTTCAGTTATGTACAAAATGATGTACCATACACAATTTCAAACCTTCTGGAGCTGGCACTCTAGTCAAAAGTAGATCTATCAGTCAATAAGCTCAAAACAGGATAGAATGAATGCTTACACGGGGGAATACTGTCCCTTAGGTATGCGTGTGAATATAGCAATGATTCCTTAAGCATGGCAGCTTAGGTGTGCGGTGGAATGGAAAATGAGGAAGTCCTGCTAGCAACAAAGAAATCCCCAGAGAATTAAACCAGTGACCTTAAAAAGAAAGTTCATATGCAAATTTTGGAATTTACTGCTTCCAGGTAAAGATACTGTTGATTCACACTGAGAAACAACCTGATCTTTCTGGAAGATTTCTAGTCACTGTTATGTACAGAGCAAGGCAGACCAGCTAAGAGAACGGTATATTAAAAAAATTATTCTTTGATGATCAAAGTCCAAGAATTGAGCTTGACATTTTACCCATCAGTGCCTCAAACTCACATTTAAACAAAAGATCGATTCATTTGTTAGATCTGAAGGGAAAATGTCCCCTTCCCGATACCTAGAAATCACAAGCTGAGAGTATCTTCTGAAATACATCGTTAAACATTCAGCACAAAGACAGAATAAAGAACCCTGTGATGGTTGCACAATGCCTATGTTTTAATATGGAGGTAACATCAATGTTGTGTGTGTCATCCTAGGAGCACAGGTGTGCATGCAAGCTGAGTCTGGCTGTAGAGCAACTGTATTGGGGACCAGTCTCCCCAGAATGGGATTTTCTGAGACATCATTCCACTGTGACTTCTATGCGTCATTTACTGGAACACGGGCATATGGCTCCTGCATCCTGCATACATGGAGGTGTGTGTGTGTGTGTGTATGTGTGCATACATATATATGTATTTGTGTATTTTCCCTAAGGTGAATATGTGATATCTTCAAGCTAGAGCAGACAATACTCAGGGACTGAACAGAGCTCAGCAGAGCAGCCTAGAGACCTGGGAGCAGTGTGCAGGCCCTCCTGCTCCTACAGCCTAGAGACCTGGGAGCAGTGTGCAGGCCCTCCTGCTCCTACAGCCTAGCGACCTGGGAACAGTGTGCAGGCCCTCCTGCTCTTACAGCCTAGCGACCTGGGAACAGTGTGTAGGCCCTCCTGCTCCTACTGCCTACTTCTTTTATTACTCCTGTTACACAACACATACAAGCAGGTGTGAACAACACATACAGGCAGGTACGGACAACACATATAGGCCGTTGTGAACAACACACACAGGCAGATGTGAACAACATATATGGGCAGGTGTGAGGAACACATACAGACAGGTGTGAAGAACACATACAGACAGGTGTGAAGAACTCATACAGGCAGATGTGAACAACACATACAGGCAGGTGTGAACAACATATATAGACAGATGTGAACAACACACATCCCAGGTGTGAACAGCATATACAGGCAGGTATGAAGAACACATAGGCAGGTGTGAACAACACATATAGGCAGGTGTGAACAACTTATACAGGCAGGTGCAAAGGACATATATAGGCAGGTGCGAAGAACACACAGGTAGGTGTGTTGGTATGAACAATATACACAGGTGGGTATGAATAACACACACACACACACATACACACACACACATACACACACACATCCAGGTATGAACAACACCCGGACAGGTGTGAACAATAAGCATGAATGAAGAACCCCATGGCTTGTGCAGCCTTATTTCTACCCAGTGCTCTCTTTCTTCACTCTGGATTGGAGGAGATGTAGAACTGTTCTACTCTTAGTTGATGTTCCACTATTTCTAGTGTTCCCACCAAGACAGAAAACCATGCAGTGGGATATTCTACACCAGCCCAGCCTCTGCTGTCACTGCCTCATCTCTTACTCTGCAAGCCAGTTTTTCACATAAGTAAAGAAAGCCAGAATGACAACAGTCAATCCACCTTAGCCCAGGCATCTCTGCTACTAAACGACACAGAACTGGCTTTCACATGGATTCTATGTGAATCCTCGTCCAGTGTCACTGATAACCCACATTGTACATTTAGGAAAATAAAAGTCAACAAATCACTCACAAATTGCACGTAGTTTGACAGATAAGCAGCAACAAACATGATTTTCTCCAAGCACTGTTAAGTTACATGGCTACTGTGCAAGCTGCTAAGAGTATCTCTGCTTTTCTTTAATATTTACATTTTTGACTACATTTAATTTGATTTACAAACTATTCCTGCAGTACTATTTAGGTGCACAAACAAGTCCGATCTTTCTTAAAAGCATCCTCCACAGATGGTGAATGAAGGCAACTAATGACCCCCTGATGTGCCTGTGGGTTTCCAATACTTCTATGTGTGAATGTCACACAAGATGAACCCACAAACAGCAGGGTGAGGCACAACAGGGCCCGGCACAGCAGGGCCCCTGCACTCTGATGCAGGCTAAGCATTCTTAGGGCTGCTTCCTGACTTCAAATGCCCTTAGTCTCTGTCTTCTGCTTTAGCACAGTGCCCATGTGCCCATGTGCCCATGCAGAGCTACAGACATTCACAAGAACTTAGAAACGGGTGACTCTGAGCATACGAACCCCCTGGGATTCCCAAAACCATAGACAGGCAATGGGCTGTCAAGACACCAAGAGGCTAACTTGGACTAAAGACAGGAAATTCTTCTTTAAGTCTGCCTTTGAATGTCTTAATAGGAAGCCCAATACACTAAAATCAATACACGTTCACAAGATTTTAAAAGAAAACTTACTTGTTCAAATTCATTCTTTTGAAATTCCTCAAAACCAAAAATGTCCAGTATTCCAATATCCAATGTCTGTAGGCTGAAAGAAAACAGAGCAGCATAAGTGGGCATTCTCAGTAGCCTATTGTTGGAGAAAACTGCAATTACACAGCCCAGCCCAGCACTGCTGGCTTAAACGAAACATCAGCAAATAGTGAAATCTCTGAGGGTTGGCAGCACAGCGCCGCTCCTTCATGGCTTCTCAAACCACACATTGGGAAAGACACCTTGCTTTCTTGCTTTCTAGCTGGTTAGAAGTGTCACCATGGATGGATGACTTATATTTGCTCCTCTGAAGTTGTATCTATGTCCTTGCCACTAGACCAGACTCGCTGTCCTTCAGAACCATGGATCCACATGGTCAATGTGTCCCTCTCCCTGTCTGTTCTCTGGTTTTCCTGGGTTCCTCATACAATCAAGACCTGCCTCATCCTGTATAAGGGCAACATGAGGGGATCAACTATTTCTGATGGGTCAAATTTAGACACTTCACACTGTGAGCTTCCAAAAGGACTATTTACAAAGACAGATATTCAGTGTGAATCGTCTTTCTGGGAACTCACAGCAGTCTTCGTGTTGGTTCCTAGTGTCTGCATCCACTCCATAGGTGAGGAAGGACATGAGGTGGCTCTGGGCAGCCTGCTCCCAGGAACAGATGAGAAGGTATTTGGCACACACACATTTAGGAAGTTTCCATCGACAGACCTTTCCTCAGAAATTATTTGGGGGTGGGGGGAGATGGTACAAAGCTTGAAAATATTGAATCATTTGCATTTGTGTTTTCATAGGAAGGCACTCATGCTTAGAACATGGCAAGACTACCATAAGGGACTGGTGGACAAAGATTGCTAAGGACCAGCATCGGCTTAGAGAGGGGTGATGAGAGAAGAGGAGTTTGAGAGCAGTGAAATAAATGACTCGAAATCAAATTATGGGTCCAAGCCAATGGCCTAGCTTCTGCTCGAGACAGTTCTCTAAGCAATTTCCTGTTGTATTTCTAAAATTTCTCTGGAAAGCTCATCTCTTGTAGATCAAAATCTCAGCCTTTTATTCACATATCAATTTATTACCCCAGGTTTTCTTTTGATTATTCCATGAGTTAGCATCCCATGACCCTAGCCACTTGATTCCTAGAAGAGGCAGCAAGCACAAGCATAGACTACAGGATAGCTGGGTGGGACCTTGCTCTGGAACTACCATTCTGACCATACCTAGTTTTGAACCTAAACTCCCTCGGTTGTAGGCTGACCTTGAACTCAGGAGTCTGCCTGCCTTTGTATCTGCCAGTCTTTGTATCTTTCTGACAAGCTGGCTCATAGTGCAGCTGCCTCTGCTCCTTTAGGTTCTGTGAAGACCCTTATATAATTCATATTTCATCCTTATATTTTGCATATCTGAGAAACTATATATTTTTGAACTCATGTTTTCAATGTTCTTTCCCACAGCCTTAAGGGCTGTCCTGAAGGTCACATCCTTCTGTCATTTTGCTGAGACATATCTACGCCCTCGCCTCCCAGACTCATGCAGTCTCTGATTATCATTATCAAGATAAGGAATTAAATGTCATGCATGCATTGTTCATTGTCATGCATGGTCACTTTCACAAGGAGAAAAACACACAATCTAAACAGAGTATTGCCCAAGTAGAGATGCAAGAGAGCCAGCAGGAAGTGCAGCAAGGCCAGGAAACAGAAACAAGCTTCATGTCTACTTCCTATGGATGCTCTGGCATTCTGATAACTGCCAAACACTCTATTGGTGTTTACAAATTTATATGAAAACATCAGAAATACTCAGCAGCGACAGTAAATCAAGAGAAAGGCTAGAAATGAATGTATCCCTTAGAAGAATTGAAAATCATATAATGTTAATCATGTAAAAACATGCATGAGGGATGCTTGGTGAATAAAGTCTTTGGCATGCAAGTACAAGACCCCACATGTGTGTCCCCAGAATCCATGCAGAAGGTTGAATGCTGTGTCTAGCATTTGTAACCTTAGTGCTCCTGCAGGGAGATGTAGGCCAAGGAAGTGGACTTCCCAGAAGATTGTAAACCAGCTAGCTTAGGACATGCATTAGGAAGGGAGAGACCCTTCCTCAAACAAAGTAGAAGGGGAGACCTGACACCCAAGGTTGTCCTCTGATCCTCATATGCAACATGCATATCTTATATACATACACGCACACATGCACACACTCTCACACACACGTTAACAAAATAAATACACTCACTTTACAGGACAAAAATGAAAGACATAAGAAGAGAGTTGTCACAGACTGGCCAGCCTATAGGCATCTTATAATTCTCTAAATATTCTGCACTACTATAACAATTTTTTCATTAAGCTTATTTAAAAACCCATGTGCATTTTATTGCAGATCACTTTCTATTGGGAAGGAAAGGGGCGTGTGTGAACCTGCTGTGGGGCAGAGGCAAGGAGCTCCAGGGAGAGACCGAGGTGGGTACTGTGCCATCTGTCACTGACTGGGGACATGCAGGGTCCATAGCTAGGATACAGGGAAATACCTCTTCTGAAAGCCAAGTGGCTATCTCAGGAGTAGCCACCTCCCCTCTATGTCAATCTCAGGGTAAGTGCTTCCTTGTATGTGCCCATCATCTGAGCGTGGACATTCCCTTATAGAAGTCTCCGTATATTATGCTTCTATTATGTTATTAACCCTACCCCTCAGTCAACTGCCTCTCCAGGTTGGTTCCCACTGACTTTGACAGTAGGGTCCTTAACATTATGACACAATTTTGGTAGAATTTAAAGGAAGTACCAATAGATGCCATGGACCCTGCATTATTCCAACAACCTTCTCTTCTTCCAGGCTTGTAATGTTGACAGGCAGGTAGAGGTGCTTAGTCACCATGTAGAGAGGGCAGATTCTGACCTGCATTACATGTGTCTCTCATTAACTAGTCACCTGGGGGAGGCATTCACAAGGTTGAAAGGGCAAACCAACATAGCCTGTGCTACACAGTGACCAACATAGCCTGTGCTATACACTAACCAACATAGCCTGTGCCACACAGTGGCCAATATAGCCAGTGCCACACCCTGACCAACATAGCCTGTGCTACACATTGACCAACATAGCCTGTGCCACACATTGACTAACATAGCCAGTGCCACACCCTGACCAACATAGCCTGTGCTACACAATGACCAACATAGCCTGTGCCACACATTGACCAACATAGCCTGTGCCACACATTGACCAACATAGCCTGTGCCACACATTGACNTGACCAACATAGCCTGTGCCACACATTGACCAACATAGCCTGTGCCACACATTGACCAACATAGCCTGTGCCACACATTGACTAACATAGCCTGTGCCACACATTGATCAACACAGCCTGTGCTACACAATGACCAACATAGCCTGTGCCACACATTGACCAACATAGCCTGTGCCACACAGTGGCCAACATAGCCTGTGCCACATACTGACCAACACAGCCTGTGCCACATACTGACCAACATAGCCTGTGCCACACATTGACCAACATAGCCTGTGCCACACATTGACCAACATAGCCTGTGCCACACACTGACCAACATAGCTCCTCTCCCTTCCCTCTGGAAAGCTCCAGGCCTGATATACAGTGATGCTACTCCATATCGAGGTTCCAGAAGAGAGAAACAGAGAGAGCTTCAGAACTACTGACATCTAATCTTCCAGGTGAAATGACTGTAGTGACGAACCAGGCCATTTTACCTAAATTATCTGAGGGTCGTCCGTGGAGTTTTCCTGGTGGCTGATTTTAGCTCATTGGTATATTAAACACCTTTTATATCACACAAACAGTAACTGCTGTGCCACTAACTATGTTTGATCACATGCGTGTAAATAGGTGGGAGAAGACTTGAATGTAAAGTAACTTCCTCAGACTTGAACATGCTGTCTGGGATGATATGTCATCACGGGTAAAAGCCAACTTAGCTTGTTCTCATCCACATAAAATTGCCTGAACAGTTCCCTGAGCCTTGAGCAGACTCAGGAAAGGGACTCCAAACACATAACCACAAAATAAAAACACAGTTTGAAAAGATGCCCAGTCAGGAGCCCATGCAAGGCCTGGATGTGGGAGTTCGCCTGGATAAGCTTTCTGTAGAAAAATCTCAGCAGAGAGCTGTCAACTTGGTTATGGGCCAATCAGCTTTTTTGGAAGGTAGAAGACCAACAGGGCACCAGGTTGGCTAAGAATCATTCCAGATGCAGCCCACACTTGAGCATTGTTGTCTGCCTCACAGCTTCTGGGAACAGCTGGATTCACACAGAGGTTAGTATCGGGGGTCCCATGAAGGGGTCGACTGTGCTGTGGCACCTGCCAGCTGTACCTCCACCAGCCACGTGACTCCCATAAAAGTGCACATGATAAAAGTCACTTATTCCCTTCCTATCCCTGAAATCTGAAGCTTCGTTTAGTGCTGGTAGGGAACACATGTCCCCTTGTGAGAGCCTGCATTTACGGCGGTGATGTGTGGAGGAGACTTGTTACCAAGAATATCTTCAGAGACAGGAATCAAGTCAGGAGTTACTGCATGCTTTAATTATTTAAAAAAAAAAAAACCAAAAACCACAAACAATACTTAAATGATATCAATGCCTCCATTCTAAATCTAAAACGGCTCTCATTTCGTATGACAGGAGACTGAGTAAAGGAAACATCACTACGCCACCAATCGCTCTCTAGTCATTAAATGGATGGTTATAAAACTTGGAAACACAGATAATAGTTACTATAAATGAAAACAGCCCAGGTGCAAACAGCTCCGTGTTTGGGGAATGAAGCAACTGCAGCCTTCATCTATATCTACAGACAGCCTAAATAGGAAATGTGCCCTGTGGTTTAGCTTCCTTTACTGAACTAGAGAACCAACTGTAGAATGACCCAGAAATTCCACGTCTAGACATAGATCCGAAAGAACAAGTCCATATATCCAATCGAAGACATATATGAGCATCTTGGGACTTCTTTGTTCATGCAATAAGACTGGTAATGGTAACCCAAATAATGAAACAGGCACCTGTGTTGGTATATTGCTGTATTATGTTATAGAAGAACATTGGACAGAAGCAAAATAAAATTAACAACTAATACAGTTGCATTCAGTGTTGAGCATCTATCTTAAATTTGGACATCAGGTGAAAGAAGCCACCCACCCAAGAAATAGGACGGAAAGGACCAGGCCACCAGAAGCGTCTGTGGCTGGAGGCCTCAGGCCTTCCATGTTGGCAGAGTCCACGGAACTCTGTGTGGCTGGCCAGACTCTGAGGTAGGCGAGCATCAGTAGAGCAGTAAGGATTCGTGTGCTCACGTGCATCCAACGTTGCAGAGGATGCAGATGGCCAGGTAAAGGAATGATAAGTGATGGGTGCTCAGACAGTATTTATCTTGGCATTGGCAAGTCCAGGGTGACACGAGGGCATGACATTTTATAACCAACTCTGCCTGCTACGAGTCCCATGTACCACAGATTGACAGAGAGATACCTTCAGGCAAGTACATTCCAGATAGAGCTTCTGAGTGGCCTAGTCCTTGAAGGAGGAGTGACACACGTTCTCAAGAGGTTGGACATAGCCACTATCATGTTGAATGTATCCCTCCTGGGTTCACATATGCCTGGGAAGGTTAGTGCCCCTTGTCAACTTGGCTTCTGGGCATGTCTACTAGGGCATTTCTGGACATGATTAACTGAGCGGATAAGACCTTCCCAGAATGTAGACGACACCAATCCATGGTCCAGAGATATGAGGGAGAGTCTCAGATGCACACTTCTGTCCACACGGACCACTCTTCCTCCCTGGGACGGGCTGGACCCTCAAACCCAGAGCCAAAATGAATCTTTCCTCGCTTAACTTACTTCCTGTTAGGTATTTGATCACAACAACAAGAAAAGCAAGCAACACGGCCTCCACCTGTCCTCTCTGTGTCTGGTGACACCTTCAGCAGACACCTACTGTGATGAGCTGAATGCTGCACCTCAGGATGCAGTCAGGACAAAGATGTCACTTCTGGCAGAGATAAAACAGCTGCCTGATGGTTCCTGGGAAAAAGGCACAGACTAGAGTGGGCCTTCGTGATTGCCATATATTGTCACAGAAGGAGTGATGGTTCTGAAAGTTTAAACATTACGCTTTTTTTTTTTTTTTAAAGAAAAACAAGACACAGCAAAGAAATCAGGCCAGATGCATGCTCTCCCTGCTTTGTGTACATGTTCATAAAGCCAGTGCTGGCTGCTTCAGGCTGAGGGCCCTGTGGCAGTGGGCATGGTTTTCTCCTTCCCCTTCTACAAGTGGATCCTGGGTCCTTGTCTTAGGATGACCCATTGTGAAAATCAGTGGTGGAATAATAGCTGGTGTGAGGATACAGGATCGTGACATGGTCATGTAAGCCATTAGAATAGATCTAAGTCTATCTATCTACCTGGCTGTGCACCTTTCTCTCTGCCTACTTACACATGCAAGCATGCACACACTTACATCTGTAGATGTATGTCATCTATTTAACATCTACGTATTAATCGATCTACCTCCCTATCCATTCATCTACTCAACTATGTTTTGATCTCTTTACATGCCAATACATCAATCATGTATTATCTGTCTAGATAGATAGATAGATAGAAGACAGACAGATAGACAGACAGACAGATATCTAGATGTGCTGGCTGGCACATAAGATTTCCATAAGATTTCACCTCAACAGAAGCTAATCTGTTCATTTCTTTTTATTTGTTTATTTAGTTAATGTATATAAGAATACTCTGTCATAGACGTTAAATTTGGTGGTTCTGATCTCTTGTTAACCACAGCTGATTTTTCAGCCCTACAGACTTTTCAGTTTTTTCAGAACTACAGATTTTTTAACTTAAAATATGCAGTGGCCCCATAGAGTCTCTGAGTGACTCTCAAACTTTCCCCTGGAACTTCACAAGCGAGGCCTCCTTCCTCTGCATTTCCNTTAAAAGGCTTACCTTCCAAAGCTCATCAAGCTTTGAACACTAAATGGCTTTTCTAAAACTTTGGTTCCAAAATCCTTTCACAATACCTCCCAAAACAGCATGGTCAGGTCTATNGCAGCAATACTCTAGGTACCAAGTTCTATCCTAGTTAGGGTGACTATTGCTGTCATAAAATTCCATGAGCAAAAGCACCCTGGGGATGAAATGGTTTATTCGATTTAAACTTCTATATCACTGTTCATCATCAAAGAAAGTCAGGACAGGAGTTCAAACAGGTCAGGAACCTGGAGGCAAGAGCTGATGCAAAGGCCATGGAGGAGTGCTGCTCTCTGGCTTTCTCCTCATAGCTTACTCTGGTGTGGCCCTGTTGGAGTAAGTTTAAGGGCTTTAAGACCCTCATCCTAGCTCCCTGGAAGCCCTTGTCCTAGCTGACTGGAAGTTAGTATTCTGCTAGCAGCCTTCAGATGAGGATGTGGAACTCTCAGCTCCTCCTGCACCATGCCTGCCTGGACACTGCCATGCTCCCACCTTGATGGTAATGGACTGAATCTCTGAACCTGTAAGCCAGCCCCAATTAAATGCTGTTCTTATAAGAGTTGCCTCGGTCATGGTGTCTGTTCACAGCAGTAAAACCCTAACTAAGACAGAGAGTAATTCAGAATTTCCTCTTGTGTCCTGAAGTCTAAGATTCCATTTTTTAGAGACAGAGAGCTTTGGAACGTTTTCTCATGAGGATTCCATAGAGCTACTGGCTCAGCTTACAGGAAAGGGTGGAGAGAGTGCCACTGGTCCTTCAGGGGATCCTCAGAATGCCTAGTTTTTCAGAGTGAAACCTTTCCTAATGTCATTAATCTTAGTTTACCTCTCTGGGTCTTATCAGCATGATTCGATTGCTTGCTACAGGACATTGCTCTTCCCTTTACCACAGAGAGCAGACACTGAGGACTTTGTAAACAGAAAGAGGGTAGGTTCCTGCAAAGGCTCCCATGTGCCCTCCAGGCAGGTCACACAAGGACAGTGAAATGTGTCTGCATCTTCTAGCAATTCCCAGAAGAATTGAGGAACAGAGTGAGGGCCTGAGAGAAGTCACCACCAACATGAAGACCTGGGATGGCTTCAAGTCTGCAGAGTCCCTCAGAAAGCTTTGCATCTCAGAGCTCCTGAGAGCCAAACTCAGACTCTACGGCTCCTCGGGCACA
The DNA here is from genome assembly GCF_900095145.1 of Mus pahari. Classification (NCBI taxonomy): domain Eukaryota; kingdom Metazoa; phylum Chordata; class Mammalia; order Rodentia; family Muridae; genus Mus; species Mus pahari. The sequence goes on along the minus strand of NC_034608.1, from coordinate 28,935,338 downwards.
TCTCAGGGGCTGTCCCAGACCCTGGTGTTCACTCTCTTGAGTGTATCTCCTTGGTGCACTGTGTCTGGAACCCTGAGATCAAGAATGGCTCTCTGTTGAAGAGAGGATGAACTGTTTTCTGAGCACAGTGGACCAATAGTCTTTGGATGCTCTGGGAGATGATGACCTCATGATGACATTCCCCCAGGGGACCGAATGAGCAGTTCAGTTGGGGGCTGAGTCTGTGGGGAGAGGGGGCAGAAATGGTTGGAGTGAACCTCGATATAGGCAGGTTGTATCTCTGGGAGGCAGGCTGTTACGCACTTCCAACTTGTTTCATAATCCAGTGGAGCCCCGGGAGCTCATCCACATCCACAGAGAATACTGATTTGCACAATTTCGTGGAGACTACCACAGCTTTTGAGAGCTCATGGGTGAAGCTTCCTTGGCACACCCTGAAGATGGTATTTCACAATAGATATCTTGGTCCTCTGGTTCTTAGACTCTATTGTTCCCAGAACTCCTTGAGGAACACACACACACATACACACACACACACACACACACACACACACACACAAACATGAGTGCGATCTAATAAATCTGGAAGACAATGATCTGTGACATCCTCCCAACTTCAGCTGTTCCAGTGAGGAAGCCACACAAATCCTGGGTGCTGTGTGGCTGGGTGAGCTTTTTTTTTTTTTTTCCTTCAAACTTAGTGTAGCCAAACATCCAAACCCACGGGTCATGAAATCACAAAAGCAAGCAGAAACCTCTGAAGGCTGAGTCTCTGTGTACCTCAAAGGGAATAGCAAGCGTTAGCTTTGAGAGCCGAGGAAGTCGAGATTCATAGGCAAAGGCATTTCACTCAGGATCCCCTTCATGTTAAGCGGTAGCTCAGAACAGGAGTCCAGGTTTGTTATCCCTTGAGAAATGAAAACTCAGCTAGCAGACTCAAGTGCTGTATGCCCAAATCAACAGCCCATCCTGAGATGCATTCCCGTTGTACAAACCCGGATGTCTACATGTTTTCCCAACACATTAGCCAGGGCTTCTGTCAGGGCGTCCAGGTTTTGTTATTGTTTTTCTTCTTACTAGTATTATCCATTTCTGACAGTTTGTTTGGGGGTTTTGTGTGTGTGTGTGTGTGTGTGTGTGTGTGTTTTGTTTTTGTCCCTTCCTGATAATTACATTCTAACTCAAACCCTCCTTTTGCATTTTACTACATTAAAAAAAAAAATTAACCTTACTGTGTGTATGTGAAGTACATAGTGTGGTCACAGATTCATGTGCTGGTGCATGCGTGCGTGCGTGCGTCACTGGTGTCATGCTAGAGCCTCACTCCATCTATCCGTGGTGAGAACAGTCATCGCGTTTAGCATCTGCACCTCTGACTGCCTCTCTGCACCACTTGCACCTTTGATCAGCATTTTCCTGCCCCACACCCCGAGGCTCGAGTTTTACTGTGTGTTTTTAAAGAAAGCTCCCGGGTATCTTTACAGTTTAATGTAAGTATCGAAATCAGAGGTCTTTATCACCTGGAGGAGGTTTCAGATGGCGAGGCTCGGTAAGATGTTGGATCAAAGTGCTGAGGGAGAATGGAAGCCACACTTGGAGGCATGGGTGCAGGGAAGAATAAGAATGAGGCCTGGGGACACAATGCAGCAGAGCAAGCAAGCAAGCGAGGAGCGCCTCTCCTGACAGTGGCTTTCAGCCAGGCTGCCTGTCACTCATTAGCTGGTCTACCATGTGAACTGAATGTGTTTGCAGCTGCACCCAAGCACCCAGTTTAGCAAAATCTGCAGACACCTGCATACCCAGATGTAAAGAATCAGAGGGCCGACTTGACCTCAGGCATGACTCGCATTTGGAAAAGCTTTACTGTAATCCTAATTTCACTGAGCGTAAAGAAATTACTGACATAAAAAGAACCGACTCTGAACCTTTTCAACTTTAAAACAAAACCCTCCCTCAACAGATCCTGTTGTTTTATCTTTAAAATTGCCCTTTTCAATGTTTTGTTTTTTTTTTCTTGAATGTGTGACTGTATGCTACAAGGGCATCTTGTGCCAAGAGGGGCCAGAAGAGAGTCTTGGATTCCCTGGAACTGGAGTTGCAGATAGTTGTGCGCCACCACATAGGTGACTGGAATCAAACCTGAATCTTTTGGAAGACTAAATAGCCAGTGCGCATGGCAGCTGACCCTGCCCACTCTGTGCTCCCCTCCCCCCCCCCAATCCTTCTCATGATCTCCATTAGAAGAAGCACTTCAGAAAAATGCAGGGTTTGGAACAAGATCTATCAGGGATCATATCCCAAACCCTCCCCTTTGTTGCTGTGAAATCCCACCATTTACAGAAGCCTATGTCTATGTTTATGTAAAAACAGAAAAGAGAAATACCGATCCAATGCCCCATGTCGGTGTACAGCATAACAGTCTAGTTCCTAACCTAACTTAACATCATGTTCAGTATGTGATAACCACAGCCAATGCTCCCTCACCATGGATCCGGCTGCATACCTGAAGAAGCCAGGCTTGGATGGGTGTGTCTCCAAGGGAGTGGTGTGTGCAGAGAGGAAACCTCCTACTGTGATTCCAACATGATTCCAACGTGCTCTAGCAGGCTTCCCTTTCTGGATACAGTCTCCTCAGTCCAGAAACATTCATAAAGCAAAAGCATTTATCTAGTTACTGACATAGCCTGTGTGGACCTCCTGACACCGGGGCTCAGCACAGAGCACAACATGGCTTTTCATTCAGAGACAGGATCTCTAAGGGCCAGGGTGCAGACTGTATTCCCCGTTTTTATCCCTCTGGGGTATTGCTTATTCTGACATAATTTCCATTACGCCCCACTGACAGGCATGGGGAGTTAAAAAACAGATTCCATTAACTTCTTTGAGCAGGCCAGGTCACAGGCACTGGGAGGTGGTTGACCAAAAATGACAGGAGTTTCCAGAGTTCTGTCCTAAAAAAAAAGATGTGTGCTGACTTCCACATTCAAGAAGAGCCAGGAAGGAGGATGGAGGATGTTTATCTGCCATAAAAATCACCTAATTACTCAGAGGTTTTATTTAAACAATCTGGTTTTAGACGGTATTTTCAAAGACTAGACGCCACCATGGACAAGAAAGCTCATGACACTTGATGTTACGACAGTTACATCTCTACAGATCAGTTAAATCTCCAGAAAACACGGAGTCAGAACCAAAGCAGATGGGACTCCATTACTTATACCAGTCATGTCAATCTTGAAGACAATTCACAAGTGTCATGACTGATATTGAAATTCGACTATGACTTTGTCCAAGGTGTTTGGTGATTTTTATAGGACATTACATTTTTACCATTATTTGCCATGCGGTTCTGACAAATCTCATTTGGGTTTTAGAATGCACCAGGGGAATTTGGTACCAGGGGGAAAAAAATAACTCCTTTGAACTCCTCTTGCTCATCCTATTTGGAACTAGAAATGCTCACACAGGGTCATGAAAAGCAAATGCAGCTACAGAGGAAGATGGCCGGCTCTTCAAGAAATCACCATGCGTGTCTGTGGGAGGGGAGTGGCTTGAGACAGGGGCTTGTTTAGAGAACAGGTTTTGCTTCAGATATTTGCTAGATGACAGAGTTTGGGTTGTCATGGTAATCAGCAGAATGATTTAAACAAGTCTACCCAGAAATAGAAGTCACTTGCACTGTATTCATAAGAATCAAAGAAATCTCTTTATTTAATGAAGAGAAAATTCTCAATTTGAATGAAGAGAAACATGGTGTGTCAGATTCACTTCTCTGACAAACTGCTTGTTATTACATCTCTGAAATGGCGGAAAGACAAAATATTTAGAACTAAAACACATAGAAAACTTGTGGAATGAACCCGGAGGTACTTGGAGGGTAGTATATAGGCCCAGAGAAAAGAAAATCACTTAAAAACGCCAAACATTCAGTTTGTAAGCTCAGGGAGCAAAAGAAATATTCTCAAAAGGAGCAAAAATAAGAACACAGTAAAGTAAAAACCAGCAGAAAGAACGTGAGACTTGACAATCAAACACCACCACCACCACCACCACCAACAACAACAACAAAAACGCTTTTTTAGAAACAACCCTTACAGGCTCCTTTTGAGCTAGACCAAAGACACAAACTAGGAGAGCTGCGAATTCCCACCACAGTTACAAACTTACTAAAGACCATAAAGGCACACCTGCCATCGACACAGGGTAAGTGTAAGGCCTTAAAGTGGGTAGGCTTGTGGGAAGCATACATGACTCAAAAAATAAACAAAACTACGTGGTCACACTCAATCTGTTCCCTAACTGTTGGACAGCATTAGGAACACTGGTGAGAGGAGTGAAACACAGACTGCCTCTCATACTCATTAGTAGGAATCTGACAGCCAAGAGATCTACCAGGAGAAAGAACTAGAATCCCATCTCACTCATGAAAGCAAAAACAAGCTAAACCAAACAGCAGGGATGGAGCCCTTGCTGAGAGAATGAGTCAAGGTAGGAAATAAAACAGCTAAACAGAGAGGTGAGCGGTTGAGAGCACTGTCTGCTATTGTAGAGGGCTGGCTTTGGTTCTCAGCACCTGCATGGGCTCACAGCCATCTGTCACTACAGCTCCATGGGATCTGATGGCTCCTTTGCAGTCTGTGGCCACCAGGCACTCATGTGACACACATACATACATGTGGCATGCATACATACATGTGGTACATACATACATACATACATGTGATGAACATACATATGGTGAACATACACACAGGTGGTGCACATACTTATATGCAGTACACACATACATGTGGTATATATACATATATACATATATGTAGCATACATATATACATATGGTACACACACAGAGGCAAACATATATTGAACACTAAAACATATAAAGTAACTAAAATATTTTAAAGAAAAATAATGGACTTAGTGAGTTATATGTGTGCATTTGTGCGTGCCTGTGTGTGTGTGTGTGTGTGTGTGTGTGTGTGTGTGTGTGTGAAATAATAGTAAGTAAAGGAGAAGTCATAAATTTGAGAGAGAAAGCAGGGAGAACAGCAGGAGTTGTGAGAGAAGAGTTGGAATTGATATAAATATAGAACTCCTGTGTCTTTGCGAGTGTGGTGGTGCATGCCTTAACCCTAGCATTAGAGGCAGAAGCAGGTGGGTCCCTATAAATTTGAGGCCAGACTGAATCACTTATTGAGTTCCAGGCCAGCTAGGGCTATGGGATCCTGTCTTAAAAGCCAAGCAAAACAAACAAAAAACAAAGTATCATAATAAAAGTTAAATATTAATTAAAAATAGACACACTGAAGCAAGGAATGAGATGGTTGTCATAATCCCAATAGACTTTAGAAAGTTTACATGAAACATAAGAGCCCCCCAGGAAAGATAACTGTGGGAACCTTAAGTAAACACACTGCATAAGGGGAAGTCTTAGCCACACTGCTATCGTTTTGGAAACAAGACAAGATAGATATACCATCACACACTTCCAACCGTCTGCAAGTGCTGGTCAGTGCAATAAAGCAGCAAGAGAAACAGCAGGCACAGAGGGAGGAAGCACCCTCTGATTGTTGGAAACCACTGAGCTACTCCAGCAAAAAAACCTTATCAGAACCGATAAGAAAAGCCTAGATGGAATTTAGGATTTCTGCAGAGAAGATCAACCTGGAAAGTTCCCCATTCAGCATCTCAGTAAATGGAGACATCGCAGAACCGAGTTCACAGTGGTAACATTGAGTGAAGCGAAATGTCCAGCAAAAGAAAACCAGGAAGCGAGGGACACTCAGTGAGCTGAGGAGAAAGCAGCGGGCATTGCTGACTGCGTGGAAGAGCCCAGACAAATGCTGCAATGCAGAAGCTCGCCCCAGAGAGACAGGCTCCCCCACAGTCATCTGTGGATGTGCTCTGGCCGGTATCCTAAAAGAACGTCTCATGAATACCCAAATTAATACAGAATGTATGGAAGAAAAAAGGTCACCAAGACACTGGAAACCACTAAAAAGAACCAACTTGTTAAAATGTGTTATTGATATGACTTCAGTCAGGTTGAAACCCAGGGCGACCCAGCAAGGATACTAATACATAGAGCAGGGATCCCTGAGTGCTCAAATCAAATATAAAATTGTTCCAGTCCCTCTATACAAAATAATACTTACAAAGTGCTGAAAATCTCAGTTTTAGGGAAAATGTAAAATACCCTTGTAACAAGAGAGGACCATCTACGATACGTCTGACATGAGACTAAAGCACGCCTTCCATCTGTGACAATCTCAGGGCTGCAGTGTGCAGCTGTCGCCGGGTGCTTGCTGGAGGAGTCGCTGCTCAGACAGAGAAATGCAGACTCACGCTCTGACTGCAGTCCTGCCATGAAGGCCTGGCTCAGGGGGATCCAAGCTGCACGGGAGGATGCCACTGGCAAGGGGTGGGGAGGGGGAAACGTGGAAAGATGTAGGTGAGGTTTCCGCATCCACGGGAAAGATTCGGCAAGTGGAAGCAGCAGCGAGACTACTCTTGATGGGTTACCGTGGCTAAGTATCAAAGCCAACATGGGGCTTAAAAACATGGGACAGAAAATATGCCTCGGGCTGGCGTTTCTGTGCTCCTCTTCAGTGCCAGTTCCTATGCAGCTATTACGGAAGAAATAGCTGGGGAGCCAAAGGAATGCTGGGAAGGCCTGAGCCGGGTCTACTTTGCTAGGAAACAAAAAGGACCTATGCTTTTAGCTTTAAGTGTCTGTCCCTTCAGTCCCATTAAAAATGCAACACCAAATGTTATTCATGCTAACTTGTGGCTGCAGGTGGACATTTGCCTCCCATGTTACTTTATTTGGATTTTTCAATCTTTCCTAGCAAAGGATAAAAGCTGGCCTTTGAGGTGTTCCAAAAGCTATTCATTTTAGTAATGATATTACTCATTAAATGGAGAAAGAAATGCTGAGGGAGACTACCTCCATCTCCCAGCAAAGGCCCTGCCGCCATTTTATTATCTTTTATGAGGCATTTAAAAATTAATAACATAAATCCATTTATTAAGAATTAAGTGCTTTCAGAAGGATTAACAAAGAATGTATAAACTGTCTCTTTAAAACCCGTGCTTGCTTCTGGATTTTTTACTGTGTATTTCCTGCGGTCTTTCATCTGTCTCATGCTTTCCTGGGGGTAACTTTAGAAGCTGGAACTCTTAGAGTTTAAGTCTTCATTGTCAACTCTCAGGGAAGTATTAGGAGGAGAGCAGTCAGATTTTATTGTAAATTGATGATCCCATCTCATTCTTAGACACATTGGCTCTCTACAAATTACAGTTTCCTGTGTGTTTTTTTTTTTATTTACTTATTAACGAAGTCTAGATAGTGCTTCCTTTAACAATAACACATATCAAATGCAAACTGTAGTGAAATGAGAGTCAGAGAGGGAAGGGAAGTGATCAAGTCATCACGTGGAGTGGTGGTTTGAATGAGGAGAGCCCCATGGGCTCAAGGGTGGATCTGTTCAGGAGTGACCAGGAAGTGTGACCTTGTTGGAATGGGTGTGGCCTTGGTGGAGGTGATGTGTTGTTGGAGGTGGGGTTTGAGTTTTTAAAAGCCCATGCTAGTCTGTCTGTCTGTCTGTCTGTCTCTGATGTAAGCTCTCAGCCACTGCTCCAGCGCTGTGCCTGCATACCACATGCTCCCTCACCACGGCGATCCCAGACTCACCTTCTGAAACCACTAGCAACCTCCCAATTAGATAGCTTCTCTTGTAAGCTGCCTTGGCCATGGTGACTCTGTAACAGTCGAACGTGGTCAAACATCCATGCCTTCAAATGCGTATCGTGGTCAATAGAAAGGAGACTGAACAGCTTGAGAAATGCCACAAATGTTAGCTCACCAGGCTTCTCTATCCAGCGATCAACCTCAGCACATAGGGGAGATGAGAAGATGGGGTGGTGACCTCAGGCCATCCCAGAGAAAGCCCTTGTCATTTGACACAGCAAAGCTTGAGCCCTTCTTCTCTGTCCTTGAGTCTCACCATTCACAGGGGCAGAGAAGCACCCTGCCGGTCTCTGTGGATGGTACACCACTGATACCCACCAGTGCTATGGGACACCCTGCTCAGGGCCTGTGCTAGCTAGTTTTATGTCACCTCGACAGCTTGCCATCAGAGAGGAGCGAACTGCAACCGAGGAATTGCCTCCATAAGAGGAGATCGTAGGCCCACAGTCTCATATGATCCAAGACTTGGTCTCCAGTTGGTAGACGGCTTGGGAAGGTGTGGCCCTGTTGGAGGAGGTGTGGCCTTGTTGGAGGGGGTGTGGCCTTGTTGGAGGGGGTGTGGCCCTGTTGGAGGAGGTGTGTCACTAGTTGATGCTTCAAAAACCTATGCCACTCCCAGTTAGCTCCCTCTGTTTCCTGATTGTGTCTCAAAACACGAGCTCACATCTATGACTCTGTGCTGCCTGCCTGATGCCTGTCATACAGGCTGTGGATGCACCCTCTGGGACTGTAAGCTAAGATACATTGTTTCCTTTATAAGTTGTCCTGGTCACGGTGTCTCATCACAGCGATAGAAAAGTAACTAAGAGGCTAACGAACTGCGAAGGTATTTTCTATACCTCCAGCTGTCATCCATGTTTGGCTGCATGATTTTAAAACAGAAAAATAAAGGTCAGACCCATAAAAATAGGATCTCCAAGATCTCCGTCAGCTGGAGCCTGATCTGGGTCTAAGGACTCTACCCGACACTCATGTGTCTTCTGAAGGCATTATGGAATCCCAGGCCTCCTTCCAGAGACAGTCTACCACATACTGTCTCCCGCTGGACACTGGGAGGGGGTGTGAGCAAATATATTAATATACTGATATTCTGGTGTTTGATAAGAACAGAATTTGGCTAAGAAACAGGCTGAAACTGCCCTTAGCTGTTATTTACTGGGCTCTATAAGAGCATGAGCTGGTCACTGCTGCTCCCTCGGGACAGTGTGGTCAGGAGCTAGGGACCTGGTGGACACGCCAGATTCTGTGAGCTCTAACACATAACTTGTTATTCTGACTCCTATTGCCTCCTTGCGTGGCTGACCCCAAGCCAAGAAGGACAACAGTATCCCTAGAAGCAGGGTACCACCAGCAGTGAACCAGAGGTGAGGATGATAGAGGTGAAGCCGGGGGGGGGGGGGACCACAGGTAGCGTCTGATTCTCTCACAGGAGGCTGGGGGAGCCAGGGATGGCCTTGAAAGCTGATTGTGCCCACACTGCTGTTGGTTACACCAGCTTTTAACCGGGACATCGTCATCTACTCCTCTCCCTGCCAAGAAATTACAGCTTAGAAAAATCATTGTCCCCAGAAGTGATTACCATCTGACAACGGTGGTTTCAGAACATGCTTTCTTAAGAGACAGACTTTGGAGGGCTTCTGTTTCGCCTCACTTATTGCTCATTTAACAATAAAATAGCTGGTTTTAGTTTTTAGCTATTTAACAGGATTTTTACCCCCAAAGGCACTTGTGGACACACACTTTGAGAATGACAAAAATGTAAGAAAACATGAAGCATGGTGGTTAGACGTTCCCATGCTCTCATTGATTCTGTTATTGGCTTTCTCTTCCTCGGTGCATCAGGTCACCTTGAACTTAGCTTAACCCACAGCTCCTGTGTGCTTCATGTCCAACCTGCCTCAACCACAGCCTAAGGTGTCCTGAGAGAGCCACACAGATGTCAAGGTCACAACAGACAGGAGGCCAGGAAAAGCTCCCATTAATCTTCCAGACTGGCTTGTCCAGGCAAGTGAGGGGGACAGTCTGTTCCTCTTAACTAACTCGTCATGGACCATCCCCTGCCTGACACCACAAGGCTTCCTCAGAAATGTCTTCATAGAATCAAGAAGAGATGTACAATTGTGTTTTCATATTAGATCATTTTTCTTTCTGAAATGAGGTAGTCTTTCCCAAAGAAGATATCATTTCTGCCTTGACTTCCCTTGCTCCTTCCACAATCCCTCAACATACAGCTGACCAGCATCTACTCTCACTTGAAATGTTCACAATAAAATCGAGTATGGCAATATCCCACCATTTCAGTGTGCTTACCAACTGTACCTGCTCAGTTACCAGAGGTGTAAACTTATCATTGTCTGTGCAATTATAATACTTTAGAATAAATGGGGACTGGTAAATACCAAAAGGTATTGTAAGGTTATAAAAAACATCTCCAACCTTTCTGAATCAAGAAGCAGACCTTTAACATATGAATGTTCTGAAAATTTCCAAGTGTTAGAAATACTACAGGTGTAAGCTTCCCTTTCATTCCTAGAGGATTTAAACCCAGCTTTGGTGGCTCTTGAAAAAAAAATGTTAATAATTCCAATGAGATGCTGTCTCTTTGAGATGGAGTATATACCTATAATTTATGATTCATTTCTTGTTCTCCATGAACACTTTCCTCAGGTATGTCTCCCACAAAAACACTCAAAGGCAAAGGCTGCCTTCTACCTTTCCATTCTGATACTCCAGGCAAGATGCCCACTGTAATGGAAGCCAAGCTTCCTCTCTTTAACTTACCCAAGTCTTTCCAATCATAAAAATTCAAGACTCTGCAGGATTCAAATGTCAAGTGGAAATTTTCTAGAAGTCTCCAGGTGTATGCGCTGATTAAACATGAATTGATCACTGTCCACGTGAGCAAGGATGCTACTATTTTTCTACAAGGTTAGTTCGGTAGGTTTAGCACATTGGTAGCAGCTGTGAATAATTATCACATTTACAGACTGACATCTTTCTATTGCTGACTTGATGGCACTAAGAACTGCATGGGGGCATCAGTGTGGCACACCTCTGGTGGCTGTGGCGCACCTCTGGTGGGTTGTTTATGAGACTGAAGTAAGGGAAGAGTGTTCTCCCCCATGTGGACAGTACCATGCCATGGGCCAGCGTCCTGGTCCAAATTAAGAGTAAAAAGGAGAAAAGAAACTTGATCCATGTATTCCCCTTCCTCTGCCTCCTGGCTCACTGACTCAGTGGGCTCGGCTGCTCCCGATGCTCAGCCTTCCCCACCATGGCAGACTGTATCTCTCCCAACCCAGAAACAAAAGTAAACCCTTCCATGGCTCTAGCTGCACATGTAGCAGAGGATGGCCCATCTGGCATCAATAGGAGGGGAGACCCTTGGTCCTGTGAAGGCTCGATGACCCAGTGTAGGGGAATGTCAGGGCTGTGAGGAGGGAGTGGGTGGGTAGGTGGGTAAGCATCTTTGTGGAGCCAGGGGGAGCCGGAAGGGGTTTTTGGTTTTTGGAGGGGAAATAAGGAAGGGGAGAACATTTGAAATGTAAACAAATAAAATAACCAGTAAAAAAAAAAAAAAAAAAAAGTAAACCCTTTGTAACTTAAGCTCCTTCTCTTAGTTATTGCACCATAGGGAGGGTAAAGGGTTGGGAAGATTGAGGACCACAGACAACTGGTAACCAGAGAAGCAAGAGCTAGGGCCCTCATCACCCCAGAGAGAGCTAGGCTGGAGAGAGAGAGAGAGAGAGAGAGAGAGAGAGAGAGAGAGACAGAGAGAGAGACAGAGACAGAGACAGAGACAGAGAGACACAGACAGACAGACAGACAGACAGACAGACACACCCCCCCCCGCCCCCCCCCCCGGGGGGGGGGGGGTTCTGCCAAAGCACATAAGCCACCCTAACCTCCCAGGAGGTTGAACGCATGCAGCGCTGAGCACTGAGATTTTTGCATGGTACATTTAGAGAACTTTAACATCCCTTAGTTCAAAGCCTGAAATGCCCATACTCATCTCAGAACTTTCCCATTAATTGATGTTAATTTTAATATTTTCCAAGAAATGGCTTAATCCAAGGGATTTGGTAAAGAACTCCAGGACAGCAGAAAAATTCTGAGAGTTTCATTCAAAGTCGAGCGCGCTGTGAAGACTTCCGAGAGCGATCTCACTTTCAGATGTCTGGTCAAGGTCGTTACCCATGACAAGAATGATAACGGGGGCTTCCATTGACAAAATGCCATGGGAATCTATAATTTTTAGATGATCAAATAGCCCTGAAAAGCTACCGCTTAGAGATGATTAAGGGTATGAGCCAAGAGGATTACCACGGAGCCCCTTTGTCAAATAACCCACGAAGTAGGTAAGGAATCTCAAGGCAGGGTTATACACATCATCAAACTGGTTCTGAAAGAGACACACGTGGGCTTTCACCAACCCCTGAGCTTTAGATATTCTTAGACTGTCTTGTTCCTAGAGTCATGAAATTTCTATTCTTCTCGTGCACAAAAGGCCACATCTATACCTTCATTCTAGAGAGAACACATTTGCATATCTATGCATGAGAGACAGTTTGATTCATCCATCAGTGCTGGTGGGTGGCAAGGTGGGGTGGGGCTTATATTTCTAAAGCACAATTACTAATACCTTCCAGTGAGGTTAGCTTGCTAAAATGAAGCATGAATGAAGCCAACCCTGGGCAATGCTGTAAGGTGAAGCCTCTCTCCACGGGGAGGCTTTGGTATGGATAACAGAGTAACACTTTGGCCACCATCCACACACAGCACCTGAATTGCATGCAGATGGATAACCCAGGAGCCAGCACCTATAATCCTGAGTTGTGTGTGACTGAATGGGTGACATTGCAATCAGCATTAACTGCTACCGAGGGGGGCTGTGACAGGGTAAACAGGGGCTCAGTGTCCAGACCCCCTGAATTATGTGTGACATCGTAACATAGATGCAAGCGTCCACTGGTCCTACCTTTTATATTCATCTTGATTCTGAAGGCAGCAATTCACAGTGTTTATCAGAAAACCAAACAAACGACTGTACAGCGACTTGGCCAGGAGGTCACGGTAAAACACAGCCATCTGGATGGTGTGTCGACGTATTATCACGTCTCCTGGAACAGTGAAAGGAAGAGGAGAATTGAGGACAATGGTCTCCTCGTTAGAAGCCAACACAACTGTCTATGTCCCACTCACTCTCTGTGATGTCCACCCACGTCCAGAAATGGCCCTGAAAGACGGTGCCTGCCAAGGATCAACATCTGAAGTGTTGGGTACCTTGAATTCTTACTAGGATTTCTGCGCATACCACTGCACCTCTCTGCAACCGAGCCATTTCCTCTCAGTTGGAGAGCTAGCTCAGGGTCCTGTGAATGAGCTTTCTGATAACAACTCACTGGCTGGGCACTGAACTGGCCCAGGGCATTTGAACACTTGCCTGTCTGGAAAGTAATGGTCAAATCTATCAGAATGTGCTGTGGGTCTAGGGGACAAGACTGGGCCTTCAGGGGGAAGCCCCTGTCATCCTCAAGTGGAGCAATGGGAATCCTGAGAGAGGAGAAGTTCCAGAATGGGAGGCCAGTGAAGGAACTCAGGATAGAGAGTTAAGGTGACCTGGGGCGCAAGCAGATCCAGTAATAGTACCGCTGGATGAGACAGCGTGAGAATGCTAGGCTCCGGAATTCTCGCCCGTGGCCTTGGCAAGTCTCAGGCTGACCAGGTGGCCAGGATGGGAGAAGTCCTCCAGTTGGCTGGAGGGAAAGGAAAGAGAGAGGAGCCACCACTGAGATAAGATAGAACTTCACTATCTTGAAAGAGCAAGGTCAAAACCATGGGTGTGCTAAAGCCCATTAAGGCAGGGAACAAGCGCAGCCTTCCAGATGTCACCACCAAAGTTCCGGGTTCACGGGGTTGAGGAGCTCTGAAGGGTGGGCGAAGTGGTGAGAGGAGGTCGGGTGGGATGAGCTGAGGGAACCGGATGGTACGTGACCAGCGGAATTTAACATGTGCGCTTGCTGGTTTCGTGGGTCAACTGGACACAAGCTAGAGTCATCGGAGAAGGAGGAGACTCGGTCGAGGAAATGCCTCCATGAGATCCAGCTGTGGGGCATTTTCCCATACTATGCTCAATTCAGGGAGGGCCCAGCCCGTGGTGGTATCCCCTGGGCTGTGGTCCTGAGTTCTCTAAGTAAGAAGGCAGGCTGAGCAAGCCATGAGAAGAAAGCCAGTAAGCAGCACCCCTCTATGGCCTCTGCATCAGCTCCTGCCTCAAGTCTCCTGGCCTGCTTAAGTTCCTGTCCTACCTCCTCAGAAGTGTAAGCATAATTAACCCTTTCCTCTCTGGCTTGCTTCTGGGTCATGGTGTTTCCTTACAGCAACAGAACCCCGACTGAGACACCATGTGTTCAGAAAGACACAGCAGCATCTTCAAGTGCTTGATGTAGCTGGGAGCAGAGGCATGGATGGAGACACAGCTAAGGATGGCTATGACGGAGGACCTGGACATCTGTCCTACAGGGAGGAGCTATCTCTAAGAGAAGTGGCGTCTTTGAAAGACTGTTGTCCATTCCATTCCCTGGAGATGAGCAAAGTCCAGAGGAAAACGCCAACAGAGGCTGCCGCTGTGATGCTGGGCAGGAAATGGAGGGCGGCGAGGAGGGAAGCTCTTTGAGAGGGCAGAGGGATCCAACCTACTTGGTAGAGAAGGGTGAGGGGTAAGGGGAGCCAGCAGAACCTGGTGGACAGCTGGGTGGATCATGGGAAAACTCAGTCCATTGATTAGCGTGGAAGGGGCATTCTAAGCAGTAGAGGTTATTATCTAAGCATCAAAAACCCTGCAAGCCAGACCCACGAGGCAGCTGGCAAGTTCAGCATAGAATGCCTGGGGAGGCTAGCCCTCACGGCTATGAAGAGGAAGGTTGAAGAAGGGCGTGCACCCTGAATTTTCAGTGGCTAGCTGAAGCACACACAGGAGTGCTAGTTAGTCTCCTGTGCATGGAGCATAGCCTTGCACTGGTGGGTGGCACAGGGAGTAGGCATACACAGAGGGCTGGAAGCCACCCTGTGAAGGTAGACAGCCTCTTTACCAGCGGCTTGGCATCTGTGGCGATTAACCCCTTTTAACCTGACTACTTTCCTCCCTGAGGAGAGTCATAGTTATGCCCGCCTCCTGACCATTCTTGAGATAAAAAAAAAAAAAAAAATGACAAACTTCGGAGCATTTGGCTCCGTGCCATCCTCCTCATAAACACCAAATAAATGGCAGCCCCCGTTCTGAGCAGGGGGAAAGGCAGCGAGAAGGCTGCCCCCCCCCCACGAAGGTCCATGTTTTATGAGAATACATCCTCTTAGATTGATGGCTTTGTTTTTCTGAACTGACAGGTTGATTGGGAGGGGGGCTAGTTACTCAGAATGATCCCCCGGGAGCAGGGCAGGGTTCCCATACAGCCACAGGGACCAAACAGCCTTGCGGTGCTTTCTCCTGGCGCGCAGTCCCGTGCAAACAGTTTCCCCCGTGTGGAGACAGGCAGGGCTCTGTTTCATTTCCTCACTTGAAAGAAGCCCAGGGACTGTACAAAGGTAAAAGTCAGGTTGCACAAGGACTTACCTTTAAAATACTGAATATCAGTCGTTAGGGCGGATGCCAGCTCGTCAGTCGACACTTGCAACATGCCTGCCACTGAAATCAAACACGGCTGTAAATAAGAAAGCACCGTGCATTTTGACACGAAGAACACCGCGCTGCGTGTCCATTGTGCGCATACTTCATGTAGAAGGAGAGCAACGTCTACTCTCTGGCTTAAACTCATCTAGAGAAATGCCTTAGTACTCCAGACACGGGTGGGATCTCAAGTCTGTCTGGATTCAGTAAGGACACATTTTCCCCTTCACCACCATCGTAGATAGGGCTGGATATTTTTTTCCAAATGTCTTATTAAAATAACTTTGAAATAGGTGAGAATAGGCTATTTATTGGAAGCCAGTGGCTTGAGGATATTTTTAAAAAGCAAGTTGTGACCATGAAGGCAATATCAAAGAAGAGAGGGCTTTTGAACATGGTGTTTAAAGGGAAGTAATTGTGAATTTATAATGTTTAGCTAATGACTCCTTTCCAAGTACTGTGTGGAACGGGTAGGGACAAAGAATATTTTAATAATATCAAATAAGCTGAAGTATATGATGACACCCCTGTGCAGAATGGGACCAGGAAAGCACATTTGTCAACCACCCCTTTTAGAGAAAAGAAAGAAGTTCTCCCCCCCCCCCAGGACTAAGGACCAGTCAGTGATAGTTGCAGCCAGCCTGACTCTGTACTGTGTCGCCATCTACTGGTGGATCTGCGAAACTGCACCCCAACGACTTTTCCCATCAAGGTGGTGGTGCTCCACTGACCTTGTTCCAGAAGCTGGAGGTCAGAGACAAAGGCCGAGTCAGCTTCTGTCAGCGCGGTGAACTGAATGTCTCCGATGTGTAGTATCGCGGATAGGATAACAAACAGGTTCTCCACCTCCTAAGTGTTTCCCGAGAACAGATAGAATAATTCAGGGGTGGGAGCTCCAAGCAACTGGGAGCATTCTGGTGGGGTTGGGCTCGCCACTCCTCAGACCCACCATGGGAGATTCACGAAACTGCTCAAAATCAAATCTCAGCTCCAGGTGAGTTGCCCTAAATTGCTGCTCTGATATGAATTAGTGTGTTCTGGATAATCATTATTCAAAAAAATAAATTAATGACTGTAGTCCAATCTCTTGCAGGGAACAGCAGCCCACTGTCCCAAGCTGTTTTTGCACATGGGTGCAGGGAACAGGAGAGGAGGGTCTGGTCTGGAAGCCTGAAACTGAGGGGAGAGTAGGACCTGAAGCTGGGAACTGTCACTTTCCCATCTTTAAAGTAAGCACCCGGAGATACTGATCTCAAGCAGTTCCTAGGTAGAGCATTCCATAATTAACAGAAGGCAGCATTTCCCACTGAACTCTGCAAGATGGTCACCTCTACCCGGGCGAGGATGGCCTGTGCTGCTCTGGGGAGGGGAGTGGTTATGATTTATTCAGGGAGGGAGACAGAGCTATAACCCACGATATAACGCAGTGAAACCGAATCGGAGGAAAACTCCCCATGGAAGGAGAAGGTGGGGTCCTGCCTCTGTCTGCAGTGGTGTGGTGGTCCTCCTGCCTTGTCAGCTTGTCCTGCTGCTGGAGGTGGGTGTAGAGATGGAGGCTCCTCTGCAGAGCAGTCTCAAAGATCCACAAGCCCTTGCAGATTTTACTCTGAAGGCCTTATCGGCCAGAAATACTGTTCTTTGAATTGTCATGGACTAAGGCCACCACTCCAAAGTGGAATAGTTTTTGTTCTTCACATTGCTTTAGAGGCTTACGATGAAGGGATGGGCATCAGGCGGTTTGTGTAAATGCACTGCCGTCTCTATCAGCTATGCCACTCAGCAGGTGTGTTTTGCCTGTCCTGCCTTTGAGGATCAATTGTGGAACTTGAAAGATGTTTCCAAGTGGATGATATTTTGGTAAAATGGTGCCCTGCCCCTGTCTGTGCTCCTGTTCCCTACGGGATCTAGAAACTCCAGGTTGGGGTTTGAGGATAAGAAAAGAGACATCACAGAAGCCAGCGCTAATACAGAGCATGCCAGTGGGTGGGGCCAGAAAAAGGCAGACATGTAGAAATTGAATAACCAGGCCCAAAAGAACAAGACATCATCAGACTGCCTCTCACTGTGGAATTCCATGCTCTTAAAGGTGTGGGGCCTGGTTGAACAAAGTGTCTCCGTGAATCCACTTAGGGTGAACCGTTTATCAATTGTCTTATATGCTTCCTCTGGCCCCCATGCCCCTGACTTGCCCAAGACTGTGGGCAAGCATGACACACACCCTTCTAAGAAAGGAAAAGGGAGCTCACACTTCAGACTACATCTGGGATCAAGAGCTTTGGGGCATGCCGGGGTCCCCAGTGACCTCTTGCTAATTGTTCCCAAGGATTTGGCCACAATCTAAAGTACTTCCATATTGAGGGAGCGGAGATACCACATCAGGAAAACAGAAAGGAGACTGAGAACATCCTCAGGGGCCTAACCATTCATGTGTAATTCTCGGGACCAGACACATTCAGAGCAATAACCTCTAACCACATGGCTATTTAAATTTAAATTAATATTTTAAGATATAAAAAGTTCATTTCTTTAGCCTCCTTTGTCACATGACAAGTGCCCAGTATCCAGAGCGGGCTACGAGTCTTAGGCAGCCTGGCTTGACCACGGGCCTCTCTGTTATCTTAGAAATTGCTCTGGTACAGCAGAGGGCTAGAAATTACAATGAATGTTCTAGCCTGCTAGAGAAGAAACTTAAGTAAAGTGATTACATTAGTTTGCAGGGTGAGCATTTTAACAGTATGGATTCTTCAGCCTGGCCAGTTTTCTCATGGTTCAGACAACACAGTTATCTGGTTTATTCTAAAAATGTAGGTGAAAGGATTTTTTTCTCTATTTCTATTGAAAATGATGGTTCTGGAGAGCTGGCTCAGTATTTTGGAGTGTGGGTGCTCTTGGAGAGGACCTGGGTTTGATTCCCAGTACCCACAAGGTAGCTTATAAACTGTATATAACTCTAGTTCCAAGGGACCCAATACCCTCTTCTGTCATCCACAGGCACTATGTGCAAATACAACTCCCATATATATTAAAGAAAGAAAGAAGGAAGGAAGGAATAAAGAAAGAAAGAAACAAAGAAAGAAGAAACAAAGAAGAAATAAATAGGCAAACAAATGAGATAGCATCAATGCCTTGTTACTGTATCTAGTATGGTTCATCCTGCTCCTTTGTCTCCTACCCAGGCTGGACAGTCAGCACCAGGAGGCCAGATAGAACCTGTTCTCTGCTGAAACACTGTCAGAGCTGGCAATAACCCTTGGGCTACACCGAGGTTCAAGAAACGGTTTGGGAGAAGTGACTCTATAAACTGGTAGAGGCTGGTTTTCTGTGTGAAGCCCTGATAAGGGGACTCACCAAGGTGCTGAAGCCAATTACATTCAGAGCATGTTTCAGAGCTGCAAGTCTCTCCTTGTTCAGAGAACGCTCTGCTGTGGACACATCTTCCCGCATGCCTTGGCTCACATACCTGTTAGGATAAATATGTGGTGTTATGACCTGGCTTGGAGTCAAATGCTGGTGGTAAGAGGTTACCTCATCGGTACCTGATCCCTGTCATAGTGGAAATCACCTGGACGCTGTGTCCCCAGGTGTTTACAAAGCTACCCGGCAGCACATGATGTTTCAGGAAAGCAGACAGTTATTCTAATACCAGAATATCATCACACTGCAGACACGGGACTCACCTCATCTGAACCCTTCCCCGGGAGAGGAGACGGTCATCAGCATGCTATGAACTTCATATAGGAAGCTAGCAGGTGTCGAAACATGCATTGCAAGCCACATTTGCATGAAAGATGCTTAATGTATACTAATGTATTATCCCTGCTTGCCAGTAGCATTTAATTTTAAGGTTGCTGATTGATTCCCTTTGCTTTGCAAACACCGAAGCGCTGATTACCAAATGCATGCATACCAAAAAGCTGAGGACATCAACCACAAGGACAAAGGTCTCCTCCAGGAAACTAATCAGGAGCAAGTTAGGTACCCAAGGCAGGGACAATCGAGAGCTGCTAACAGCATAGCATACAGGCAGAGCAAACGACCCGAGTGTGGGTGCACGGTGCTTCTAAGAGTGGAGGAAGCAGGTAGGCACCAGGAGGGAATGCTGTGGATGAGCAAGGCTCTCTCAGGAGAGCCAATGGATAAGTAAGAATGGGCCTAGTTTGCAAGTAATGCCCACGTTCCAGGAACTTGCAGAAACATGTATGAAGTAAGTGTGCACAAGATACACAGGTGAGCAAAATGGGAATCTAGGGTGAGCAAAACAACGATTGTTAAGGCAGGATGGGGAGCCAGGGCTCATGTTCAGCAAGAGGAGAGAACCCCTAGGAGGGTAGAAGCAGAAGAGGGGTGTTCATGAGATGAAGTGACTGAAGAAGGAGTGTACTGGCTGATTTTGTGTGTCAACTTGAGGCAGGCTGGAGTTATCACAGAGAAAGGAGCCTCCCTTGAGGAAGTGCCTCCATGAGATCCAGCTGAAAGGCATTTTCTCAATTAGTGATCAAGGGTGGGAGGGCCCGTTGTGGGTGGTGCCATCCCTGGGCTGGTGGCACCCTTGGGTTCTATAAGAAAGCAAGCTGAGCAAGCCAGGGGAAGCAAGCCAGTAAGTAACATCTCTCCGTGGCCTCTGCATCAGCTCCTGCTTCCTGACCTGCCTGAGTTCCTGTCTTGAGTTCCTGAACAACCATGTGGAAGTATAAGGTGAATAAACCCTTTCCTCCCCAGCTAGCTTCTTGGTCATGATGTTTTGAACAGGAATAGAAACCTGACTAAGACAAGGATGCAAACAGAAGTCAGGTTAAGACTGGGCATGGAGGTACAGGCAGAGAAGGTAGACTGGGTTGGGCTGGGCAGGGAAGGGGCTGGGATGAAAGGAAGAAGTTAAAATGCTTTGTATCTGGAGTCAGTGTCCTTGGGGTGATAGATCTGGTCCATCTACTGGGGATCATTATTAAGGGGGTATCTTTTGGGAAAAAGCTTCATGTTTGTATCAATCATGCCAAATTTAAAATAAACTTTTAAGTTTTAAGCCACAGCCAGAGAAATAACAGCTATAAGAAGCTGGAACTTGGTTAGCCTCAACAGAAGAAGATGCACTCAATCTTACTACAGCTTGATATGCCAAGGCTGGTGATATCCATGGGACGCCTCCCTTTTTCTAAGGAAAAGGGAAGCATGGTGGATGTGGGGATGTGGAAGTGTTCTGGGAGGACAGGGGATGGGAAGCAGCAATGGTGATATAAAGTAAATAAATAACTTAATAAAGCATAATTAAAAACAAGAAGCTGGAACTCAAAAATGACTAGAGAAGATAACAGAAAACCTTCCCTGTACAGAACCCTGAAATCACTTGAGTGAATGAGCTCACAATAGAGGTCACTGTAAATTATGAGGCCATCTCATCTTCATAGATATTACACATGACAGGAAGTGTAAAATTATAAAAGAGTAAAGAATGGCACTGAGAGGAAAAGCTTAGTGTGCATCCTATACAGGCATAAAGATGCCAGAAAGGCATGTGAGAAGGAGATGCGTGGATTGAGAAAGGTAGGTAGGGGGAAAGACGGAGAGACAGACAGGAAGACAGACAGATAGACAGATAGATAGACACACAGACAGATAGATAGATGATAGATACATAGATAAGGTGTAGATAGATAAATACATAGATAGATACATAAATACAGAGATAGATGATTGATGATAGATACATATATAATATATAGATGATAGATACATAGATACGTAGATAATACATAATAGATTATAGATATTTAAACAGATAGATAATAGATGACAGATATATAGATAGATGATAGATAATAGATACATAGATGATAGATAGCTGATAGATACATAGATGATAGATACAAACAGAAGATAATAGATGATAGGTAGATAGGTAGATAGATAGATAGATAGATTAGATAGATAGATAGATAGATAGATAGATAGATAGATAGATAGAAACATCCATAGATAATAGGTGATGGATGAACAGATAGATTCACAAATAGAGAGACAGATGGTAAATGGACAGCAGACAGACTGATGAATGATAAAAGAGCAATCCTCCTGTCACTTCTGTCTATATGT
Organism: Mus pahari; assembly: GCF_900095145.1. NCBI lineage: Eukaryota > Metazoa > Chordata > Mammalia > Rodentia > Muridae > Mus > Mus pahari. Next base: position 28,913,832 of record NC_034608.1, on the reverse strand, counting down.
GCTATAGAGAGAAGGAATAGATAATAGGTTGATGACACATGATAGACTGTAGATAATAGATGTTATGCACATAGATGATGGGCAGACAGACAGACAGACACATAGACAATAATCCGGGCAAGGTGGCACCCTGACATGCCTACATTGTGTGACACCAAGAGGAATTGACAGGAGGATTTTGGGTTGCACTATGTAGCTGGTACAAAGTGAATCTGGACAACTTAATGACACTCTGCCTTAAAAAAATAAAATAAAATAAAATGAAGAAAAGGCCTAGGCTGTAGTCTAGTGATGGAACATTTACCTTATGTGTACAGGTTGGGGGGGCAACACTCAGTTAAAAAGAAATAAGTATAAACAACAAACATCAGGGTGTGGTAGCACAGACTCCCAGGGCTTTGGAACTGAGGCAGGACATTCAGGACTTCAAGTCTAGCCTGGGTAACTGAGGTGTGAGAGGTTAGCCTGGACTACCTGAGGTCGTGTCTCAAGAAAACAATCAGCCAAATGAACATGAGCATAACGTTTCTATCCAATCTGAAGGACCCTTGGCTTTGCGGGAGCATCAAGAATGATAGACAATAAAGGTATTTTGTAATTCCCAGCAGACGGTGCCTCATCATGAGGTAGCTGGTGATAAAAAAATTACATGTTTATATTTTATTTATTAAAGGTAGTAATTTTCCCCTTGACATCTCTCATCAGGAGGCCACACACCAAGGCACAGAAGTATCGAAAAGCGTGCCTGGGAAAGTCTCGAAACGGAGTACCTCCCAGGAGACTTGACTCTAAGGAACACTTAATCCCGCTTCACTCTTTCTCTCGATGTGGGGTGAGCATTCGGGAACCACGCTCAACAGAAAGCTCCCACTTCTGCCTCACGGTGACTGTGGGGTGACTGTGCTTCCCACATACGTGAGGGTTTCCTGGGCAGGCAGGGAGGGGGGTGGGAAGGAGGGGATCGGTCAACATGTCAACCACCGACAACAACCGACAACAGCCAAGTCGACCACCGATCCCAACACTGTGGAGACTTTCTGAGGCAGTCTGGCAATGAGGAGTATCTTCTGCCACCGTTTCACCTTTCCCTCAGACAGAAGGGAAAGGGGGCAAGCAGGACTTTTAAGGAGTTATTTTCCCCAGACGAGGCTCCTGTGTGCTACATGACAGTGACCTCAGCAGGTTCTGTTACCGTTAAGGAGCTGACTTAGGTTCAGGCTTGGATTTCCCTGTAGTTTACCCCAGCGCTTGACAAGACTTCATCCCACCAACCCACACAGCAGCTCCATGCACCCTCAGTGAACACCTCTGGGACAGACTCGTGGTCTCTAGCTTAACTCAATGGCTGCACAGTCCCCAGAGCTCTAACCCTCCCTCCCGCTCAGGGTTCAGTGTCTTCTGTGTCACTCACGAGTGACATCCACACTCTTGTGGCAGGAACAATCCACATTGTCATCTCCCTTTAAAATTCACATATAACCTGGTGCAGAACCATTCGCTGTCCACATCAGGATATTAATGCTAGCCCCTTGCTGAAAGCCTTCATATTTCAAGACTGGTGGGTCAGGAGAACATTCTAGATGCTACTTTCCCCACAGGGCTGGAGAATGTCACTTAAAGGCTACACGCTTCTCCTTTGTAATCGGGGTTACACCTTCTGCTGGAAGCCTATATACTTATTATATAGGTTTATATTATGTAGTATAGAAGGAAGGAAGCTTTTGCTCTGCCTGCTTGCCCTTGCCTTGTGCCCATATCCATTCTCTCACTGGCGTTGGAAACTTCACTGGGATTCCAGCACATATGGAAGATCAGCTGAAATATCCAACCGTGTGGACTGAACAACTAGATTCTTGGAGTTTCTGCTCACACCCAGCTACTGTTGAATTATCTGGACCACAGCTGTTAAGATATTCAAATACCCCCCCACACATATAATATATATTTTTTGGTTTTTCAAAACAGGGTTTCTCTGTGTAGCCCTGGCTGTCCTGGAACTCACTTGGTAGACCAGGCTGGCCTCGAACTCAGAAATTCGCCTGCCTCTGCCTCCCGAGTGCTGGGATTAAAGGCGTGCGCCACCATGCCCAGCTCCCACATATAATATTATTATATAATTGTATATTATATAATTATATATACTGAATTAAGAATTATATATTTATATATTATGTTATATACTTATGTATCATATAAATATATAACTAAATATGTAATATATTTATGTATATATGATATATATAATATTTATGTATGATTATATATTATATAATTAATATCTAATATTACTATGAGTTGTATCCATCCAGATAAAGGAACAAAGCTTTTTCTGGTTAACATCAAGTCACCCTCTACTACAGAAGGCTCTGTCTGTGAGGAGAGGTGGGTGCCTGCATACACCAGGGAACTGCAGCAAGAGTGGATGGAGGCAGAACCTTCTTAGGAGAACTTAGTCACCAAAAGAATTACTTAAGGTAAACACTATTTTATTTTCTTTTAAATAAAAATTTCATAAGTTACACCCTCTCTGCAACTCTCCCTTTGCCCCCAACACCTATCCCTCCTGACTTTATTCCCTCCCTCCCTCCCTCCCTCCCTCCCTCCCTCCTTTCCTAACTACCTCATATTAAACCGTGGAATTGAATTAGTCCTTCCCGTATGCACATGAGTGTGGGGTCATCATCCCCTGGGACATGGGTGTCATTATCATACTCACACTCATCCACAGTGCTTCCCTTCATGACCCTAACACACCCACCCACATCTTCGCTGTGACCATACGAGGAGAGAGGAGGGAGGGGATTTAGCTCAGGACTTCCTGTTCTGTTAATGCCTTCTGGCTCTTCTTTTTCAGTGTTTTTTAAGATTTTTTTGTAATCAAATATGCCCACTCGACTTCCTCATGTGATTATTTGTGAGCTATGTATTTTCAACACAAACACATTCCCTCTACAATAGCATTCACATGTCGTCGTGTTATGATAACCACTTTTGAAAAGAAAGCAGTGCCAAGAAAGTCTAAACCAAAACTCAGTGAGGCAACTACAAGTCCCAGGATGACACTAATAATGTATTGTTTTCTTTGTTCTAAGATGTTTAGAACCACTTAGCTAAATTCCCACCTACATTCACAAAATGGCCTCATAGAATGATGAAGGACACCCCAATAACAAATAACACTCCCAATAATTTGTCTCCAGGCATAGAGTGAGCTTTCTTTCAGGTGAGAAGGACTTCTACCTTAGGACAGACTAGAGAAGAGGGGAAGGGAGGGGAGGGAGAGGGGAAGGGAGGGAGGGGGGAGGGGAA
>NC_034608.1:28895265-28910458 GCF_900095145.1 Mus pahari | reverse complement strand
GGAAGAGGGGAGAGAGAGGGAAGGGGGGAAGGGGAAGGAGAAGGGAGGGGGAGGAGAAGGGAGGGGAGGGGGAAGGGAAGGGGAGCATGGCAATGTGCATTTAGAATTACAGATTATATGAGAGTGCCAGGCCACTCTTCTTTAGGAACTTATTTGATAATCTTCTTTGTCAATCACAGCCATTAAAATGTTAACAAAATAATGAGCAAAAATTGTGACTAAACTCAGGTGCACATTAAATGTCAAAATCATCTTCAGTCTTCAAGTGCGGGACATCAAATGTTTCCTTAGAGATAAACTTGAGTAGATTCTTGGTCCTCTGGCCTCTGGACATCTCCACAGTCCCATAGTGCCTTTCGCTATCATCTCCTTACCCATCTCACCCTGATCTATAGCTAAAGCATCAAGCCAATGATGCTTCACAAACATCGACTGCCATGACGACAACAACTCACAGTCACAGATGAACAATAAAGTCCAGTTTTCAAACCCATGGGACAAAGGTCCCATTCTGCTCCCGTTCCCTCCTGGACACCAAGAGGAAATGTCCTTAGGGCTTAGGAGTAAGTTGGATGGGAGGTGGGCATGGTGGCTCATTCCTTGAATCTCAGCATCGATAGGCAGGGGTGGTCTCAGAGTTTGAGGCCAGCCTAGTCTATTTGGAGAGTTTCAGGAAGGCCAAAGCTATCTTGGAAAAAAGGGGAGGGTACTGGATGAGCATTCCTGTTAACAACCTTGTTCAAAGAAAGGGATTCAGATGTGTCCAGATGTGGTGTTTGAGAGGGGGACGTCGTAGAAACCAAGTTTGCTAGACAGCAGCCATGGGGAAGACAACTCTATGCTCCGGTCTGTTTGAATTAACCTGGCTCAGAGCTCTGGTCTGCAGATTTGCAGATTTGCTAACACCCGTTATTCCTACTGCCCTGAGTGTCCTTCACAACTCTAACTTTTCTCCTTATGGGAAATCTTCTTGCTCACATGAAATCTCCACTCTGTGTCATCAACTGGACATCAACCACATAAGACAATGTCCACTTCAGGAAACCAGGCAGTGCAAGGCATTCCGAATCCCAGTGATGGGCAGTGGGAGTGGATGGTACAATGGCCCAGTTCGTAAAGTACTTGCTATTCAATCATGAGGGGTTGAGTTAGGGTCGCCGGTGCCCAGTGGAGTCCAGATGTGCAATCACGCACCTGTAACCCTCATACCAGGGAGGCAGAGATAGAAGGACCCCTGTAGCTCACAGTCTGGACAAAGGCCGAGCTCCAGGTTCATTGAGAGACCCTGTCTCAATAAAAAGGCTAGGAGCAATAAAAGACAATATTTGACATGGACTTAGGTTCTATACGTGTGTGCACACATACATGAACATGTATACAAGTATATTCCATACACACCACACACATAACATATACACAGACACACACACAGCATACATACACACAACACATGCACACAGCACACACACTCACACAACACAATATAACACAAACACAAAGTAACACACATACAACACACATACAAAACGCACACAACACATTCACACAACACACACACACAACACATGCATGCAACATGCACAACACACATACATGCATTCAACACACACATGCATACAATGCATACACAACACACGTACAACACACACATAAAGCACACACACCACACACATTCACATACACACCTACAGCACACACAACATCCACACACAGTGCTGCTGATGCTGTGTTAACAGGACACCGACTGACTGTTTCATATTGTGATGAACCAGATCAGAACGTTAAGGCTTAATGATGGGTGATGGTGTCATTTCCCATTTCATACACACTACCCAGATCCATGCCACATGGACAGGCCTGTACTCAACAGCTGTCAAAAGTGCCGGACCATCAGTTCCTCCTTGAAGTGAAGTGTTTGCATGGGCACCATGCACCATGTCGTTTGTCTTTGCATCTGAATGCCCATCCCCACAGGCCCCCATGCTGTGAATGGGCATATGATCACATCATGTGAGTATTCATCAAATTATCCACTCAACCTAGAGATACTGAATGTTGATCAGCCAAGCATCCTATGCCAGTGAGCCATGAGCAAAGCAGGGTGTCCTACCCCATCAGTAAATAACACGGAGACTTTAAAACAAAGAGAGTGTGATCTTTGCAGAATACAGGTAAGGCTCGTAGTCTATGGTTCTCACAGGAGTAGAAGACCTACATAGAAAAGCTGAAAACTGGAAAGCTCATCGGAGGCACCATCCCTTGTTTTTTGATACACACTGCTGATTAAAATTGAGAAGGCGGCAGTTAAGACAATAGAAATTGTTTCTGTATGGACCAAGAGCTGTGATTCCTGGGGACCCAAAGGTGAATGAGGTGCGTAACTGCCCATACAGAGCAAGCAGGTCAGCAGGAAAGGAGAGCCAAGGAGGAAGACCTGAGACAGGCATAGAATAATTCACTTACGTACTACGAAGATGTATTATGTATTAGATAGCAGTGATTATTAAAGTCTGAGAGGGCACACCAATATTTAAAGTGTTTCTTGGTTTGTTTAGACTCTGATGTGTTGGGACATGTTCAGATGAAACCGGCTTAAACAAAAGCTAAGCGCATTTCAGTTGGGGACACGTTAGCCGCTCTCAGGTCTGCAAATGCATTGTCTTGCCCTTCACATTCTCTAAAGGCTTTGCAAGCCCAGAGAGTCTTCAGCACTAGGGGGAGAAAAAAAAAAAAAAAAAAAAAAAAACCCTGTTTACAGGAAGTGAACTTAGATTCATGCAAGTGCTTTGAGCAAATGTATTCTTTGTAATAATTGTATTACACAAACCAGAGTAAAAATAGCCAGATAATAGAGTTACCACTTGAAACAATAAGGAAAAGATTGAAAAATGCATCTCTAATCAAAAGAGTTCACTGGTTCACCTGCTGAGCAGGCAGGGGAGGGGGGGGGGAGGCAGACCTGGGGTCCTGCAGGCTCTATGCAAGTGTTGGGCTGCTTTTAGTACAAACTCACCATGGGCTATATTTGTGCCAAGGAATCCACAAAAATAGCTCATTGGATGAACGCAAAACTAAATCGGCTTCTACGTATTTAATAAATTTCAGTCAATTGAGCAAAATAAAATCAGTTTGCTTTGAATTAAAGAGGATATATTTGCTGTAACCAAAGTAACACCATATGGCATGTAAATTTCAAGATGATTTGAACTTCATAGTTATCTTAGCACCAGCAAGAGGATGCGTCTCTCCACTGAACCCACACCTGGAGACGACACTGCTCAGGAAGAGCTGAGATGTGTGTGTGTATTTCCCGGCTCTGGCTGTGTTTTTTTCATGGTGTTTGGCCACATCAAGAGGACATGTTCCTGAGAAGCCAGAGATGGGGCTGAGTGTCACTGTGAGTTCATCCCAGGCCATCTCCCACCACTGAGCACGACCTGATCTCCGCTATCCAATCCTGTAGACTCCGCCCAGTCATTCACCCAGGGCAGGCCTTGTCAGAGCCCTCCTCCCTGGGAGGCACGCACAGCAAGCCTTGTGCAGCTAAATTTAAATAATAGAACTTGATGTGCGGGAGCTCAAGTTGAGTAGAATATCCTACAGATGGGCCCTCTTGGGAAGAGTGGTCAGAAAGAGTCATCTCTGAAACATGGGCTGAGATTCCTGAACACAGCCTGAGACACGGGGCTCAACTGAAGACTTCTCTGGGATCCTGGAGTCCTGTCCATCCATCCATTCCTCAGTCACCCAGCGCCCTGCAAACTAATTGTAGTGTTCATCTCGAGGGAGACAAGCAGGCATGTCCCTTATGTCAGAAAAGAGGGGGGATGTCCAGGGCTATGAAGGCAGAAGTCAGAAGCTCGGTGGTGGCGTCTCTCCGAGCTCAGAGGTTGAGTTTCTTATTCTGTTTCCGATCCCTGTGTAATCCTCTGTATGTAATCAGCGCAGAAGCTTCCCAGGCACTCGCACATCTCAGCCACCCAATGTCTTCTCACTTCCCAGGCACGCGCACGTCTCAGCCACCCAATGCCTTCTCTGCCGTTTGCAATGGCCACACTCTATGGTTCACTGACCAAGTTTAAGCTCATAGGCAGGAGGTGGTTTCATGGCTAGAGTGTACAGGGAAAACTGAAGCATTCTTTTACTGAGATGACAAGAGACAACTAGGAGAACACCTCAAGGGGCTGAGGGTGGACTGACAAAACCAGTCGGGCATTGGTGCACGCTGCTCTGTTTACCACAGAGTGTTTGGACAGGTGAGCTGACACAGCGTGCTTGGGACAAAGCAGTCTGTCCTGGGTGTAACACACAGATGCCCTGGGTGTGACACACAGATGCTATGCAAATCCTACATGGGATGGGTCACTTAGGGCAGGTGGTGAAACCAAGGGTGGTGCCACCGGGGGGGGGGGCCTTCTGTAGACATTGTAAGCATGTTCTTTCTCGTGAACATGATATTTCTAGTGATGTCTCATGACATGTTAGAATTTGTCAAATGCTAATTGCTGCTGGGATGAAATTTAGTGAGGTATATGTCTTGAGCTAATATGGGACACTTACTTGAGGCATAACTTCTTTTTTTTTTTTTTTTTTTCCGAGACAGGGTTTCTCTGTATAGCCCTGGCTGTCCTGGAACTCACTTTGTAGACCAGGCTGGCCTCGAACTCAGAAATTCACCTGCCTCTGCCTCCCAAGTGCTAGGATTAAAGGCGTGCGCCACCATGCCTGGCGAGGCATAACTTCTTGTTAGTCAGTAATAATCAAGCACACCCAGAGACTCACAGACATCCAGAATTAATAGGCAGCCCAGACCGGTTAAAAACCATCCAAAAGTCTTATCCACTTTGAATGTAAAATTAAGAAAATAATATCTTCATTTTGTTATCTAGGAAGGGCATTACCCCAGGATGCCTTGTTAATCCAACCCTGAGACACTGTGGACCCGCTCACCTGAAACCATGGCCTTTAGAATGGCAACAGGCATGTGTGGAGGGAGGGGACCGCTTAGCTACCCGTGGAGGCACACAGGCTCCTTCATGTGTAAGGGATCTTCTCATTCGGCTTTTGTGCAGAGGTTCTGTTTCAAATGGCCATGTTGGGGAAGAGCTAAGAACCAGGATGCTGAACCTCAGTGCTCTGTAGATCATCCGCCTGTGGTTTACAGACAGCAGAGATACTCCTCTGAGGTAGATAGCAATGGCTAGGTCAACATCTGCCTTAGAGACATCAAGATGACAGCTGGCCCTCTCCTGTCTCTAGGTATTCAAACTTCAGAGGCATGCTAGGAATACTAAGCTGAGGGTTGACATAAAAATGGTCTGGAGGGCTGACCAACAAACGGAAAATGTGCAGGTCCCCAGCCAAGAACTTTGAAACACCATGTGTCCTGATATCCTATCTGTCGCTGTGATAAAAACGTTCCAACCTAAAGCAACTTAGGGGAGAAAGTATCAGCTCCCAACCCCACATTGCTATCCATCATTGGGGGGTGGGGGAACAAAGGCAGGAATGTGAAGCAGTTAGTTGCATCTCACACACACAGCCTTGAGCAGAAATAAATGCACATATGAGTGATTGTGCATGGCTCGCACTCTACACTTATACAGTCCACGATCCCCTGCCTAGGGAATGGTGCCGCCCAGAGTGATCTGGGTCTTCCAACATCAATGAACACAATCACAATAATGCCTCTCAAGTAGGCCTGCAGGGCAACCTAATCTAATTTCCCACGGAGACTTTCTAGATGATTCTAAGTTATGGCAAGGTAATAATAAAGACCAAGCACCTCACTATGCCACACCCTAAGATATAGGTTATAGAACAACCTCTTTGGGCAACTAGCAGGAGAGGTACCAAGCAACCACAAGAAGCACTCAGGACTTTACATAAGATATCAGGCTATACAAGAAGCATGTTTAAGACTCCTGTGGAAATGAAATGGATTGGGGATATGAGAAGAGGAACAAGAAACACTATTTGCAGGGGTTAGGGATCAGATTTCAAAAAGAGCAAACCAAAACTCTCTGAAGTGGAAACTAAGTCATGGAAATGAATATTCAGAACATGAATTACGCACGGGTGCCATGCAAAGGACCCAGAGGGGAGTGCAGTTGAGACCGAGGTGAAGACATCAAAGATGATCTGAGGAAGGAGAGGATTTGAAATGTGACATTGTCTTGAAGATGCTGGTGATGAGGGAGAGGGAGAAAGAGGCAGAGAAAAGTCCAAGACCCCTTATCTTTCAGATCTGGTTAAACAGAGTTCATTTGACATGCTAACCAGCTGCCTCAAATGGCTTCAGCTTTTAAAACCCCACGATCCTGTGGTAAGCTAGACAGGGCGCATGCACGTGGAATGGTGTTTGTTCTGACCTTCTCGATGACAGAAGAGCTTCAGTGCACAGAGCTGGGTCAGGGTTCTGACTCTTACAATGTGGGATACTAGGAAGAGTCATGCAGGGCACACACAGCCACCGTGAATGCCACGGACAGTGAATGCACATTGAACCTGTGTGTTCAGAAGGTGGGGGGACAGCCTGTGACAGGTCAGGATGGCCACAGAGCAGTGGGCACACAGCTCTACTGAGAGAGAGCGGAGGAGGAGAGGGAGGAGGGAGGGGGAGGGAGGGGGAGAGAGAGATATCAAATAGGACAGGAGCGTCACAAGGTGCAAGGCAGCTGGAGGAGAGCTGTCATGGCTGTCCTGGCCAGAGACAGCCTTGAAGACAGACAGAAGGAGATGCTGATGGGGTACTTACAGATTAAAATGACTGATGCAGGGCGCTTCAGTTGTCCTATTCTGGCAACTTTGAAACTGAAGCCCAAGGTTGCATGGTTTATAAGAGAGAGTGATGCCGAGCTGCTCAGCCTACAGAGATGAGCAGGCTGCTCTGCAGAGGGAGTCCTGACTGCCATGAGAGCTGCCACAGTGCAGGCTTCACCCTTCAGTGTGGAAAGAACCCTCGCAGGAGGAGGCCATGTAGGTCCAGAAGGCACGACTCCCCACAGACAGCTTTAGGAACCGCCACGCCTGCTACTCTGTGACCCTGTGAGCCTCAGAACGAGGTTTCTTAATCCTTTTCACCCATAACCCCAACCTCAGCCAGGATCTTTTGATGCTATTCTTGGTATCTACATAAGAATAAAAGACAAGTATATAAATCAAGCATTGGGTAATAAATCATAAGGAAAATTATCATCAAATGTCTCCTGGGTATGCGTCTCATTTTATCATTTATTAAAACGGAAAGGAAATATGCATTGTAATGTGATAGCGTATTTATTTTTAATATAAGCCCACCACAGTCCCCCAGTCCCCTCTGCACATCTTGAGAGTGGTATCCCTCTAGTCCAGTTGAAACAAGCACCTACCCTATGCAAGTGAATTTCTTGTTTAGAACAACACGGAGATTACCGGTCACATTGGAATACATCCCGAATTGGTGGGGGGGGGGGCACAGGTTGCTATAAACCTGTGAGAGTCTGTGAGCTTTCCTATGACCCAGGAAGCTCAACAACACAACAACAACAACAACTGTCTCAACCAGGTAAACATTGGACAAATGAGATGTGATACCTGTGTAGCAGCGTGTACACTTCAAAACCTGCTGGCTCAGAGCAACCTGCTGGCTGCAGAAGACATTGCAGAGAGTAATATATGTAAAATACAAACACACACACACACACACACACACACACACGCACGCACACGCACATGCACACACACTCACACTCCCTGATAAGGGTAACAGAAGCCGCAGTGAGGTGCAATCCTGCCAGAGGGAGAGAAAGCAGAGCCAGCAGGATGCTCCACCTGCATTAGAAGATTCTGCAACTGCCAGCCAGGAGGGAAAGCCTATAGAAAAGGCTGTGGGCAAGGCACCTTGGCCAAGAAACCTGGCATATCCAGAGAGATGAGAGAAGGAAGGCTTGCAGAGGGGGGTGGCAAGCCTGCAGGGAGTGTGGGTTTAGGGACTTCTCCCCTGCCAGCCCACTGCGGGCTAGTGCCACACAGACACGGAGACCCCAGGGCCTTGGGCTATCTGCCTACTGCAGACACCCCCGCAGAGTTCTTTTTCTAGCAGCTGCACTGTCAGCCACTGCAGTCTCCTTGTCTCCCGTGTCCTGGCTACCCAGCTTCTTGGGTGGGGCATTCCCAGCAGAGCACTAGGGCTGACAGACACACAGTGTGAGCCCTCACCATCACCATGGCAGCATCAGCTCCGGTGCGGTGCCGGTGGTCCCCCTGCCACGTGCTGACCCCTACTGTGGCTGCCCTGCTGGATGGTGCACATGCCTCTAGGGCTAAGTCGGTTTACCTTCCTTAACTGAGCAAAGTGTTGATATGAATAAAAGCCCACACCGGCTGAAGCTGCCACCAGTCAGCAGATGGGGGAAAGCGGATCCCTTAGCGTGACATGCCTGGCCATCTTCATTGTTCGTGAAAACTATCCTCCATTCCTTTCACAACAATTTCTCCCCTATTCCCCCATTTTCCCTTCCGATTTCATGGGCTCTGTTTACTTAAAGCCCTCTGTGATGAATTAAATGAGATGAATACTTGTCCCTATGTGTGGTGGGTCTCTCTCCTCTCTCTCCCTTCTCCTCCCCCTTCCCCTTCCCCTTCTTTTCCCTCCCCCTCCTCTCTCTCTCTCTCTCTCTCTCTCTCTCTCTCTCTCTCTCTCTCTCTCTGTTTAAGATGTGATCCCTCAGCTGCATGCCTGTTCGAGATGCTATGCCTGCCATGCTTCTGTGGTAGCAAGCCAGATGGTGGTGAACTCTTATCCCTCTGGAATCATAAGCCCCAACACACCCTTCTATAATATGCTTTATCACAGCAATCTACGAGTGGTGCTTGTGTGGGCTCGGGTGCGGCACCTTCCACTGGAGCCTCTTGGAGGTTGCATCCCTGAACAAAGCTGAGACTCCCTCCCCCAGCAGCCATCAGCTGCTGACAGCTGCTCAGCAAGGGGCGGGGCTCCCCAGCAAGGGGCGGGGCTCCCCAGCAAGGGGCGGGGCTCCCAGCAAGGGGCGGGGCTCCCAGCAAGGGGCAAGGCTCCCCAGCAAGGGGCGGGGCTTCATGGCCCACTGGCTTCTCTATGCTGGGGTTTGGTCTGGCTTGATCCTTCGCAGGCCAGTGCATGCTGTCCTAGCTACTTGGTGACCCTATGTCACTGAGGCACTGAACTGGGAAGAAGTAAGTTCCAGCCCTGGGTGTATGCAGCTGGAACAGAGGTGTGCTGAGCCTTGGGTCAACTCCATGCTGAACATCAGGAAGGTTTATTTTTTGTTTGTTTGTGTTTTGTTTTTTAATTTCAGTCTCCTAGTAACTTCCAAGTTCTGATTTTTAAATGTATTTTAGCTTTATGTGCACATGTGTAAACACATAACCTGATGCCAGGACTCTGCAGAAACCAAGGCGGTGACCCACACGTTTGACGTGAGCCTGAGGGAGTTCCCTAAAACGCACAGAAAAAGTATACCAAGTCCCCTCGTCCCCACCCCAGCCCTTTCAGGCCCTGCTGACAAACTTTCTCATTGTCACGAAATGAGTCCCACTGAAGGAAAATGTTTTCTTTATCTTCTGGCTGGCACAGAAACACGGTGTACTTTACGTCCCTCATATGGTGTTCTGGCCTAGGATATGTGAGTGGACATTCTTATGGGAACTTTAATTTCTGTTTTTACTTTTGTTGTTGTTAGCTTGTGATGTGTAGCATTATTCTCATGGCCCAATGAGAATGGAAGAAGGACCAGCAGCACGCCTGGATGGACTTGCTGAGAGAACCTACCCAGCCCGCTGGGGCCCTGAGGCTCTAGTGCCTTTCCACATTCAGGTTGATCCACCATCGAAAGGTAGTGGGAGCAGGGGCCATCTCTGACTGCATCACCTGCCTCTGGATCCCATTCCCATAGCTGGGCTGCCTTGTCTTGCCACCATAGAAGAAGATGCATCTACTCTTACTGCAACTTGATATGCCAAGGCCTGTTGATATCCATGGGAAGCCTCCTTTTTATTGAGGAGAAAGGGCAAAGGGATGGATTGGGGGGGGGGGTTGTAGTCAGAGGGAGGAACTGGGAGGAGAGGAGGGGGGAAGAGGTGATTGGCATGTAAAGTAAATAAATAACTTAAACAATAACAGAAAAAATATAATGGACTTCAGTAACTCTGATATGTCACTCATCAACTTGACCGGGTCATTCAAAGTCCTGACTCTTGATTCAATCCAATAAAAGACTCTGGGCCTGACCCTGGACGAAGCCACAGGGGGGCAGCCACACAGAAGAGTGGAGGGGCGATCCTGGAATCCAGTGCTTCTGTGGACCTGAAAAACCTAACTGTTCCTTTGTAATCTTTTCACAAGTGTGTGATCTCCATTGTTCTCTTTAGGATGCTAATAGGCAAAAGCTTCCTCAGGAGCAGTGACTGGGTGGCGGGAGGGAGGAGCAGGCACTTGGCACTGAGTGGGAGCCAAGAGATCCTCTGTCACCCATGTGCACTGAGCAGTCTGCCCTGGCCCACGGAGGAGAGAAGTATTTCTGATCCCTCTCCCTGGGAGACCTACTCTCCTACTCTCCTGCACTCAGTGACTGAGCGTGCAGCTTCGAGCAGGGCAAAACACGTATGTGCCGCTGAATATTCATGAACTGTGTTTATTGTTGCATATTCATGGACTATAGGCAGTCCCTCACGCTGAAGACATTGTTCTCTAAATGCAGCCAGTGTTGGAAGCTCTGGCTCTGTTGCTACACAGGTGTGTTTAGCTGACAGCTCTGTCAGAACACGAGCTTTGGCAAAGTACTTACCCATATAGGACAAAGGAAAGAGGCTATCTTCAGCTGTGTCCCATGACACTGTGTCCCCCAGGCGACCGAGACTCTGATCCTGACTGTCACTGTCATTAGATTTGGGGTCAACTAAGAGGCATGCTTTTGGGCCAGTTTCTGAGTGCCTTTCTAAGAAAGATTAACCAAGGTGGCAGGGCTCTCCCCCAGAGTAAGCAGCACTTTTCCCAGTGGTAGCCCAGACAAGACTGAGGAGCAGGAGGGAGCGGTGCTGCCTGCCTGCTTTTGCTCTTTGCTGGTGAGGGCATCCACTCTGTGGCTTTAGTGGCTGCCAGCATCCTTTACTGACTTTAGAACCCAACTTCTCCACTATTCCAGTGTGGACCAAGAATGAGAGGCTCTCCCCAGAGTCCACCCTGCCTTCTAAGCCACACTGGATGGCTGAGGCAGGCTGAGCCACACAGGATGAAAAGTTGCTGCCTCTCAGGATGGCCATCATCGAAATACAGTGTGAGCCATCTATGAATCTCCCTTGGTAATACATTTGACCAGTCCTGGTCATTTAGAGAACCCTATCTAATAGGAAGTCTTGGGAGTCCAGAGAACACATGGAGACTTCAAGAGAGGTTTCCACGTGTTAAACCCTAGATACGTGAGAAGGGGGCTGGGGTATGGACAGTGCCTACCAGGGCTCAAAGGAGCTCAGACTAATACACAAAGGGGCAGGGGAGGCCCCACTCCATACTCAGAGGGAGACACTGCAGGCAGGGCAGTGTGGGTGCCCAGTGCAGTGGCAAAGGGTCCCACTTGAAAAAGTCTGGAGAGAAAGAAACAGCAGCTATTGCCAAAATGAAGCGAGTGGCCACTGCGGTGACTGGGCAGATGGGACTAGTCACGAGTATGACAATTTACTAGATCCATATAACAAGATCTGAAAGAACACACACTCACATTACACAAACACACAAGCACATGCGCATACATGTACACATACATACACATATGCACATACACACATGCACACATGAAAATACCAGCATACACACATATATATAAACACACAAATGAACACACATAGTCACACACAGACACACATAACATACATATATACTCTTACACAACACATTCACACATTAAAAACATACATACACACACAAGCTGTGAACATGACCCCGTGAAATCTCAGTGGGACCACCCAGTAGCCCTGCCCTTGCCCTTCTCCATTGCCTAAAGCTAAAACTCCCTCTACCCATCCAGTCACAGTGACCAGCCGAGCAAACCGAAGTCCACTCAATGGTCTCTATCTATGCCCATCTCACATCCCATAATTTACAGACAGTACAATAGATCTATACTTCTAAGAAGTAGGGTTTGGGAAGATGTCAGAGATTGAAAGATGGGAACCGAGGCGGCAGGAGCTCCCTCTTCAGAGGTAAAGCGCTCTGCGGGGGTCCCGAGGGTGGTAGGTGTCTGGAACACAGTTAGAAAGCCCGTTCCCTACCCTGCTCAGACCCATGGTACAGCAGCCCCTGCTTTCCTGTTAAAGCAAAGCTGATTCTGAAATCCACATTTAAAAAAAGCTAATGTAGTGTTTTCATCCCTGCTAGACCTGGGGCAACATCTTCTAATCAAAAAACAATTTAGTCCTGAATAAAATCTCATGAGTCTTCCTTGACAGATGCGTAACGGTTCAAGCTTCCGGGGTCTCATCTCAGCTTAGAACATCGATGACGAGCAAGGCCGGGTCTGGGCTTTCACCACTACGTGAGTCATAAATAAACGTCTGGTTCTCAGAATGTTTTGTGTTGGGGAATGATGAGTAAGTCGTTAAGGACAGAATCCCGTGTCTCCAAACGCACAGCTAACGCACGCCAAGCCGGGGATTAGTGTTGAGCTGTGTTCTGACCCAAGAATGACTTTCTCTTTCCATGACTGAAATGCACGAGCCCTCTAGGAGTCGGCGGGGCGATCCTTTTCACTTAGTAAAGTGTGAACTTCAGTACAATTTCCCGAAACTGAAGCCACCACCAGTCCGTCAGTGGAGGAGCCTGGAGGGCACTCAACCCTCCTCTCCCTCAGAGACTGGGGCCTGGTCTTTGTGGCCATGCATATAACGTGGCTTGATAAAAATCAAACCATACAGCTTCTCCCCCTTACCCCCCAACAGCTCGCTCTTACGGATCACTCTGTTCCAGTTAAACTTGCCAAGTTAGCTGTTCACTGTTTTTATGTAGAAGTGCTTCAAGTAACCCTAGATCACGTGACCTTTAACCTTTCCCGATCAAATGTGAGTTCCCCTCCCCCTGGAAATTTCACGAGAATTTCCATTTATGCTAAAATACATGTCTAACCCTCTTGTGTAATCCTTCTGACCCCTAGCTTATTGTGTGAATTCACCCTCAAATTTGAACAGTGTCTATTGCTGTCCAAAACGTGGCGAGGGAAGGGGGATTAAAGAGGTCGATTCTCTTCCCGTGGTTGAGCCCACAGCTGAGATGAGGTGGGGTCACTACCGACTTGAATACTGTCGCAGATTCTGACCCAAACCACCGAGGATAGGAGAGCCAGGCATGTTCACATCAGCTTTGCACGTGCCGGCTGGCTGCAGCCTCTAGTCAGCTCATCCTCAACCATGGTGACATCAAAGGTGACTCTCTACAGTTACTGAGAGTCAACAGAGCCCCGTAGGAAGCCATCTCCGAAGCACCCGGTGTCAACAACAAAGCAAGACATGGCCCATGCATAACAAGTTCATCCCTTTGAAGCTCATGCAGAAATCTCACTTTTTAAGACACAGTCACATAATCCATGCAAAGGCGCTGGTTCAAAAGTCCCATATATAGCTGCCTATTGATGTTGAGGGTGGAGTGACTCACAAGGCTGTGCGATACCACCTCAAAAATAATATTCAAGCAAAAGGCTACACAATATAGCTTGTCTGGAAATTGGTCTTGAATAAAATTGTCTTCCTAGACAGATGCACAACGGTTCAAACTGCCGGGGTCGGCATCACAGCTTAGAACACGCGGACGAGCAAGCGTGGGCCAGGTCTGGGGTTTCACCACCACGCAAGTCATAAGATTTATAAACACAGGCTTATAAGACCCCTGCACAGTTTTCACACACAGGTCTTATAAACCATCAGATTTTCCTGTGCCTGAACAAATGCTCGTATGTCACCGAGTCAGGGAGAGTCACCTTTAAATGACCCTGAAGTTTTTCTTTACCTTGAAAAAAAAAAAGTCTGAAATGTCTTCAGATTCACCCCAGCCCTGCTGTTAACCACTCAGCAGAGAACACACTTTCCTGAGAGTTAATTGCTCAGCTCTCCTGTGACAGGTGTTTGCAGCCGTCACAAGTTCAAAACACGGTGAGGTGACTCAGCTCTCTCAGAGCAGGTGAGAGGCAGGTCACCTGCTCTCAGTCAAATGACTGCTTTCCAGCACAGTTCGAAGCCTGACCTCTGTGGAAGATCATAAGGGTGCCATCCCACAATCCTCTCCATCATTAGTCAGCCAGGACAGGGATTAAGCGTCTCTTCTTCAGATTTAAAAGCCCAAGTTTTCCGGAGGCTCAACCCAGCAGGGAGATCATGTAAAGTAAGCTGAAGAACAGCAATGACGGCATACGCTGCTTTCATTAAATGTTGATTTGCAGGAATATAAATTATATTTATCTCCCACATGTAACACGGTGTGCACACAAAAAATGAAATGTTATTTGCGTAAGAAATGTGGGGCAAGGAAAAGAAAACACAGGGGAAAAAAAGTGTAAGCAGAAAAGCATGAAAGTTTGGCATTGGTTGGCTGGTCTGGTTTGTGCCCCTTTGAGGTGTGGGGAGAGCGCCCCCTTGTGGCATTCGTGGGGCATGCATTCTCCTGCTCACAGCTGGACACAGACTTTGGTAAATGCTGTTTTCATGAACCTGAGGGATGGAGGGATGGGTGCCCACCCCTGCCCTGAGCCAGCTCTGCAGTTAGGCAGAGGTGCCGTGCTCTAGAGAGCCTTCCTGTGCTGTGAGCAGAGATGTGTGCGTAGGTGGACTGTAATACTGATGCAGGGTCTGTCGGTGTCTGTGTGGGGCTTAGAATACCTCGTGGCATTCACATAGCTGAAGTTAAAGATGCCTCTGTGGCACGAATTCTAAGACCACAGGCAGAGGCAGCGTTCGTCCTTTAGAATAACAGTCACAGAAGGTATACTAAGTGCAAGGGCCCTGCAGGCTGCAGGCTGTGGTGGTCTGCACACTAGTAAGACACAGCCTACTTCATCAACATCTTACTTGGCTAGTGTGTGTGTGTGTGTGTGTGTGTCACAGAGACACCACAGGCTTATGGCTTTGTAGCAGCTTAGGGCACTGCAGCGTCTCTTCCAAGAGAGACAGAGAGAGAGGGAGAGGGAGAGGGAGA
>NC_034608.1:28889798-28895172 GCF_900095145.1 Mus pahari | reverse complement strand
AGAGGGAGAGGGAGAGGGAGAGGGAGAGGGAGAGGGAGAGGGAGAGGGAGGGGGATTGTGGAAATCACTCAGATGAGGTTTGTTTAAGACAGGGATCAGCAGGTCTGTGCAGAGTATGTGGTAAGCAGATACGCCCTGCAGCACACAGGGGCTCCTGTCCTCATGGGACGAGCACCCACTAGCTATTCATAATGCATGCTAATAAGACACTTGCTTTGTTGCAGGGCACCGAACTCTTTGTGGCTCCTGAGGGTCCTGCTGGGGCTCCTCACAGAGACACCACAGGTTCATGGCTTTGTAGCAGCTTAGGGCACTGCAGCATCTCTTCCAAGAGAGACAAGCATCTGATGTAGCCTGTGCGTGAAGTCACTGTTATGCTTTCTGCCCCACACTCTGATCACACCCAATGGCCCCTTGCTGTATCTCAACACCACACTTTCCATCGAAGTCCAGGATACTGTCCCCAAGCACATGCGAGGACTCGCTAGGTCTCTGTATGTCAGGAGCCGTCTGAGGTATCCTCTCTCATCTCAGAGACTCATCAGCTACTGCCTGGCTCCCTGACCTGAGTTATCTATCACGAAATCACACTGATGACTACGCACTCATTTATCACACTCTTCCCCATGGGAATACAACACACTAAGCCAGAGAGTTTAGCACAGTGAAGTAGAGATGAGCCGGAGGAGATCCTATGCCCCAGCAGCCTCTGTTCCGGGTAGCATTCACTCCTCACAACTTCTAATTCTCATCCAAACACAAATCTGGCCCAGCGCTGTGTGGGTTTCTGGCTGGCTTCTGGTAGAAGAGAGTACGTAGAGCCAGTGTTCCTCAGGAGACCATCTTTGTGACTTCACATGTCACCAATGGCTGCATTTCCCCAAAGCTTCGACCTTCCAGGAAGAACAACCACCCTTGATTTAGAGATGAGATTCCTTTCTTGCTTGTGGAATCCCAATGACTACTAGCTACCCACACCATGGCCCGACACTTTACAAGATGACGGCAGATCAGACAGTGTGCACCAAACAGCTGAAGGCATCGGCATGCTTACAGAATGCTAGGATCTTGTCTTCCCACCTGAGACACAGTAAAATAGTTCAGCATATTAATAGATAGCTCAGCCCTGACAGTAGCCAACAGTCTTCCTTGGGCATATGAAGACAATTTGAAACTGAGAATGTGCTTGCAATATTCAGGAAACTGTCAGAAAAAAAAAATCTTTGATCACTCACCGGTGTGCACAGAAGTTATTAAGGTGAAGTCCACATTTTTCTTCCGAAGATAACCCGTCCATCAGCCAGGAGAAAATCAGAAAGCTGCCCTGGCCGGGAGGCTGAGCCACAACCCTGGGCTTCTCCAGCATGTAAGTAGAAATTCTGGCTGGTTAGGAAAAGAGACAGGATTCTGTTAAATGGCATTGTTAATTCAATTTCCATAAATTTACATGTTAATTAATTATAAACCATGACAACAAAGCTCCTTTTCCAGCATAGACATTCACACACACACACACACACACACAAAATAGGAAGAGACTTTATTTTCTATATTAGCGTAGGTCCTTCAGAGATACTCAGCCCAAGGTGTCGGGTGCTCAGAGCCCTGACCCCTGCTGCCACAGCCTATATGGTCCCTGGAAGCAGCTCATGTGGTACTTGGTTAAGTCTGAGGGGCTAGTGCTGGTCTGTGCTCATACGAAAAGTTCATGCTTCATGTAAGAGCTCACTCTTTGTCCAGCAATCCTATCCCTTTAGAGAAACTTATCACTGTGTGGAAGACCTACCCTTACTCTATCAAACAGGATTCCCTCTGTGTTAGTCAGGTTCTCTAGAGAAACAGAACTGAAAGAATGAACGCACACACACACACACACACACACACGCATATTTATGACAATACATTTATTATACAAATATACTTAATACATATATTCATTAGGATAGCTTATAGGTTGTGGCCCAGTTAGTCCAAAAATATCTACCAATGGAAGATCCAAGCAAGAATACAGTAGTTATTCAGTTCATAAGGCCGGATGTCTCATCTGGTCTTCCTGATACACCAGAATCCCAAAGAAGTAGGCTCTAACGCCAGCAAAGGAAATAGACTTGCTAGCAAGAGCTAGGAGGCAGAGTGCAAGCTCCCTTCTTCTGTGTCCTTTATATAGGTTGCCACAGAGAGTGTAGTCCAGATTAAAGATGGAGCTTTCCACCTCAAAAGATCCAGATTACAAGTGGGTCTTCTCACTTCAAATGATTGAATTAAGAAAAATCCTTTGCAGGTGCATCCAGCCACTTGTGTTTTAGTTAATTACAGATTAACTAAAGAATAGTAGATAACCAAGAATAGCTGCCATGTCCTCAGTCTGCAGTGTGTGTGTGTGTGCATGTATGTGCATGTGTGTGTGTCAAGTGCTTGTGCGTTTGTGTATCTTGCATGCATGTGTTTCATGTGTGTGTCGCATGCATATCTTCATGGCCATCTGACTAGGGAGAAATCTGAAGTTGAGATCTTAGAGTTTTCATTCATTTTTATTTTTAAACAAAAATGTTTGGTGATTTTTTTTCCTGCTAGATCTTAAGTGTGAAATAAGTTACCAGTCAGGAGAGTGTGGACTTGGCTCTGTGCAGCTGTGCCACAGGTCGCCACACTGGCCCTGTCCGAGGTTTTCCGTGTCAGGTAAGAAGCACCAGGTAAGAAGTGGAGGCTGAGATCCTGGTGCCTTGGACCCGGGCTGATGCACACACTCTTCTCCCAGCAGAGACTCCAGCTTCAGTTGAAGCACTGATCATACGCCAAGTCACGAGTGACTGGAAAACCCTCATCTAAATTCCTAAGCAGGGTAATTATTAATCATGCTAGTTAGCACATCTCCAGCAGTGAATTAAATTGCTTGGGATTAACGGGCTTTGATGAACAAGATTGAAAGAAAATAGCATTTTGAAAGAGCATCTACATGCAGACTCCAACACAGGCGGAGCAGAGTCCAAGCAGAGAAGAAGCCGCAGTGTCTGAAGTGAGCCATGAGTTCAGGGAGGCAGAGGGGCTCTGGGTGTGAGAGGTTGCAGCACTCACTGCAGCCAGGCCTGCCAGGAAGAGCTCCCCTCAACTGCCAGCCTGCCTCAGCATGCATGTTTTGAAACAGTTTTTAACGCTGTAAACGGTCTTGACCATAAATGCGGGTGTCAGCCTTCACAGTTGTCTCCAGACATGTACATATGAACATATTTCTCCATGAACACATGCTGTTTGTATGTAGCTGCCTTAGTTAGGGTTTTACTGCTGTGAAGAGGCATCATGACCATGGCAACTCTTGTAAGGAAAACATTTAATTGGGACTGGTTTAGATGTTCAGAGGTTCAGTCCATTATCATCATGGTGGAAACCATGGCCGTCTCCAGTCAGGAACATGGCAGTGCTCAGGCAGACATGGTGCTAGAGAAGGAGCTGAGAGTTCTTCCTCTTGATCCGAAGGCTGACAGGACAGACTTTTTTTCACACTGGCCAGATTTGAGCATATAGGAGACCTCAAAGCCCCGCCTCCACAGTGTCACGCTTCCTCTAACAAGGCCACACCTCCTCAAATAAGGCCACACTTCCTGATAGTGCTACTTCCCACGGGCCAAACATATTTAAACCACCACAGTACCCAATGTTATCAGCAAGTACAGCATCTCACAGAGACAGGCCAGTTTTTGTTCATTATTAAGGGAAGTAGAAGAAATGAGTTACTCTCCTTCAGGCTACAGGTTAGGACCTCCTCCAAAGCCTCATCTCCTCCCACCTAGCAGACTCCGCCCACGCCTATCTTCTTACTTCAGAGCCTGGGCTCACTCACGCTGGGGCGAGCAGTCATCCACCCGTGAGCCATCATGGGTCTCGATGTGAGGGGAGGAGCTCTAAAGGGAACAATCCCAGGCCTTGTGCTGCTGAGCCTGGTGTGGCCGCCGCTGTGTTCACCTTCACTGTCTTTTTGTGCATCTTTAGTCGGAGGAAGAGAACGCAGACCGTCTCAGGATCCCTCTGGAGTTCCAGAAGGTACCACTAAATATGGCATCTCAGACATGGCGTCTTCTCAGTGCGGGTGGGCGCCTTTGTACTTTAAGCCCATTTCCTTATCTCCAAAGCCAAAGCTGGGGTGGGAATCCATGAAAGCACCTCACTGGAAGCATGCTCAAGGAGACACGTGATGCCAAGAAAGCCGGCGACATGAGGCAGGTGAAGCCTCGTCTCTGATCACCTCTCTCACTCATTTAGAAATCAGGATTTGACAGAAAAGTGCCAGGTGCGGGCCCTCACACTCTCAGATAGAAAACCAAACCAAACAAAACCAACCAAACAAACTCTTAATTTTTACATTACCAAAGTAGGTCACACAGCCATGGTACACCGGAGGCATTTCTCACTGCGAGTGGACTGTGGTTCTAACTGAATTTGATCTGGGGTTTCTCAGTCCACAGAAAAGGCGGGGAGCCAAGTGCTGGGACTCCGGGTCTACATACTTTGGCAGCAACCCAGCATCTACAACTGGGAAAGGGGTCACCTTCCTACTGACGTGGAAGTGAAAGGAAAGAGAGCTTTGTTGACAGGCCTTGGTGAGACTCAAAAGACTTAGCAGTGATGATCACCACCACAATGGAAAGAAGTTCAGATGACTGGTCTACAGCTGAAGAGTTGGAAAGGAGAGCAGGGTCCCTGCCAGGCTCCGGCGGCTCTATCAACCTGGCTCCTAGCCAATGCACATTGGCTTTTGACCTTGCCAGTGTTGTCTGAATTTGTGCACAGGATGTAGTAAAGCATAGATTCTTGACACCCATCATCCTTCACTAGTTTCATGGGAAGCCACCATTCTGAATGAAGTTTAGAACCATGCCAACGTGTTACTGTAAGAAAGGGAGTCTCTTTGTTTTCTGGGATACGGGTGCCTCTTCCCATAGTGACTCCATCAGTCTTTTGTTAATGACATTCTGTTGACAGCCAGGCCAAGCCAAGGCTTTCTCAGAGGCCCTGATGAAAAGACAAAGGGAACCTAGTTCTGTACTCTGACCAGAAGCAGATCTGGCAAGGTCTGGTGTGGTGCTAGGGTCAGGGCTCTGAAGGAATCTGGTTCCTGGGAACTTGGCTTTTCCACCCGAAGCCGTCAGTTTTGAAGCTTCTCTGTGCTATCTGTGGCACACTTGCTATAATCCTGTGCTCCCTTTGTGCAACATGGCTCAATTCGATTCTATTGTATGATGGATTTCTGTTCACTCTGTCCCATAATTTCCCCTTCAAAACTGTATAATAAGAGGCTGAGATTCTTTTTTATAAACTTATTATTTTATTAGATATTTTCTTTATTTACATTTCAAATGCTATCCCGAAAGTTCCCTAT
>NC_034608.1:28856175-28888403 GCF_900095145.1 Mus pahari | reverse complement strand
ATCATCCTGAGTGAGGTAACCCAGTCACAAAGGAACTCACATGATATGCATTCACTGATAAGCGGATATTAGTCCAGAGGCTGCGATTCTTAATAAGCTTGTTTGGTACAAGATATAAGATATAGCTTTTGCAAGACCTCTTTCCCAAAGGGAATTCCAAACCATCCAGGTTGTTGCCAAGACAACTATAGTTTTCTCTCCACCTGATGCCAAGGAAGGGAAAGGTGCCGCAGCTGAAAACAGCACCCTCATTACTCACTGTGCATAGGGAGGAGGGGCTGGTGCCTACACAGAGCCTTCACTCTCTTTCCAGTGTCTTTGGAACAGGAAGGCACACTGTATGCTATCCATGGAGAAGTGTGACACCGACCCAGCCACAAACTCTTTGATTTACAATGGTGTACTACTTGCAGGGCAATGGTAGCACAAAGCTTGTGAAAGGAACCAACCAATATCTGATTTAACCTAAGGCCTACTCCATGAGACGGATCCCATACTCAACACTGCTTGGGTGGCCAAGCACATGATACTTAATAGCTCGGGGACCTAGGAAAAAGGTCATAGCAAAAATGACTGCTAATGGCATTGGGCTCTGCTCATAGATCAGTGTCCCTCCCCTCACATCCTTCCCCTCTGCAGAAGAGGAGGCAGCGTGCACAGGGCATTCCCAGGTCTGCACCAGGGTGTATGTACAGCTTCCAGTGTAGTGTGTATGGGACTCCGAAGCATGAGAACAAGGGGCACTGACATTCGTGCTTGTTTCTTTGTCTTTCCCGATTCCGATGTGTTATTCCTGCTTTACGTATTATATTATTATGTTATATCCATTGGATCGTATTATGTTTCTTAGAAGCCTTTTTTTTTTCCTAACAAGAGATAGAAAGTGAGTGGATCTGGATGTGGGGGGAAGTGGAAAGGAACTGGGAGGAGTAGAGGGAGGGGGACTGTAAGCAGGATATGTTATGTGATGGGGGAAATAGATTTTCAATGAAAGGAAAAATTTGCATGTGCTCTCTGGTGACTGAAAATCACATAATTTTGTTCACCACTTAAAAGAAGAGCTGTAACTCGGGCACTGGGGACGGGCATTCCTTCATCTCACAGGTGTACTTGTATGGCGGTCTATAAACCTCTGCTTTCTTGGACAAGAGAGGGGAACGTCAAGGTGAAGGCAGTGGGCAAATGCAGGATGCTTTCTGACTCAGGGGAACCTTCTTTGGCAAACCTCTCCTTGTGTTTACACACGGGCTCCCTAGTCACTTACCTGTGAGGTGAAGTCCCTCAATCCTGGAGCATGATGGTTTCTACACTGGGGAACCACGAATGACAGCTTTGTTAAATGGGTAATTAGCTGGGGAAAACTTGGAGGTGGGAGCCAGACCCATAAGTTATTTGTTAATAAAATTTATGCAAATTAAAAAAATCAGTTTATAACTGCTGGTTCATAAAACTAAGCCCGGTGCTTTTTTATGTTGCAATTTGTGATTACATTCTGGCAAAAATAATTGGTGTTAAATTATTTAAAAATCACTAATAACACCTTTAGAGAAAGCATCTATCAGCCTTAACATTATTATGGTAATTCTCCGTGACCAATACAATGGTAATCACTGCTTTGTACATGCTGATAACTTAAGCAAATATAGTCTACCATAAAGAGCAAACGCATCGTGCCATATTCATTTACTTGACCTGGTTTGAGTATAATAGTCTCACTGCAATTTCATTAGCTATTGTAATGAACATTTACAATTCAGCTGCTTTCATAGCAGCTCAGCTTGAGTGAATGAGCTCTCTTGGTAGTTTAAATTAATGCATCTTTCCTTTTTATAAAATGTGTGCATGTGAGTGCGCGTGCACGCACGTGTGTGTATGTGTGAGCTCACGCACATGTGTATATAGTGTGCTTGTGATATGTGTGTGTGCACCTGTGTATGTGGTGTATGTAAATGGTGTGTGTGTGTGTATACATGAGTGTGTGTGTGAACCTGTGTGTGTAGTATATATAAATGGTATGTGTGTGTACATGTGTGTGGTATGTGTATGTGAACCTGTGTGTGTTGTAGTATATGTGAATTTTTTTGTGTGTGTGTGTGTGTGTGTGTGTGTATGGTATATGTGAATGGTGTGTGTAGTGTGTGTGTGTGTAGTGTGTGTGTGTGTGTGTGTGTGTGTGTGGTTTGTGTGGTGTGTGTGATGTGTGTAGCTTGTGTGTATGTGTGTGTATGGTATATGTGAATGGTGTGTGTATATATGTGTGCGTGTGGTGTATGTGAATGGTATGTGTGTGGTGAATATGAATAGTGTGTGTGTGGTCTGTGTGTGTGTGGTATGTGGTGTGTGTGTATGTGGTGTGTATAGCGTGTATGTGTGGTATGTGAGTAGTGTGTATTGTATGTGGTATATGTATGTGCACCTATGTGTGTGTGGTATGTATAGTGTGTGTGTGTGTGTGTGTGTGTGTGTGTGTGTGTGTGTGTGTACATCCTGGTGCACTCTCTAATATCCATGTGAAAGCCAGCAGTTGTCATTAGGTGTCCTCCTCTGTTATTTCCATCTTAGTGTTTGTGACACTATTTCTCACAGGAGCTCACTGACTGAGTTGGACTGACTGGGCAATGAGTCTGCTGGGCTGCCTGTCTCTGCCAACCCAAAGCTAGGGTTACAGTCATGTGCCAGCACACCTGCTTTTGCCTAAGCTCTGGGGATTCAGATGCAAGTCCTCACTCTTGTGAGGCAGACACTTTAGAAGTCCTCTCCCCACTCCATCCCTTTCCCTAGTGAGAGCCTTGGTTCAGAAGCAGAACATTGTAGTACAGAGTCAGGAATATCGAGGTTATTTATCCTTGCTGCGGAAGTATTTGTTCTTCAACTGAAACAACGTTCATACCCTGTGGTAGGCTGAATTCACAAGGGATGCTCAAAGCCCTCACCTCAGAACCTTTGCATGGGCCTTACTTAGAAACAGTATCTATACAGAGCATTCATGTTTCACTGAGGCCAGACTGGAGGAGGGTGGGTGCTAATGTGGTATATGCACCACCCTTCTAAGAAGACACAGCAAAGGCATGTGCCAGTGGAGGCGGTGCTAGTGTATATGCCAAACATAGAAGTGTGTGGTGGGCTCGGAAGGGTGCTAGGCCAGTAAGGCTCTGCCTGGGAGATGACAAGAGAACAGGCCTGCCAGTGCTGAGATTTTGAGACTTCAGAAGGTAAGTCAGTCCATGCCTGCGGGCTACAGGCTGCCTGCTCATATGGCCGTTTCTTCAGGATGGATACCTTCTGTCCAGAAGGGAGGGTGGGCCATGGGACCCAGGACATATACAAATGTGTCTTGTCTGATAATGCTGAAAGTTAAGATGCCAAGGGCCCCTCCCCAGCGCTAAAGAAGTGGTGAGCCACTTTTGGAGGTGAGACTGACTAGAGGCCCAGAGAGGAGGTTCTGGGGCCAACGGCGTTGCTGCAAGGGGTGCTGGCATGCAGGGTTGCAGTGTTGGAGTGATCACTCATGTTAGGGTGAGTGACACAGCTGTCAGGTGACTCAGCTACTCTTGCGTCCTCTCTGCTCCTCCTAAGTAGCCACTTACCCATCCTCCTGTTAGTGACTCCAGGAAAAAAAAAAATCACCGACTCCACAAGCTGGACATTGGTGAAATTGTTACTTAAGTCTTCTGTGGATTCTCTTTCTGGGGTGAGTGTCTGTCTGCCTGCCTGTCCGTCTGTCTGTCTGCGTGCCTTAGTGTTCTGACTGCATACAACTGCTTTTAAGGCTCTGGTCTCCACTCCCTCAACATATCTGAGCATATCACTGTCATGGAGAGGAAGCTCCCAGCACCCTGAGCCTCTATGATGGATGTTCCTGTGATTAACTGATTGGCATGGACTGTATCTTTACACTGCACAGCATACTTTTGTTCCCAAGCCCTGTCCATACGGTAAAATGGATAAGTCTGTCACAGTCTTTATTTGAGTCTCGTCTGCCCAGTATCAGCATTACCCTGCCTATTTTTCAAAGAGGATGCACTCAAACTTGAGTTTCATGATGAATCGTTCCAGAGTATACGATGATCAGTTTCCTTTTACAAAGAGCAGAGGGGAGCTCTGAGGCTGAGCCTTCAGAGCCCTTGGGCTTCATAGGACCAGGACAAGTCTTCATGCTCCTCTGAGAACACAACCCCAAAACAGCCCTGACTTTCTGCGTTCTTTCCAACTAGCTTTATTTGCCTAATTTTAAAATCCTAGAAAAACAAAAAACAATCACTAAAGCATTTGTCTAGATTTTTTTTAAAGAATACAGCAGGAAGCTTTCACAACTACAGATGCAAATGATGAGGTCAGAGGGGTCTTGGTTAGAATGAGAAAAAAATATGGAAGTGAATGAGTATGGAGAATGCCTTCCATGATATCTGCAAAGTGGTTTTCCCAAGGGAAGAGGCAACCAAGTCACATCCAGAGCCTAGATTCCACTGCACTCCAGCCAAATTCTTTTCCTTGAGGAATCAGAGGTAGAAGACACACAAGGATGCCACTTCCCAGTCACATGGACTCATTAAGTACTAGGGGGTATAAGTGGGCAGGACCATGGGAACTACTTGATAATAGAGTGTGATTGATCACCAGAAGGGGCTCCAGAAGTTTCACTGCACTTTTCCAGCACAGTGTGTGTGTGTGTGTGTGTCCTTGTAAGTGTAAGCCACGTTGTACACGTGGAAATAAGAGGGGCAGTCTTCATATCATTCCTCACTGCCCACCTAGTCGCAGACATGGCCTCTTCATAGCTTGTTGCTGTATACAGTAAACTAGCTGACTCATGAGCTTATGGAGGAAGGAGAACTCGGTCTCCACCTCCCGTCTCTCTATAGGACCGCTGGGTTTGCAGACGACCCGGTTTGCTGCCCCTGGCTTTCCTTGGATTCTGAGGACTCAAACTCAGCCTCCTTTCAGCCACAGAGCAGCGTCCTCACTCACACTCCTCAGTGTCTCTCATGTGTCTATGACAATGTTCTCTCCTAACATTCCCGCTGTGAGGACTCCTGCCGTCTCCTCAGGAGAAAGGAAAGAAATACAGGAAGAACAGTGTTGGGTACCTTTAGGGGCAGTGAGTAAGTTCCTGTGGAGAAAAGGATACGGATAGAGAAGGAGTCACTCTAACGGAGCCCCAGATGCAGGGTCTCTCCTTGGCAGTGTGTGGAGGAAGTTTGTGACACCCGGGCTCTCAGCATCAGCATGGGGTGGGGGAGAGGCTGCATCAGGCTCAGTAGGAGCTATGCTCTCAAACATCAGCGAGCATGAGGCTCCCCACAGAATGTCCTTCCAAGCAGGTGGCCAGTGAGTGACCTGGGACGCAAAGCTGCTGACAGATTGCCTGTTCAACCTGACCACAGTCGTGTGGCAAAGGACAGAGTCACCACAACCTGACAACCTTTCCCGCCTGGTCTCTGGGAATTTCTCACCTAGGAATCTTAGACCATGCCCAGAACCTACTACTACTGGTCAGTAAAATCTTGAATTGTAAATGAGTTTCCAGAAAAAAAAAAAAAAAAAAACGCAGCTAATATTTAAAGCAACTAAGAAGCCGATTCTGTCTCAGTTTAGTTTGCTGGTTACTTTAATGCTTTGATTGGTTGTAATTCAATCTTTTAAAAAAAAAAAATTCAGATTTGATTTAAACAGACTCACTGGGTGCTGTGTGAAGGAACTGCACATGGCTTTGATTTGTCTGAGGGTTTGCCTTTTTGTGGGAGAAGGACTATTCCTGTCAGGTGTTTGTTGTCTGTTTTGTTTTTTTTGATAAAGTCCTTCCTCTGTGTTGTGTGATTTATACAGCAGTCCTCCCGGGAAGGCTCACCTTGCACTTGAGAATGTTTTTGATTCCCAGTAAAGTCTGAACTTGAAACCTGACGCCTCAGGATGCAGAAGGCAGCCTGGGGCTCCTCTGGGCACACCTGGTCAACGTCATTATAAGACAGTTCTAGGATACGGATAAGAGGTTTATAAATCCATAAGTGGTGGCGAGTGAATTCTCTTCCACTCGCCACCACTTATGGCCTGTAGCTGGCTCCTCTCTGCTGTGTGCTGACTTAGGGTTGTCTACATGGTAAACTTAAGCTTCACAGGCCCTCATGGCCTCAGTCTCTCTAGGAGCAGGGGCCCTCTGCTGGCTACATGCAAACTCACCTCCGGTTACATGTTTTCTCCTCTGGCAGAACTGCAGTTCCCAGAACTGTATGAGGCAACTGGATACATTGTTGAGTGTGGTCTTGGCATGTCCGAAGGCCTCCACGATGCATATGACCTGCAGTACGAGAGAGAATTTGATTAGACAGCTCCTTAAAGTAAATAAAAAGAGAGAGCCATAGCAAGGACGTTGGGAATATTCTGCTCGGTCGAAGGCTCTGTGCTCTCCACATAACGCATGCTGAAGTTTTAAGGTTGTCCTCTCCTCAGATGGAAACTACAAGTGCACACAAGACTGTAGCCACTAGTAATATGGTGTCACATACTTTACCTCCCTGCATGTAAATGGAGGCCAGTGTTCTACACACACACACACACACACACACACACACACGCACACACACACAGACACAGAAGACACAGACATACCACACACACACACACACACACACACACACACACACACACACACACATGCATGCACACACCACTGCAGGGGGAGGGGCTGATGGTATATGTGCACATGTGTGGGGATGACATTGGGTATCCTAATTTGTCATTCTCCACGTTCTTCCCTTACAGCAGGGTCTTTCCCTGAATCTGTAGCTAAACTGACTCTGTCTCTACCCACACAGTACAAGATTTATAAGCTCACGGATGACTGGGTGCTGGAGTCTGACCTCAGGCCCTTTCTACACTCTTACCGATTGGGCCCCAGGCCCAGCTCCTTCATGTTTTTTGTTTGTTTGTTTGTTTGTTTGTTTTTTAAGAAGAATTGGAAATGACAGAAACCTGAGTCCTTCCTAATCTCTGGGCACACTTGTGCGTGCCTCAACACTCAGGCCTGCTAACCTCTTTTCTGGCTTCACTGTGGCCCATTGCAACCCACCCTCTCTTGCAGAAACAGAACTAAACAACTAATTAAGTCACTGTCATGACCCCTCACTGCCCTGTACTTTGTCTCAAAGGATGAGATCCCCTGGTTCTAAAACTCTAGTGTAAAGCCCCTCTGTTGGACCCAGGATCTGACATATTCTCTTAACAAGTTTCTCCAAATACTGAGCATGAATTAAAATCCACTTCTCATCCACCAACTGACTGTGACCCTAGCAAGGATCATGACTGGACAAGTCTCCAAATGTATGTAAACCCGGCAAGTCCTTTCTCCCTGAAGACTCTACAGATGCATTAAACCCAGCTTCCGAGTAAGCCGCCGATGGCAAAAGGCCACTCTCCTGATTCAATGGGTCCTCATCCTACGCCCTTTAATTTATGACATTATTTTTGAGATAATCATTATTCATTTTAAGCAAATGTATTGAGTCTATTTCTTGAGGAATTTTTGGCATTTGTTGTATTTGGGCACTTATTAATTTGAGAAGCATTCTGTGTGATTGACTATTATAAAGCAACACTTTGATCCCAATCACTAATCAAAAATGCTAAACATAATGAAATATGTTTAACCATCTGGTATGGAAGCTTAGGTTTCTGAAGAGGCATTAAATCTTTACAAAAATCTATGATTTGGGCCTGAAAATTAATATAACCCAAAGCAAATTGGTAGCAGGCAAGACACAATTGCCAGTTCATTTGTGATCAATATGATTTATGTTTTCTTAATTACACTGACTAGGTAGCTAGGCATATGTGAAAATTAACAATGTAATTTCTTCTCACTGCATGAACATACTACAAAATAATTATTTTTAAAAGCTGTAAAATAGGATATTTTGGATTTGAGGCATTTCTCTATTGTATTTGACAATAAAGTGGTGGTTTATTATTTTATAAGAAAGAATATCATGGATAATGGGTGGTGTGTGCCCAGACAGGAAATTTGGGGCAGTAATTACATGATTTACATGCACATGCTTTGCACAGCTGCCTCCCCATCTCAGGTTAGCAAACGGCAAACTCTAAAGGTAGAGCAAACTCCTTTGACTCCCAACCCCATTCTGCTGTACTCTAACACTTTTGGGTGCTTGCTGTGTCTTGCATGTAAAGCACTTGACTGACATAGAGCAGACACATGCATGACCAATAACAACTCTCCATTAGTGACTGACTGTAGACACACATCTACTGTGCTTACTATGCGCCTACTCGCATCCTACCATGAGGTGCATGTGTAAATACGTGTGTATGTGCGACGGTTTTCAACCTTGAATATCAGAGTCTCCACTTTCTCATCGAGGAAGCAGAATCACCAACTGTCAGGATCATAGACTTGGAAAGTCCTAGCTGGGTTTTGAACCAAGGCAGTCTGGCTGCAGAGTCACACACTTAGTCCTAGCTTCACACTAACTTCATCCAATTTGTCTTGGACTAGCAATAAAGACAAGGGATGCTAATATAAGCCACTTAAGAACTGTAAACTCCAAAGATCTTTTCAGTGCACACTGCTGAGTTCTTCCAGATGGCAGTTCCAAGCTTGAAACCTCCAGCTATTTTCTTCTTTATTAGCTAGTCAGCCAATAGGTGGCACTAAATAACTGTATTAGGAGAAATGCCGAGAAAAGCTGAAATTGGTATATTCCACTGTCTCTCCCTTGACTCTGAAACAAGATTATAAGAAGAGCACATAGCCATAAAAATTTAAATAAAAATATATAGAAAAATACCCATTTGTGACCTCAATGTTTACTGATTAAAATTTTATTGAACTGATTTTTCCCCACTTATAGTCTGTGGTATGAGTTTTAATAGTTAAAGTGCCTATGTGTTGTGAAAGTAGCTAATTATATTGCTATTTCCTAGAAATAAAGGTCCAGGGACTCCTTAATGAATATCCACATGCCAATTAATCAAACTTAGCCTGTCATCTCCCCCCTCCCCCGCAAAGGGACTTCTCAGTAAAGGCTTACTGAAATCATTGGAACAGAATTGAGTGAGCCTGAAACTCATTTGGAATGGGATGGACAAGAAATCCCAGGCAATTTCTTTAAAAAAACAAAAACAAAAACGTGGTTTTCTGCTTCAATAAGTCCAATGACAGGGAAAGGCCCCACTTCTGATCATCGAGATTCAGATAAAGGGATTAGAGACGAAGTAGTGTTGGTGGCTTAGCTGGTCGTAGACCTAGGGGAGGAGAGCAACCCGTCTGAGCACAGGACTCCACCTGCCCCTGAGGACACAGAGCACAGCAAACACACCGAGAGGCCTCTCACAGGATGGGGATGCCCTGCAAGACTGGACCTTGCTCAGGTCCCACGCCATCTTTCAGACCCAGCTATGTCATTGTCTTCATTCCTTCTTCACGGTTCCCGTGAGCACCATGCCCCGGGAATGTGGACAGAGAGGCCAGGGACCTCTCAGACACCCCCGTTAATCTTACCTTCATCACCTTCTGTGTGACATACAGTCACTGGAGATGCCCTCTGCCCCAATCGCTCTTGCTTTTTATCTCTCTAGCTTCCTTTCATGTGTATAATCTTTGCTCCCTGAACAAGAGCTCCACTGCTTCTCTCACACAACAGTCTACTTAAGATGCCACCAGCCTTCCCCTAGTGAGGTTCGCTTGGCACATCCCAGGCGCAGGTGCAGCTCTCTGTGTGTCTACCTGTAAAAGGCCCTCCACTGAGGGTTCAAGATCAGCCTCAGGACAGCTCACCTGTCTTCACCTGAGAGCTTCCTTTCAATTAAGCTGTCTCTCAATCTCAACCTCACTGCTAAATAGCCCTGTGCAGGAAGGATGCTCTATCTACTGATTCAATTCTGCTAGCCATATCTTTATCTCATGAAGACTCTAGTAGCCTCCATATCTCAAGCCCACTGAATTTTACAGATGTCCTGTACTGTTACACAGATTTACAATCACTTCACAAATTCACTTGACTCTTGCATAAATCCCTGTTGATTCCTCAGTATGCTTTGCTGAACCTACACTGGGCTTCATGGGCTTAGACAATGATGTTTGTGTGGATGATATCTAACGTAGGGAATCCTACGGTTAAGATGGGATTTAAATATGTCATGAAGAATGAAGAAAACATACAAGGCATTTCACTTGAAATCTACATGGAGCCGGGGATTTTTGATCCCCAGTGCTAGCAGACTTGGGAGAGTTACACCCAACAAACTCAACAGGAATTGGAAAGTAGTCACTTAAACTAAATATCTAAGCCAACTTACATAAAGTGATCAGGCTGCATTTGAGAAATTACAGAGCCTGTTCTCTCGCCAATGATCATTTTAATAGATGATTATCTTAGCTAGTGATTTAGGGGGGAGACTATTGTTCCCTGTCGTTTCAATTAAGTCAATAGATTCTGCTATTTCCATTAGTTAACTGGCATTTATCTTATAACCATGTTGATTTATTCATGTTTTCATTTGGGAGTATCAGACGCTGGTATGTTAGCATATTTGAATAGAGGCTTGCCAGTCTTCCCAAGTTGACTCCAACTGCTACATTCGAGCTGTGGAGTGAACTGATGTGTTGCTGAAGACAGTGCAAGCTTAATGACTAGTTGTAGATTAAAATCATCCATGTTTGCTGTGGCCACTTCTTTTAAAAGCATTGCAGGTTTACTGCTTGCCCTCAGGATTGCCCCAGTCTTGCTTTTCAGGCAATCCCAGCAGAAGTATCAGCCCGAGGCATTCTGTGCAAACACACAGAAGTCTTTTCTTTTTATCTACAATCTTTGACCATGGTGATGTATCCCTGTATTTGCAAGTGACGTTGCCCTTGACCCAATCTACACACTCCCATATTCACTTACATGCTTGAGTCTGGAGTCAAACATGGCACAGCTGGAGCTGGCCCTGCTGGTCAGGTGCTTCATGATCTGCTTGCTGGCCTGGGTCTTCCCTGACCCTCGTTCACCACTGAGAGAAAATGGGGAAAAACACAAATTCACTGGATTAGAAAAGGGAGAAAAAGAAACAGAGATGATTCTCAGACTCACGGATGGTGGGAGGCAAGATGCTGTCAGGGGATTGATGGGGCAGCTCTACTGTCAATTGGATAGGTTTCTCCTGAACACCAAGTCATCAGGTGTCCTGTCTTGACAGTGGGTGTTGGATGTCAGAGCTCCAGAGGACTGCCTGGCACCTGTCTTCCTATGGCTGAAGGGTGAGCCATGTTCTAATTAATTAATTAAAGTGCGCTTTCGAGTAAAACGTTGAAGTGTTAATAATTGAACTCTCAACTTGATGAATGATCTCCTCCTCTCAACTCCATCGACCTGATTCATAGAAACTACTGGGACAAAAACAAGTTACTAACTTTAAAGTGTGGCATTAAAATGAAGTTTGTAAAGCAAACTCAACATAGTGTCTTATCTGGTGCTAATTTATAAAGTATCTATTCTGGAGATATTCAACTTGCCCCCCTTTTACTAACAATACATTTTTTTTTTCCTCACATGCTAGATCCTGATTACAGTTTCCCTTCCCAGGTCCTCTCCACCTTCAGTGTCATTCAGATCCACTCCCTTTCTGTCTCCCATTAGGGAAAGAAAAGACTTCTAAAGGGTAATAATAAAACAAATAAGAAAAGATTTTAAAAAACCTAACACATTGGAATTGGACAAGACAAACCAACAGAAGGAAAAGATCACAAGAGAAGGCACGAGAATCAGAGACCCACTCATTTGCACACTCAGAACTCTCATAAAAACACTAAACTGGAA
Organism: Mus pahari; assembly: GCF_900095145.1. Taxonomy (NCBI): domain Eukaryota; kingdom Metazoa; phylum Chordata; class Mammalia; order Rodentia; family Muridae; genus Mus; species Mus pahari. The sequence goes on along the minus strand of NC_034608.1, from coordinate 28,876,590 downwards.
GCCATCATGCATAGACAGTAGACCCGACGCAGACCCGTGCAGGCCCTGGGCAAGCTGCCTCCATCTCTGTGAGTTCTTCTGAGCATTGATCGTGTTCATTTAGATGGCTTTATTTTCTTTGAGTTCTTCATCCCCTCTGACTCTTACACTCTTTCTGCCTCCTTTTCTTCAGAGTTTCCTGAACCCTGAGGGTATATTCAGCCTCTGATGACTCTAGTACTGGTCACTCTCTGGCTACACTACTTTCGTGGCACACGAGAAACAGTCAGTGAGTGTATATAACTTCAGCTGAGCTTCTGGGGCCTTGAAGGGGGAGGTAAAAGAGGCTGAAATCTTCTCCCTTATCATCAGTTTCACATGGAGACCACGCCATGGTGCAAGGCTTTAAAAGCAGGGCTGGCGTGACTAAGTCACCCCTAATTGTTTCATGTCACACTCAGACTTGGTTTGTCTTGTTCATGAGGACTTGGGAGACTTGTTTAACTTAAAGAAGAAATGAAGTTTCCCCCCTCCAAAAATAGATGGCATTATTAGGCTTAAAAATCTGCCCTAATGGGACATTAGTGAGGAGTTTAGGGGAGAAAGTTACCATGAGCAAATGAATGTAGAATTTGGGGTGAACCAAATCTAGCCAGGTCTATCTACAGGACTCTTACAGGGCCCTGTGAGCACCCCATCAGCAAAGCCCCCAGAGCCACCTCTCTGTCTCCCACCTTGATAATTTCCTGAAGCAATGTTGATTCTGTTAAGAAAGTGTTTTAGAATATGTTTGAGCAAGGACACACCGTGAGAGAGAGAGATGAACAAAACCAACACTGGTGTTTTGCCCACACTGGAAAGGCTGAAGATCTCTAGAGAGGCCCTCCTGGCCTGTGGGGCTCAGGTACGTCGGGGACACCTGTGGGCAGCAGACACAAGTCTGATTTTTAGCCCTTCAGAATTCTCTACCTAAGTGTGGTCCCACCTGAGGCCCTCTTGCTGCCCTTCCCTCACATCTTAATTTGAAGAATTTTATTCACAAATCAACTGTTTTTCTGTAGTTTGAATTTTTTCCTTACATTTTCAAGGAAAAAAAAAAAAACAAAACAACCAAACCACCACGTCTGCAGTCATACAGAGTGAAATGGGAGCAGAGGTGAATAGGAAAGGCAGGCTGAAGAAAGCCGACTTTGTGACTAAGAAAAGCTGTGATGTGGGAGCCTGTGGGGATCACGTGTGGAGCAGCAGCTCAGGCCCCTTATTGACTTGGGAGCCTGTGGGGACCACGTGTGGAGCAGCAGCTTAGGTCCCAGAGTGTAGCAAGCTTTTCTTTCTCCAAGTTTCTTTCTTAGATTTGAAAGCAGAGTCCCTGTGTTGCTGTTTTAAATCTTCAATGTGAAGTGCATAAAAGGCTGTTGGTTGCCATGGACTCTGCTACACTGAGGAACTTCTCAAAGAATTCTGCCTGTCCCTTCTAACAGGACAAATTTGCTTATTGGGAACATAGACTGCAAACATATTGAGTGCAGAAAGGGACCATGCCAGAGTCCTAGGATCTGCCCAAGGTGACAGGCTGGCTCACCTGAGGATGATGTTCTGTGGCCTTCGCTCCTGGAACAGTCTGTGAAAGGCTCTCTCTGCGCAGGAGAAGAGGTGGGGTGGCAGGGAAGGGCTGCGCTGGCCTGTGGGGCTCAGGTACATCTGGGACACCTGTGGACAGCAGACCAAAGATGGAAGACCCATCTGCTTCTGTCCCTCACATGAAGAGGAACTCCTGAAACTGAAACATGTTGCTGGGTCTACAGTAAGCCAGGGCAGGGGTTGGTGGTGGTGAGTCTAGAGAGAGCCTGCACAGTCACCCTCCCCTCAGCCCGATTCCTGGAGGCTTAGTGACAACATAGAGGCTTAGATTTTATCCTCAACTTTTGGTCCATAATCCTTAAGCTATTCCAATGGCTTAAAGAACAGTACTTCACAAGTTTCCAGTCTGGTAGATATCTATGAAATAAGCTTAAACTGTGGCATTTCACATTACAAGTTCCCTGATGTTTGGCATCAACATCCGAAAATCATCCTTGTGAGCATCATAAGAGTTTATTTACAGACTTCTCAGAGGTACAGAAGTGTAATTAATTTCAGTGACCTGGTCACCTATGGTTGCTGGTACTCACTGCTAGTATTTGTAGTGCCCTGGTTTCTGGAAAATTTTTGTTTTCTTTTTACTAATAGGAACCAAGTAAAATCTAGGGAATTCGATCACTTCCAAGTGATGACGGAATAGCAAGTGCCTCACAGGGTAGCACAGAAGGACAGAGCTCCTGTACTAACTGCATCACAGGACAGAGCTCCCGTACTAACTGCATCACAGGACAGAGCTCCTGTACTAACTGCATCACTATGACACCATTCATGCTGGCTCCCAAGTCTCTGTGATAGTTCCAAAGGTGGCACTGAGGTTTAGAAATGAGTTGATTATCAGTACACCTTTACCAGGCACAATGCCTATGCTGCAAATATAGGGCTAGAAAAGACACTGTAGAAATATGCCTCAACGACAAAAGCAGACATAGTGCCAATCTTTTCCTTACCACCCATCAATATCCATCCATGATCTAAACACCAGTCAATATGCATCCATGAACTAAATACCAGTCATTTTCTATCTATGAGCTAAATACCCATCAATATCCATCCATGAACTAAACACGACTCAATATTCATCTGTGAACTAAATACCAGTTAATTTCTATCTACTAACTAAACACCCATCAATATTCATCCATGAACTAAACACCAGTCAATATCCATCCATGATCTAAACACCAGTGAATATCCATCTGTGAACTTAACACCAGTGAATATCCATTCATGAACTAAACACCAGTCAATACACATCTGTGAACTAAGTATCAGTCAATTTCTATCTATGAACTAAATACTCATCAATATTCATCCATAACTAAACTCCAATCAATATCCATTCATGATCTAAATACCAGTCAATATCCATCTATAGACTAAATGCCAGTCAATATTCATCCATGAACTCTAAACAAAATGATACCAAACTAGTCAGGGGTGCATGGGAATATATTGTATTACTTAATTTATTCTGTTTTGTAAGCACCATCAGAGGAGAGTTACATATTTAAATGTAAAAGGTACCTTTGGTAAAAAAAAGTTTGATTCCTAAAGTTGCCTCAGAACACATTAACATAATCATCATGCTAACTCAAGGGAGAATGATTCAGAGAAATTTTGCTTTAATTGTTGTTCTTTTAGTTTGTATGTCACAAAATACAGATGAGCATGTCCCATGAATGTCACTTCAATGTGATATTTGGAGCATTATACTCACCATACTGGAGTAAATTGGGAGTTCTTTGAATGGGTTAACAAGCAAAAAGATGTCTCCGATAAAGGTCTGTCAAAAAGATGCAAATAGTTCATGAACCACATAAATAGAATCATCTAAAATTATGAAACTTAGAAACCATTATGGAAAACATGGTGAATCAATAAAAGTATATTGTATCAATCACAAAATTGTATATCATATTGTAATATTTTTAAGCTGACTCAAGCATTCTTAAGAAATACAAAATTCATGTTCAAATTACATGAACAAAAGCAATGAAATTGGTTAGATTCTAAGAATTTACTGCAGAGGGATTTTATGATAATCAGTCTGGGTAAGTGATATAGAAGTAAAACAAACAAATCCATAGCAAGAAGAAAATAGACTAATTAATTTTATGTCATTATATGGGAATAAAAGGATGTAAAGGATTTGTAAAGCTCAAAATAAAACATTTCAACTAACAAAGTTGAAGCAATGAGATATAAAGGCATAGGGATAAATGGAAGAGAGATTATAAATGTAGATTTAAGTCCACATATGTCTGTAATTACAGCAAATATTAGAATTCCAAATAATACTGCTAAAAGACAAAGACCATGAACTGGGTGAAAACATTAGATGTGTCCTACTTTAGAGAAAAAAAATGCCACAAACTATAAAGAGGAAGGGAACTTGAAAGTAAAAGAATAAAGATATATATATATATATATATATATATATATATATATATATATATATATAAAAGCAGGCAAAAAGCTGCGTGTTATACAACCCATAGGGATGCAGCTTGGGCAACAATGCGGGGGGGGGGGGGCAAAGGGAACATTTCATAATTAGGAATTGACAAAGCAATCAGGAAGAGATGGCAATTCTATGCTTCCATGATAAATCAATCTACCATTAAGTCTCTAAAACAAACAGCTTTAAGGAGGAAACCTGGGCTCACAGTGACAAGGGGGAGATTCTTGCCTATTGAAGTGAGCTGATGAAAAATTCAAGTAATTACTGATCTGGCCAAAGATTCATTCGGAAAGCGTTTTCAAGAAACAGTAGATGCTTGTCCTCCAAGCTGAACACAGAATAGTGGTTTAAACCTACAGGAAGTGAGTGACCTGCTGTGATGGTGGGAGAAATCCAACCGAATGTCTCACTGCACACAGGAACAGATAAGAGAGCCTAGATGCTCATGCTAGAAAATAAAGAGTAAGCGTTTTCAGGGGCTGTGAGGCTAATCTTAAGGAGAGCGAGCATTCTGCTATGCAGATCTACAGTGGACACCCTAAATACATAACCCACAATGAGGAGAAAAATTTTATATTGGGGTAATTATTAGTGGGAAGTGAGATTCTCCCCAAATATGTATGCTGGAATAAGAAAAAATATAATTACAAAAACATGATTCAATACTAGAGTAAAGTCATCAAAGGAGACACTGTATAAACCATAAGAGTTGCAGAGAGCACTCTGACCAGGGTTTTCTCAGCTGTGGAAACGGAATCCCCATGGCTCATTGTTCTAATGAGTTGTTCTCTCAACAGCCTCCACATGCTCTCTTCCAGAAGCACCGTTCAAGTAGTGAGCGGGCATCGTAAAGCACACCTCAGGCAGCCCGTCATAGGAGAGCCTTTAGAGAGAGAGAGAGGCTGGAACAGAGTGCTGCACCCTGCCTGACCTCCTCCCACCAAAGTGCTCCCGCTGAAGTGCTCCTTAAGGGAGTCCTGCCACCTGACCTGCTTCACCTGAGCGGAGGTTACAGAGGCAGCAGGTGGAGAGACGGGTCATGAGGGACCCTGGAGCTGTCAGGATTTCTTTGCTCTGGCTTGTCTACCACTACCATTAGAACTCCCTGGGCTAGCCAGACACACCAGGGCTTTCTGCATTGACTTTGTAGGCCATTTCCTTGTCCCGTTAGCTTCTAAGTAGAAAATACTGGTGAGTGGCTTTTCTGCCGGCCACCGAGGTCTGTGATGTGTGTTCTGTTTTCTCTGGTACTGCTGGCAACCTTTATTCCAGACATGCAATGTTCTCATCTGCGCATTCTCCTGGCAAGCTCATGCCTTATCACCTGGAAGCCTTCTCCTTCCCATTGCAGCAGACACGTGGACATTCCCTAACCACCTAATATCCAAATGAGTGCTTCACACTCGGGGGAAGATACATGGGAATTCCCCATCCAGGGAATGGCTTACACAGGGAGGACTCGAGCAGGGCCCAGTGGCTATGGGCAGAGCACATCACAGAACAGATGAGATGCAGAAAAGGAAATAGGAATTCTGTCAAACAACCAGGTCAGCTGCAGCATCTGAAATATTAATAGCCTGTTTCAGACTCAGCTGTTTGCCACAGATAAATCCATATTGACCTCTCTCTCTTGTGCTAAAAAAGGTATGTTTGATCTAAGAGGCATTCTCACACATGCTCAGAACCTGCTACTGTGCATGCATGGTGAGCATATGTGTTCATGTATGTGTATGCGTTTGTGTGTACTGTAGGGAGACGGACATCAGTGTCTAAATAAGGAGAACTGATAGTACCTGAGAGGGTGATGGGTCTACGGTGGAAACCATACAAGACAGAACACGGAAAGCAATCTCAAAACTGAAAAAGCACCATGGGAAATTTCTTATGAGTGAGGCCATTGGTGTGCAGATTTTAGGGGAGCAGAGGGGGTGGTGTGTACTCACTGGCATGGCCATCTTAGTTCAAGGTGACCAGCAGGACAGGTGTGGTACAGATGGTCAAAAACAAAACACAAAGGACCAGAAACAGTCTTTCCTCTGAATGACCACACATTCCTTTATGCAGAAAGTGACCCAGTGCAGCACACTCTAGCAGGCATAACTGTCTACTGCACAGAGAGCAGACAGGAAATCAAGGGAAACCCAGCCCTTTCCTAAAGGAAATGGGAGATGCTACAGTTGGAGTAGGGCTCGCAGTGTGGGGCAGAGCTGCAGGTTGTAACTGACTGTATCTTGCAAAGGGGGGATCATGGGATTCCCAAGACAAGCAGAAGCCGAGTGTGCTGGCCAGGTGTTCACACCAGTGACCTCGACAGAGCCTGCCATCCAAGCACCTTGGTAGGCTGAGGTGGGAAAGAGTCCATGTTCGTGGCTGGCCTGGGGGACTTAGCCTGCCCCTGTCTCAGCAGGGGGGAAATGAGATAAAGGATAGCGCTTAGTTAGGGAAGCTCCTCCTTAGCACCTGTGAGGCTCTGGATTCGATTCCTCACATCACAAAAAAAGGGATGAACTGGGGAGATATCAAACACTAGCTCTCCTTATCAGTACACAGCCCGAGAAGTCAGAAGGACACAGCTGCAGGGGTCCCATGGGTCAGGTGGGTTGCAGGGTAGGGGGTGTGGTGATGGGAACTGCCAGGAGAGGGCAAAGACCAAGCACAGGTATTAGAATGTGGAGGCAACTCCTAAGCAGTTCTTTCTATCTCGTGAACGTAGTGCTCATTTTAGCTCCTTTTGACCATGAGCTGACACTTTTTTTTATTTTTTATGTTTTTATTCTTTGTCTTTTTGAGACAGGGTTTCTCTGTGTAGCCCTGGCTGTCCTGGAACTCTGTAGACCAGGCTGGCCTCGAACTCAGAAATCTGCCTGCCTCTGCCTCCCAAGTGCTGGGATTAAAGGCGTGCGTTGCCACGCCCGGCTGAGCTGACTGACACTTATAAAACAGTAATCTCCTGAGAGTCAGGGTTGGAAAAAAAAAAAAAGACAAAGACATAGGAAACACAAACTCCAAATCTCATTCGATCCAACAGGCTTGAATTAAAGTGCCAAACTGCTGTACAAAGGCAGTCATAGTGGCACATGCCTGAATCCCAGCATGGGTGAGAGGGAGGACAGAAAATCAGGAGTTCAAGGATAGCCCCAGCAACTTCATTCTCTGGCTGAAAGGTCAAATAAAGTACATTCCAATATGTCTCTCCAATGTCCCAATCTCTTTGGAGATCTATAGTAAAAAGTTCACATGCCCAACAGTCGATAGAAGTCCAAAGGCATTAATCGTCTGGAACTATGTTTAGATTACATGCCAGTCTTTTACATATGATGTCAGCTACCTCAGTGGCACGTCCACAACTGACATGACCCTTAGCATCGATGTTATTTCTGATTATCCAGATAGAGAAAGACTCTGAATAGAGTTATAGGTTATAGTGAAGACTGTCCACTTTAAGGACTGTGTATGTGGTGGTGATGGGGTGGTAGATAGGAAGACCCTGGCCTTCAACATCAGCATCACTGACCAGGCCTTATATGAATACAACTGCCTGGTTCTGTCTCCATCAAGTCCAGAGTCTGTTATAGGAGCCACACATCAACCACAGCACAAGGAGAACCCCGCCCCTCACCCAGTGATGCATGTTTTTACAAGGGAGAGAGCCCACTGTGATGCAGTTTGGAGATTAAGAGGAGACACAAGGATGAAATGATATTTGAGTGGGATTCCAGAAGGTTCTGATCTGAAGAGAGCAGAAGGAAACTGCTGGAGCACAGAGAAGAGCCCTGGGAAAGTCCCCAATGCAGGAGGAAGGGCAGCCATTGCCCTCTGAGTGACAGGCAATGAAGCCCACTCGTGGTTTCTCTGTAGCTGAGACTGCCTGGCTTATCAGCCTTGATGCCAACCGCAGAGAAACAGCTGTGTTCTATCTGCCATGGGAAGCAACAGGACAGACTCCTGAAAGGAGCTCTGTGGCTATCCTGGCCGTCTGCAAAGAATGTTCTTGTTCACTGTGAGTGCTGATGGTGGGGAAAGAAGGCCCTCCCAAGTTGGGGGATGCAGGGCAGGGAGGGTGGTGACCATAGTGACCCCAGCAGCACCAATGGGGCTGCCAGTGCAGAGATGGTGTTGACCCCAGGTGCACAGAGTAGGACTGCCAAAGCAGGGACTGTGGTTGGGCCAATAGTGAACCGGATGAGCAGATGCTTAAGGGGCAGAGGAACTTGACAAGCACAAAGGAATTAAGGAACAGAAACCAACTCGGTCTTTCCATAGGGCTGGTGGTATAAAACCCTCAGGAGGCTGAGGCAGGAAGATTGCAAGGTTAAGGTCATCTTAGGCTATGAGTTCCATGGCAGCCTACACAATTACTCAGATAAAATGCAAAGAAAGGACCAGGGGTGTAGACCAATGGTACCAAACTAGCAGCATGCACTGGGCGCTGGAATTATAGTCCTGGGTAATATGAAAATAAAACAAGCTAAAGAAAAATAAAAAGAAAAGAATGAAAAACAAAGAAAAGAAACAAAAGAAAAGAAAATCAGAAACATGTCACGAAAGCACTAGGGAGATGGATAATAGAAACCAAAGCAGGCAGGCTTAACCACTTCTGCCAATGGCAAAGTTCCAACAATTGTGATGCATGTGCTTAATTTTAGATATATTTGTGGTGGCAGGCAGTTTATTGAAGCCTTGAGATGCTGGGTTGCAGCTTCGTGGGTTAATCAGGACCTGACAACTCATTACTTGCTGGGAAATCTCAGTCTTCACATTTACATGAAAATGACTTAATCAGATTCTCTGTCGATTAGGACTAAATGGGTGTTATCAGGGAATGTGACAGATTCGGGCATAATCAGAAATCTCCACAGGCACTTGGACTGAATTGTCCTGGGCTCTGTATGGGACAGAACAAAATCAACCAGCGCACGGGAAGGGGGCAAAGGGAGGCCGGGGAGGGGGGCAGAGATGGATTTCGAGAATACAGGTTGTCTACATTGTTACTGGTGATAGAAAGCTAACATGCAGGAAAAGGATAGAACAGTTTTAACTCATCCTCCATCTAAATGGCTTTCTCTGCATCTTTGCAGAAATCTTACACACACAGTTAGGTTAGTGCCCAGAGAGACGCTGCCTGTAGATCGGGGGCAGTACTTAGTACAGGGCCTTTGGTGTCTGAGGCAGACTGAGATTTATAAGCAGCTGATCTACAGATCTTGCCAGTTCTGGAAAGATCTCCCCACTCAGTTAGGGCAACAGAAAAGGCACAAAGAGCGTGAAAAATGAAATCAGAGGAGGAGGAGGACATGACTATTCTTAAAGTATAGACAGGACTTACTGTGGACAGAAGGGGAAGCAGGCAAGGGGAAAAGCCCAAACTGAACATGTCTGGGAGACTAAACCAGGCCATGAGAGGAAGAGAGGGAGGGAAAGCAAGCCAGGAGCCCCTAACCAAAAGGAGCAGCTAGGGCCAAGAGGCCAAGACATCAGAGAACCCACAATGGCTGGAATGTGTTGGGATCAGGCTGGGGGAAGGGAAGTGAAATGCAGCCCCCTGGGAGTGAGAGGAGGAGGGGGCAGAGTGAAGAGTGCTGGGAGGGAGCCTGGGGTACTGAGGCATGCTGGGAAAGCTGGCCCGCATATGCTTTGGTTTGTTCACGGACACCTCAACTAGCCATTTGTCCCAGGTTCCTGCAGAGTCCTTACTAACTTACACTTCATTCTGAATTTGGGATTTTGCTGAATATGACTAAGAGCATTCTCAAGAAGAGACTGAACTCTGAGAAGCTCAACCTCAGCCATCCCCATAGCCAGAAGCTTCCAGAGATCCATCACTTGCAGCCTTTGTGGTTCCACAGTGGGGAGACAGGGTATGTGGCAGTCCTATGGCACTCACGTGTATCTGGTCATTTCCAAAGCGCTTCTGGATTTCGTACAGCAGGCTGCTGTCGTTAAGCTCGCTGAGTGTGGCTAGGTCATCGCTGGGAGCCGGAGGCATGACCTGGACCTGTGGGGTGGGACAAAGGCCAGTTTCATCACTTGTAGTCACTTTCTGATCAGCTCAGGTGCATGTTCCCACTTCAGGAACTTCTCAGAGTTCTGAGACCACGTGGATATGAAACCAATGTTAAAAGGGGAGATGGTTCGAGGAAGAGAGGATCATTCAGATCAGGGTTTATGTTCCATGTTCCATATCTACAACTCTCTCTCTCTCTCTCTCTCTCTCTCTCTCTCTCNCNCACACACACACACACACACACACACACACACACACACATACCACTTTACCCAAGTTCCTTATGCCTTGAAGAACACCTGCATGTTAGCTTTCTATCACCAGTAACAACGTAGACAACCTGCATTCTCGAAATCCATCTCTGCCCAGCTCCCCAGCCTCCCTTTGCCCCCCCTCCCGTGCGCTGGTTCACTACTCAGCAGGATTTCAGGCTGATAATGGGGAAAGCTGGTGGTTGGTGACTCTTTACTTTCTGGTCCTTACAACCAAACACCAATGAACGATGACTTAAAAGAAGTATTTGGCCTTGAAAGGTAGAAAAACAGAATCATTACTGGAAAGGCAGCTGTGGCAGTGAGGGTAGCTTGGTCTATGGCATCAAGGTGTCAACCAGGAGAGGGGAAAAAAAAAAACAACAAAAACCAGGGCTCAGCTGTCTATCATCTTTCTCAACAACTTTTATTCAGTTGGATGAAACCACCCACTTATGGGGGATCCTCTCTCTTCAACTAAAATTCTCTTGAAAAACCCTCACAGGCACCCCCGGAGGTTTCAAATTCCATTGAGCTGACAGTGAAGACTGACTATCAGAGTGAGTTAGAGTAAGTAGGGCTGGCTACCACTGTGTAACAGTCAGGGAAGAGAGGGCGGCGTGCGATGAGCAGCTCCAGGAACACGTTCGTAAGTTCACAGTGTTCCTAGCGTCTCTACTCTCTGACAGGCTTTATGCCAGTATTTTGATGCAAAGACAGAAAACGAGAATAAAAGGAGATGTTACCTTTCATCTCAGTGTGTTCTCAGTCTGCTGGAGGGACCAGCAAGGACGTAAATAATAAATTACAAGTGTAGAAAACGCGCAGAAGAAAAAAGATGTCTGAAAAAGTTTGCTCTGTGGTGATCTAGGCTGCCCTTGTCTGTGGGCTGTGCTCAGGTTGAAAGTGGGAATAGTTTGGAAGGACAGGTCTCTTAGGATGGAGGAGAGGAACCAGGATGGTGTGTGGGAAGCCCTTGAGGACCAGTGTGGCCGTGGGTAGAATCAAAGGGTAGCAGGTATGTAGAAAGCATGAAACCCTGAAGAGTCTGGGAGTGGTTGCACAGTTCCAAGGGTGATGGAAGGCTGCCCAGGGTGTTAAGTGGCTGGAAGAGAAGATGTGCCTCACTTTGTGAAAGTGTCCTTTCAGTAGTTGGCACCTATGGAGGTCTAAGAGGGTGTGCAAAGTTACAGACGGTTGTGAGCCACTTGTCTGTGGATGCTGGGAACAGAACCCAGGACCCATCTCCCCTGCCTCTATCATCATCAGGATCTTATTTTAAAGTCTTTGTGAGCATCCTTCTACTTCCCACAAATAAAATATCATGTGTGGTATAGATCTTCATAATAAGAATGTAGGTATGGGCATATATGTATAGTAAGACAGATTAATAGATGTATATGATATGCTGTGTTATATAATACATATGATTACAAGAATGTGGAACATTCAAAATTAAAGCCCAAACTTTTTGCAAGTTAGTATGCATTTTTTAATTCCAGAGAGAGAGAGAGAGAGAGAGAGAGAGAGAGAGAGAGAGAGAGACTCAAGAGGCATGATTTCCATGAATGCAATAAAATTCCTATTTTACCCAGGGACAAGGCTATGTCATCCAAGCCAGTTTCTACTGCAAGTAGAGAAAGCATGGCGGATATTGACAGAGAGCCCACAGGATCAATTCCCAGCATCCAGCTGGAAGCCTCCAGGTTCTTACCCCTAGCCACACATTTGCACTGGGTTGAGGGGAACGTTCGAGAATAGCAGTTGAAACAATGTGCCCTTTGTCTGGCTTACACCAAAACAATGACTCCCGTAGCATCAGAGACCTTCAGGGACAGGCAGCTCCTTGTAGTTATCAAGATTTCCAAGTCAACAGAAGAGAGCTCTGATGCTCGAGTCTAGGAGGCTTTTGAAGGCCTGGGTGCCTTACAGAGATTCCACACAAGGCCATTTTTCTATGCCTTTTGCAGAGGATAGACACAACCATCCATCTGCAGAGTTACCCTGTGGTAAAGCTACATTTTACAAAAATCCAGAGGAAGAGGCGCTAAGTGGTTTTGTTTTAATTTTCAAAATTTTCTACATTACATACTTATTTCTAAAATGGTACTCTGTACTTTGATGCATTGAAAAGTCTTTCCCGTGGCTTTTGTGTGGAATGCGACTGCATGACCCAGCCATCGATAGCTTAGTTTCTTCTATGAAGAACTGTCCAGTGGCTGATTGCCTGAAACGTCTGTGATCTGGCTTGCAGGGGAGATCTTAATGTGTTTAGTAAGTGTCACAGGTCAGTAATCCAAAATCCCCACCGTGTCCTCCAGAAGGCAAGGGACAGAGAATGATCACGGTGTTCTTACACCAAGGATACCTAAGAGATGACAGTAATGACACAGAAACCACCCACAAGGAAGGTCCTGCCTGACGCTGGGATGCTGCAAAAGCCTTCTTAGTTTTAAACAACGTGTTTGAACACAGGTGAGCATAGCTCTGCCGTTCACAAAACACCAGACACAGAAAATCATTTACTTCTGTCACAGAAAGAAGAAAACTTAAGCTCATAACCCTCCAAAACAGCAAAGCAACCACCCCTCAATTAGGCATTGAGACTTAAGTGATCACACAAACACACGCACACACACACACACACACACACACACTCACACACGCACACACACTCACACACACACTCACACACACACGCACACACTCACACACGCACACACACTCACACACACACACACATGCACACACACCATAGCTTCTTTTAAAAAGAAATGTCTCTCAGCGCATCTTTGACCAACGTATATGTATTTGGAGAGTTGGAAGAAACAGAAAAAGAGAAAAAAAAAAAGATACTGCTTAATGATCAAAGACACCTGAAAATATACTGTAAAATTAAACTTCTCTAAAATTAAATAGCAATTGTATTTATTAATGACCAGTAGAATGGCCACATTGACAGGAATTTTAAACAGAACCCTAGCCTATGCGATTTTACTTTATCTTTGAATGGGAGGTAGCAGGCCAGCTTTGGATGCTGTAGGTTTTCCCCGTGACCTTGCAGAGTTACCTGCTCTGGCTTGCCGCAGCTGCTCATCATGCTGGTCTCAGGAGGGCCGTCCTGGGACTCCTGCTTGCACAGACCTTTCGCTGTGTCTTTGAACATAATGTCTTTTTCCAGTAAACTGTCCTGCTTGGCAATTGGTAGCACCAGGGGACTTCTACAAGAAACAATCAATACCAAAATTAGTTTTCTTCTAACATTGCTGTTTCTATCAAAAGCTACAGGAGCCTGGGCCACAGAAGGTATGTTTACTCAGATAAAAACATGTCCTGTAAGCTGCAGGAAGCATAAAGTTTTCTCTTCAGCCCACCTATCATTTAGATTTACTTCTGAAAAAAAGATGCATTCATTTTAACTCCAAAAGAAAATATTTACCAGGATACATTCAATTGTAATAGAAAGATCAATAGGTAATTTAAAAGCTGTTTGAAGTGCACAACTGCACTAGGCACTGAATTTAAATGTGAAGAGGGATTTGTAAACAAATGAAACAAGTTATAATCATGATTAAAATACAATGGGTATAAGATTTAATGTACAGAGCCATAGGCAATATTTTGAGTTTGTATTGAATGTCAGAATAAAAATTTAAGTGTTAAGGACTGCCATATTATAAACAGAAAAATGCTTGTAACCTCTAAACATTTCAAACAAGGCAAAGAGAGTCACAAAAACAAGAGCCACTGTAAGCTCTGAATTCGTAATATTCACCACAAAATAATTACTGAATTTGCAACATGACACTTTACAACAAAGTTTAAGAACAATCTCCTTGAATGTTAGCGCTCAAGCAGAAATACACACCCATTTTATCAAGTGAATGCACGAAAACAGTTGTGTCATCTGATGTACAGCAGGGCTAACTCTTGGTTAGAGCTGGATGGACTTGTTCTGTTGAGTTTTAAGTTTATCTGTCTCATATGCAGTAAAATTGATTTGTTGTAGGTATATCGTACAATGCTCCCTTGCTCGCTCTCTCTTTCCCTCCCTCCCTCCCTCCCTCCCTCCCTCCCTTCCTCCTCCTCCTCCTCCTCGTGTGTGTGTGTGTGTGTGTACACAAGCATGCATGTTCGCACACACCTGCAGAGGAATATGAGGAAGCCAGAGAGTGATATCCTCAATTGCTTCTCTACCTCATTATTTTGAGACGGTGTCTCTTACTGCCTCAGTTAGAGTTTCTATTACAGTGATAAAACACTGGCCAGAAGCAACTTGGGGAGGAAAGGTATTGAAGGTATTGAAACACATGGTTTCAAACAACAATTCACCATCAAAGCCAGTGAGGACAGGAACTCAAGCAGCACAGGAATCTGGAGGCAGGAGCTGATGCACAGGCCATGGAGGGGTGCTGCTTCATGGCTTGCTCTCTTGGCTTGCTCAGCTTGCTTTCTTATATACCCCAGGACCACCATCCCAGGGATGGAACCATTCATAATGCAATGGACCCTGACCAATCAATCACTAATTGAGAAAATGCCCTGTTCTTACCAAACCCAAGACTTGCTGTTTTGAGTTGTCTAGCTGGCCAGGAGGCCTGGAGGATAGGGCTCCGCACGTTGCTGTCTGCCCAGAGCTGGTGACAGACACACACCACCACAGCCAGCTTTCAGTGGGCATGAGGGATCCAAACTGACATCCTCATGCTTTACTCACTGAGCAACCACTCTAGTCCTAGTTCAGTGGTATGTGACAAAGATGTTTATAGTCCCGTAATCAAAATAACCGGTCACAGAGATATATTTTTTACTCCTCCCTTCTTGTGTCCATTGGAATAAATTATTAAATGTGTCAGTAGTGTCTTGCTATGATTTTAATTGGCCTGTCTTATGCCCTACATGTTGATTGTTAAATGAAAGCTGACTGTGTTTAAGGGGTGCATGGTGGTGACTTGGCACAAGCTGAGAATGTTTACTGCAGTGGTGTTGATTCACAACCCACGCTGATTGCATATGCCCTTGGAACATGTTCATTTTAGACCTGCACGTCTGTACCTGTGACCCCAGTCTTTGGAGAAGCACTGCTGTACCCTCTGCTCCTTTGAGATTTGCCTTTCGAGTTTCTACCTGAGCAAGGTTGTCAGGTATGAGTGGTTTTTGGTCTCCCTTACTCTATAGTGCTTGATGCATCTCAGGTTTATCTATGTTGTGGCAAAAGGGGAGGATTGTTTTCTTAGTTTGAAAATTTCCCAATGTAGATTGATCCCTGAGCTCTCATCTCCCTGAGGGTGGGCCCAGAGAATTTTTTCTGTATATTATTCATTATGAAGAACACTGATGTGAACACAAAGTACAGATAGATCTTTAGGATTCCCTACCTTGCTTCTTTCCAGTCAAGGCCCAGAAGTGGGGTTCCAGGATCACAGGTAGGTGAATTTTCACTTTCTGAGCAACCTCTATGGTATCCTATAACTCAGCCTGGGCACAAGTCTTCTTCCACACCTCACCAGGACTGCCTCAGGTCTCTTCTACAGCAACCATCCTAACAGGTGTAGTAGGGTCTTATCTCTCTGAGATTCAGAACTTCGTTTACTTGAGGTTAGGAATACCGGGTACTTCCCTAAAGACTCTTGGTCACTGTATATCCTCTCTGGGAAATACTGAAGCTGTAGGGCTGTTTTTTAAATTTTCATGATTTGTTTTTTGTTTTCTTGTTATTTGCTATTGTGTTCTGTGAACTTCTTGTGTATTTTTGAAACTTATCAATTATGATGTTTGCAACTTTAATTCTTTTGTTATATATTTTTAAAATCTCATTGATTGATTGGTTGATTAATGATTGACTAATTGATTTTGTGGGGGGAGGGTGGAGGGGGTGGCTGTGTACAGCATGGCATGTATGTGTTTGTCAGAGTACATATGCAATATTTGTGTCTTTCCTTCCGCCATGTGTGTCCTGGGAATCTAATCAAGTCACAAGGCTTGGTGGCAGGTGCCTTTGCCTGCTGAGTCATGATAATGGCCTCAGTGACATATTTTTCTGTGAAGACACCTTTTGGGGTGGTGGAGTCCCTCTTGGGGATGTTTGCTTTTGTTCCTTTAGCTTTTGGTATCAAAATCCAAAATGACAGCCAAGGCCCGTGTTAAGGAACCTTCCTTGTTCTCCTTGTGGGCTCCTGTGCTTAGAAAGTGCACGCCTCACCTTTATTAGCCTTCACTATGTCTCTATGGGTGTAACGTGGAGAACCTGTTCAGCCTTTGGTGAGCAGGTGTCCAGCTGTCTGTCACAGGGCCACTTACACAGGAGGCCACCATTTCCCTCTGTGAGTCCCCGTGAAGGCTCAGCCGGCAGCACCACAGGGCCACTTCTCTGCTCATCGTTCTCTTCTGCTTCTCTAACTGTTCTAACCCAGTCCCAGACCGATTAGGACAGCTCTGTAGTATAGTTTGAACTCCGGAACGAGATACTTCCAGCTTTATTCTCAGAAATAGATTTGGCTATTTTTGTTCTGTAGTTTCAGGGAGTGTCTCTTTAAGTAAAGTGTGGGGTGACCCTCTCTGCTTTTAGATACTAGACATCCAACATTCTGGACACCAATATTTAGATGGACACTTGAGGATAGTCTTTCTCCTTACATCCCTATCAGTTTATTTCCATAACAATATACTCAATTTTTTTTTCATTTTCAGGTTTTCCTTTTTTATGTCTTAGCTAAGAATCCTTATTTTCTCAACTCAAGATCAGCAAAGTTGATGCCTTAGACTTTATTCTGGAATTTCTAGCTCTGTGGTCTCCTGTGTGTATTCTCCTGTCTACACGGCTTTCCATAAATCACATCTCAGTATCTTCCCTTATAGCTGTCTGGGCGTTTCAGCACCCATTTTAAGAACAAAGCCCATCTTTCCTCAACTAATTAGCTGTATCTGCTGGTGAAAATCAATTGGCCATTGGTGAATCTATTTCAGGGTTCTCCTGTGTGTTGTGCTGATATACTATGGTATTGATTTGATTGATGCCCTGTTCCAGGAAGAATTAACTCACATGAAACATCCAACTTTGTTTGATTTTTAGATTTTTTTTTTTTGGCTATTCACTGCACTTAGCATATTTATGTGAAACTCAGAATCTATGCCAATTTTCACAGAAATGCCTGTCGGGGTTTTGATGAATGCGTTTAATTGACAAATGTATTTGAGGAGAATTTCAATACTAGCAGTGTTGAAATTTGTCATTCTGAAGAACTCTCGACTGGTCTCTTCTGATCTTTGCTAATTTCTCTCATCAGTATTCCATGGCTTTCATAACTGAAACCTCCCATGTGACTAGCTGCATTTATTTCAGCACAATCCATGGTCTGTGATATTGTAAATGTATTTTTTGAATTTGATACAATCATTTATAGTTAATCAATATACAATATAAATGATTTGTGTATTAATCTTGATGGGGAAGCAGAGTACAATTCAGAGGACTTTTAGGATAATTGCAGAGTCTCACTGTTTTGCCATCTGTATCAATGTCCTGTCCCCCTGGCCACACCTCTGAGCCCCCTCCTGCCTGGTATCACAAGCACTTCACAGCACTGAGCTGTGAGTTCAGCAGAATCAAGCCCTCCTTCTCCCCACCGTTTCAGTCTTCAATGAAGTCCTCATGGGCAGCTTTGTCTCTCCTGATGTTGCTTCTCTGCAAGGCTAATTAATGAGATTTTCTGCACTTTCTGGCTTTTCTTTAAACAAACAAGATTTATTTTGAGTAAAAAAAAAAAAGAGACAATATTGGTAATAAAAATTTACCATTGAGGGTCGGAAGAAACAACTAAAACACAGGGGTGATAAAAGCAGCCTCATGCCAGGCCATCAAGTCAGTGCTAGCTCCCACTGTGGAGAATTCCAGAGCGGAGGGCAATGACAAGGACCAGACTTTGACCTCTACTTGGCTTTAGTCAACATTTATTTTGATAAACAAAAAAGGAAATAGGAAAAGGTGCCTGCAGGAAATAGGATAAATAGGATTTTATTTCTAAAATGGAAATAGAAATAGAATATGATAAGACCAAAATCAATCTCCTGAGCCCACGATTTCTTCACTGAGAAAAATTCCTCAGGAATTGATTGCTGGTTTTATTAAAACTTTACAATTCTATTCTGTAGCGATTTATTCAGGTAGTCACAATATGTGATGCTTAATGGGCTGTGTGTACTGTAGAATTTATTATTATGTGGATATATGAATGAAGGTATACACTAGATGAGATCTGTGGTTGTGAAAGCCTTTTTAAAAGTAAGACAATATTGATATGTGAATGTTGTAGAAACAGCAATCTACTAACTCATTAAAAAAAATACTTTGCTGAAGGAAACCCACACAAGCTAGATTGTACTGGCTTTTCCTGTTTTAACCAAAGTGGAATATGAGTCTCTAACTAGGGCGTTTTTTTTTTTTTATTAGATATTTTCTTTATTTACATTTCAAATGTTATCCCGAAAGTTCCCTATACTCTCCCCCCTGCCCCTGCTCCCCAACCCACCCACTCCCACTTCTTGGCCCTGGCCTTCCCTTGTGCTGGGTCATATAAAGTTTGTAAGACCAAGGGCCTTCTCTTTCCAATGATGGCTGATTAGGCCATCTTCTGCTACATATGCAGCTAGAGACACTAGCTCAGGGGGTACTGGTTAGTTCATATTGTTGTTCCACCTACAGGGTTGCAGCCCCCTTCAGCTCCTTGGGTACTTTCTCTAGCTCCTCCANTGGGGGCCCTGTGTTCCATCCAATAGCTGACTGTGAGCATCCACTTCTGTGTTTGCCAGGCACTGGCATAGCCTCACAAGAGGCCGCTATATCAGGGTCCCTTCAGCAGAATCTTGCTGGCATGTGCAACAGTATCTGGGTTTGGTGGCTGATGATGGGATGGATCCCCAGATGGGGTATTCTCTGGATAGTCCATCCTTTCATCTTAGCTCTAAATTTTGTCTCTGTACCTATATCCTTTCATGGGTATTTTGTTCCTTACTAGGGCAGTTTTAAATGAAAAGAATTTATTTGTCTTGGTCTTTGTGCTCAGGGACTATACAATGACCCAATAGTACAAACTGCCCCTGCTTATTGATGTTTAAAGTCATGCATTTCTGATGGAGTGCATGCTCAAGGAGAAGTAGGAGTTAGAGCAGAAAGGAAGTGCTATATTGTATTCCGAAATCCCAGAGAGAACCATTCTAGTCTTAATAGTGCTGGTGAAATACACTCTGGACAGGAATGGGAAGTCGGGGTTGTTGTAGACAGGAAGATGAGCAAGCCTTTTGCAGATGAAGTAACGGCAAAGCCCGCAGAAACAGGGCTGGGGCCATGAGAGCACATTTAGTCAGTCAGGGTGATGACTCCCTGTCCTCAGTCAGAGTTGGGAGCTGCCACTTGATATGCAGGTGGATGATAATACAACTTCTGATTGTGACATAGGAGGAGGTCTCAGTCTCTGTGGATTCAATTTTGCAGATAGAGCGATCTGAAGTTCCCCCAGGCACTGACTTGGGGGTTGTTCCCAGGTTGTGATGAGGAGAATGCTGCCTGCTCCTGGCTAATGCTTTCAAGAGCAGGCATCTGCACTTTCTCAAGGAAGAGAAGGTACATCAGGGCACTTACAAACTTCGGTTTATAAAGAGGCAAGACACAGAAGTCAAAACACCCTCCTTGCAACAGTCACCATGGAACTGTTCTTATTGTCTCTTCATGACCAATGAACGCACCTCACTCTGTCTCAGATAAGACACGATGACCTTAAGGGAATAACTGTGGCCAGCTCATGACTGCCTGGCCAGAGCAGAGAAAGATATGCGTATTCCAATCCCCATTTGCTTTCCCAATGCTGCTTTGTGGGTTTTCAAACATTTCCTTTGTCTTCCTAAAGCTCAGGGTCTCTATAAGCAGCTAGAAGATGAGGTTGCATAATAAAACTGTAGATAAGCAAAGCTTTGAGGCTATACCTGGTGTGTTGAGGTCTGACTCACTGGCACCTTTGCTCAATGTTTGGGAGACCCTGGTTTTGGTCTTTAGTAGTAGTGTGATGGAGGAAGTAAGGAGGAGG
>NC_034608.1:28842851-28855088 GCF_900095145.1 Mus pahari | reverse complement strand
TTCTGTCTCTGTCTCTCTGTCTTTCTGTCTCTGTCTCTCTGTCTCTTTCTCCCCGTCTCTCTCTGTCTCACCTGCTTCTAGGCTCCTCTACCCCTGCCTTCCCTACAGAACTCCTTCCCACACGCCTGCCTTCTTGCTGTGTTGTGGTACTCACTGATTTTAGCCGGGACTGTTTGTACAGTCATGGGTCTGAACTTCTCCACTGGAGCCATAAATGTTCCTCCTCCATATTCCAGGAGGTGTTAATTGTTCGTGTTTGCTTAGCATCTCCCCCCCCATGATCCCTGCCTCTCCATGTGCAAAGGGCTGTTGGCAGCCTCACCTTTGTTTATGTTTTGCTGTCTATGTATTTGGAAAGGCATAACACGATGCCAGTTATGGTCGCAGCTACCTTTTTTGTTTGTTTGTTTTCAGAACACCCTTTATCCATGCACAGTCCCCGTTGGCCCCTCTCTCCTGTCAGGATGACTGTGAGTGTGACTTTTGATTTTCCTATCCAGGGCAGCTCATGGGGGTTCACAAGATGCACTGACAAGCAGAGAAGCCAAAGGATTCGAAGCAAAAACGGGGATCACATCGTGAGTCAAGTATATACTAATGCCCCAGTTCACTAGAGTGAGCCACCTTGGTGGCCCTTTCAGCCTCACTTGGCGTTGCTTTCTCAGACCTTGAAAGCAATGGTGATTTTTCACTCCACCACCTAACAGCTTTAAGTGTTGCCTTATTTTTTTTTTTTTTTGAATAGGGTGGAATCATCACATTTATATTTAGGAGAAAAATGAGGCATTCTTGCATGTGCTACATCAGATCAGTCAGCCATTATGATAATCGCTGGAAGGCTCACATGAGTTCAGCTAAACTCTAGAGGAATGATTGGGACACTGCTGTCGGGGCAGCTGGAGCTCACGGCTCGATCGTATAGTGATGCCTTCTGAGGTCACACTGAGGTCTTCAGTTATGCTGAACTCATCGTCGGCAATCGATTTTTTGGTAAATATGCTGATAAACAACTACAATATTTATAAACCTTTGGGCAGAGAGATAGGATCCTCTCTCTATTCAAGGATGGGTGACTGAGAGAAGTGGTGGAGAGAGCTGGCTTCCAGAGGATTGCCCAGCTGCTGCAACCCACTGGGCTGAAAGTACTTACAGCTTACTGGAAAGATCTGGGAGGTCGTGAAGGATCTCATCATACAGCTCCTCCTGTGCTAAGCTGGGGGCTGACGGAGACTCTTTCATTTTCTCTTCCCAGGTGATTTCGGCTTTCAGCAACATCTCCTCGATAGACTCAGAGGCAGCGATGTCTACAAGATGCAGTAAGCGTGTTAGACACAGCAGAGGGGGAATGGAGCAGCACTTCCTCTCATAACTCAGACATGCTTGAACTAAGAATGGATCAGTAGATACACCAAGCCCATCAAGAAACAGCAAAAGCTTAGTAGAGAGAAAATCCAAATCTGACATTTTCCAAGCCTACCCTTGGTGTCATACCCCAAGGATGCACTTAACCACAGATGAGATAAGTATAGATATTTGGTGGGTAATAACAGGGAAACGAAAAGTCACAGGGGTGCTAAAACTTGGAAGACTATGTGTGCACTGACTTCGGACACGAATTGTAGCTCCTCCCTGTGACAGAGTAGCACTTCTGGCCGCTTGCCATGACCTTTTCTGTTCTCTGTTCTGTTGAAAATGTCAATCACTGTGGGTCTTTAGCCAGTGACCCCTGGGCACATGTGGGTTGTGGTACAGATGTGCACCATTCAAATGCATAATAAGCAATAACTGTCAGTAAGACCTGGTGAATATCAAGAAGATTTTCATTGACACCAGCTGAGAGCCCTGTGAAGGGAGCCACACCCCCATCCTCACGAAGTCTGGAAGTCAGGGGTACATTTGTGGCTCTACGGGCTTGTCAAAGTCATTTAGCTGACATGAGATGATGCTCCTGCCAGTATTCTGTTATGATGTGACTGGCCTAGGATCAACGAGTAGTGGGAAGGGAGAAGAGACCTCAGCTGCCTCACCTGGGAGGCTGCATTTCTGGTACACTTATAAACTAAACCGCAGACTACCATAGACTTCGTTTACTGTGCCCTCCCAGATTCAAGCCCCGGGGAAGTGGGAATCATTGAACATGACATTCCTGGTGACTTTCTCTGCCACAGGGTGCCTCGTTTGCATCCTTTATGTGGCATTTTATTTACCTGGCTCATTCTTCTTCTGGACAGGTCAAGTGCACCAAAAAAAGGTCGCTTTCATTTAATGAGCACACACTTATTGAGGTTCCCTGATAAGCCAAGTGCTGGGTCTCACTGCCAATGTTCTATGAATGATGAACAGGGAGTATGTCAGGGATAACACAGAGCAGGCTATCTGAATCTTTGTGCACTGCACGAAAGTGGCCAGGGCTGGAGCAGAAGCTGGATCATTTACTGGGCCCCCGTGAGAGTCCGGTGCCATTGGGAATTGGCTGTGTAACACATGACACTAGCCTTAAAATGAGATAATACGAGATGGCTTCATAGGATCAAGGGTCAGTCACATCCCCTTAGTCTGTAAAGAAGCTGAGAGTGGACATTTGGCCATGAAATCTCCTGACAGAACTGTCCAATGAGACACAAAGCCAGCGAATGTATTCTTAAGATAAAAAAGCTACATTCAAAAAATATTGTTTGTTATTATTTTGTTTGATCTGATGTACTTTAGACAGGGTGTCACTGTGTAGCCCCGACTCATCTGGTACTCAATATATGGCTGCGGTTGGCACTGAAGTCACAGCAGTCCTCCAGCTTTTGCCTTCAAGTGCTGGGATTATAGGTACATACCATACATCAGCTGCCTTTTCAATCCCCATGATTAGGTTTAAAGTCCTAAATTAAGTAAAACAATCTCAGTTCATGATCAGATTATTAGACTCTCACTAATATTAGCTTAGCTCTAAAGTCTGAGGGAACTGAGAACTGTCCCCTCGTGTTTGTTAGATCTTTGGTTTATTTTAGCAGGCAGAATAAAGCAACCAACAGTAAGCAATTTAACTTTAATTAAAAAAAAATGAGCATAAGTCTCTTGCTCGGGTTTTCACTTACTCCTAGCAGTAATTAGACTGGGAGTTGAAACGTAAAGGATTTTTAAGTTAGAAAGGGCTCAGGTATAAGAAAAAAAATAGGATTTCTTTTGTTCTAAAGATCAACTTTTGACCGTTATACTTTCTTATGTGAGACATTTCTTTGTTATTTAAATTCTATTAATATGGCAAAAAAAATAGCAATGAGAGGTAGCGGGTGTTAAATTTTAAAAGCTACAGAACTAAGAGCATTAGATGCAGGAGGGTATTAGTGGCAGAGAAGATTACGGAAGTCTTCAGAAGCATTTTCCCGTCAGAAACAAAGAGGCTGGAGATCCAAGTTAGCACCAGACTGTTAGTTTGTGTTTAAGTTTAAATGCTCACATGGACAACACTGAAAAAGTATCAGAATAGGTGAGTAGCTGGCAACAAAGAAACAAAGGAGATAAGAGTCCAAGAGGGTCTGCAGTGATGTGGGGTGATGTGTGTCTAGGGCTCAGTGCATAAAAGCTATGTGAAAGGAGGGCGTGGCAGCCTGGCTTTACCCACTGCCATCAGTGACCCACAGCACAGGGAGGAGAACCCTGGCTCTGTGTGTGTGTGTGTGTGTGTGTGTGTGTGTGTGTNTGTGTGTGTGTGTCTGTCTCTGTGTGTGTGTGTGTGTGTGTGTGTCCACTCATACTTCTGGCTGCACCAGTGATGGATGAGTAGTATCCATGTCAAAAGAAAAAGAGGCTCCCAGCCTGCTCTAACCTACCTGATGGTTTCTCCCCATTGCAGTTCACAAGGTGGGGATTTGCCTGATGTGCCAGAAGGAGTTTCACCAGGGTTGTCTGTAGCATAAAGACAATTTTGATCAGCACGGCCATGCAGGACCCATCAGTACAGAATACTGAGATCACATCAGGAAATACCAAGGTTGCTGAGAACCCGTCAACAACTCTCCAGGGTACTAAGGATCAGAATCAGTAAGTACCCAGAGCACTGAGGACTTAAATCAGGAAGTAACCAGGGTACTGAGGACCTGAATCAGGAAGCACTCAGGACACTGAGTACCAGAATCAATAAGTACTCAGGACACTGAGTAGCAGAATCAGGAAGTACCCAGGGTACTGAGTACCAGAATCAGTAAGTACTCAGGGCACTGAGGACCATCAATAAATACCCAGGGTAAAAAGATGATCAGTAAGTACCCAGGGCACTGAGGACGATCAGTAAGTACCCAGGGTACTAAGAACTCATCCACTAATGCACAGGGTTGCTGCCCTTGCAAGGCTCCTGGCATGGCAGGAGACTAGGGGTAACATTGTGCTTGGCGTTCTTACTATTCCCAGGTTCTTCTCAGAACACACCAGACAACCAAACTACTTCAGAATTTACAAATTATCAAACAGGATTTTAACTCCCACGGATCTGAAAAGGACATTTTGTGCATTAAAGTCCCTTTTATGATTTGTGGAAGAGATCATTTACTTTTGGGTGTTTTGCTTCTTTTTTTTTTTTTTTTTTTAATTCTCTTTAGCCATTCATCAAAGTCACAGGAACGATCTGGTTCCAGAATGCAAACACTCTTTTGTTACTCTTACTAAGCCATAATATCAAGCTCCCTGCACAAAAATATTTAAGCTAAACTGCTGACTTTAAAATAGTTTGGAGTAACCTAGACCTTTGGGGGCTCCCAGAGGCCAAACCACCAACCAAAGAGCATACATGGGCTGGACCTAGGGTCCGTACACGCGTATAGCAGAAGTGCAGCTTGGTCTTCATGTGGGTTCCCCAACACCTGGAGCAGGGGCTTACCCTGATTCTATTGCCTGCCTATGGCTCCTGCTCCCCTAACTGGGCTGCACTGTCTGGCCTCAGTGGGAGAGGATGTGCCTAGTCCTACAGTGACTCGATGAGCCAGTAGGTCCTTCCTCTTCTCAGAGGAGAAGGGGAGGGGTTATGTAAGGGGGAAACTAGGAGGAGGAGGGCCGCAAAATGAATAAATAAATTAATTAATGAAAAAGATAGTTTGGAATAAAATCACATTCAGAAAATATATACTGTTTAAATGTCTTAGAAACCAAAGAGTATAGAAAATATTTGTCTAAAAAAAAATGAGCAATACGATTGTTGAAATACTGAAAACACTTGCACCCCTCCCCCCCCCAGCAGGAAAGGAAACACATCTCTTCGGAAAGGCGTCTTAAACAAGAACACTGCTTTCCTTTCTAACACTTATTGTAGATCCCTGGGCCGCACGTGCACATTATTGGACAGCACAGTTACTTAGCAGGCTCCTCATGTGCACGTGCGGCCAGGAAGCCCGTGTGAGCGGACGGATCAGGTGTGTAGGGTCAGTAGAGACTGAAGCCTGTGGCCTCAGGCTTTGCCGCCCGAGAGTCTCACTGGCCCACAGCGTATCTTGTCAGGGTCTCAGGTCACCACCTCCACGCCAAGACTGCATGCCTAGTGTAGCCTTGAGATGGAACACACTGTGTGAAAAGTTTTGTTATTTGTATAGAGACAGCAGCCAGCTTCCAGGCCGGGGTAAGCTGTTTCTGGGGAGCTGTGATCATTAGCTGCATTTCTAGAAGGAGGCAAATCTGAAAACTGAGTTCTTTGTTGAAATATCACACCTATCACACACTGACATACCAATTCAAGGGGGTCAAGATTCTGCTCTGCCATTTTCTCATTCTTTTTGATTATAATTCTTTTAAGCCAGAGAGAAGTATTTTTCTATAGTTCTTCAATTCGCCTATGGGGTTGGAACAGGTAGTTCGGAACATACAGTGAAGATACCCCGGTGTCAAATACTTCTGCTACCACTGTATTCTGCCTGAGTGTGTGGACCCAGGCAGCGACGGACTGACCCTTCCACGTCCTTGAGCCAAAACAAATATCTAGTCAATTGAAGGTGCTGTTCTTGTGTAATTGGTCACAGCAGCACACACGGTGTTAGTTCAACATCTTTTATTCATTAAAACAAAGCATAATTTGCAGAGTAAAATGGGATGTAAAATGTAATTTCACTTTAGATCTACCAAGTGCAGAAAACAGACTGAACACTAAGAGGCTCACGTAATTGGCTCACCACATGGCAATATGAAAACTGCGTTAATTCTGCGAAGGACGGTTACAGCTGCTGAGTCTGTCTCTCCTGAGCTCAGCTGTGATGTACAGAGCTCAAGGGAAAGAGAAGCTTCCTGTGCCCTTGGGAAAGTATGTTTTCTTCTTAAATTACTTGGATAGTAAGACGACACCATTAGGAGTCAAACTATAGAATGACTAGCATATAAGTTGGAAGCAAATCAAAATTAAGTATAAAGCTTTCTTTTAATAATATTTTAATTGTTAATATTTTCATTTTAATTTTAATTGTTCAATAATATTTCAGGAAGGATTTAGAAGACCAGCTTACCTGGCCATACTTGGCTGCTAAGTGCAGAGGTGTCCAGTACCTGTCGTCTGTCCCATTGAGGTCTCCACCGTGTTCCAGGAGAAGCAAAACCACCTCTTTATAGCCACTGGCACATGCCATGTGTAGCTGAAACACGGACAGATTTGTTATTCTTCCATTGTGGAAAAAGTAGTCACACTACTGTTCTGTTCAATAGTGTAGGCAGAACTATTTAATAAAGCATTGGATCTGAAACATGACAGCATGGAATCTAAAAAGTGTGGGGTATGTACCTTTATTTATTATTTTGTGTAAGTCACCATTGACTTACACAAGAAACACTAAGGATTGTGAAGAAATCGTGTTTTTCCATTGTTTCCCTTATGCCTGTGTGCACTTTCTCAGGTAACCCCTGCTTCCCCCTGAGCTCCTTCAACAGTCTCCCGAGCTGCTGAAGGTGCTACCCCACTAAATGCATGGTTAATGCCACGTGCCCACCTGTCAAAGATCTACAGGGTGGCTCTCAGACTCGTAGACCGCCTCTGGTGCTGAACAGGGTGATTCAAAGGCAAACAGAGAAGCAGGAAATGTGTTGCAGGTGTTCTGGAGGTTTCTGGGGATATTGGTGAAACCTTATTGTCTGTCTCAGCCAAACTGCCCGGCCTAGGTATAGTTTAGTGATGAGAGGCGCCACTCGAGGTTAAGATAAGGATCCAAGAGTCTTCTGAGCTGGCTAAGAACATTTTAGGACAGGTGACACGCCTGCATGCAGCAGCACTTGAATGTCTCTGAACGTGAAGTAACCGGAGGACCAGAGGCAGCAGGTAGCGCCTATAGGTTCTGGTTCCAGTCATGGGGAAGACTAGAAGCCTAGAGTCTAAGCTAAAACGGACATTGCAGGGCTGATGAATAAAGTGTTGGGGAGTGGCTCCAGCACGGGTGCCACTTAAGTCACAATAGAAACAATTTATCTAGTCACAAGGTGGATTGAAGGGCTCTGGCCAACTCCTCCTGGGTGACACAGACAGAACTTTGAACAGGTGGGACAGATGTTTAGAGCAATGTAGAGTGGTGACTGCAAGCCTTGTCACCAATGCAGACTGTGCTTGGAGTACTGTCCTCTCAAGCCACGGTCACTAGCCCCGTAACTCAACCAACGGCAAAACTAAAGGAAACACTGGAAAGGAAACCAGACATCCTGCAGATTCCCGGTCCAGGGAGAGCGCATAAGATTTATTTTAAATCTTTAAGAGTGGCATATGGAGAAATGGCTGAAAAAAAAATAAACATGTTTTCACAAGCCCTCTCTAGGCCCTGGAATAAATATTTTGTTTTTTTTTTTTTCATATTTATGCTTTCCAACATATCTTGAAAGAGTATATGTGTATTATTTTATGTTGAAACACCCTTTGAACAGTAAACTGTATCCAATTACATGCGTTAGAATCAACTTCAATTCCC
The DNA here is from genome assembly GCF_900095145.1 of Mus pahari. Lineage (NCBI taxonomy): Eukaryota > Metazoa > Chordata > Mammalia > Rodentia > Muridae > Mus > Mus pahari. The sequence goes on along the minus strand of NC_034608.1, from coordinate 28,847,175 downwards.
TATGTAAATGATTTCTGAGACACGTGTGTGGACTCACCAGGGTCACTCCGTCATCGTTTTTCTCATTGATGTCTCCGCCTGAAGACAGGAAGTGCCTGACATCTGTTAGCATACTCAGGGGCCTCTGCAGCTTTATTTGGCGCAGTGAGTTGAGGTCCACCCCTGGGAGAAGAAGACCCATTGCTACCAAGACAGACACTGGGACTCAGGACAAGGTCGTCTTTCAACGCACTCCTCTTTCAGAGCCCCCCTCTTCGAAACCTGTTCATCTTGGAACATATTCTATTGCTAATAATAGTTATAGCCTGCCTATTTCTAATAATAATTAATTAAAAAATAATTTTTGACTGCTAATTTCCCTCATGTTTGTATAGGTAGTAAGTTGGTGTAAATTGCCCACATATACTAGTCAAACGTATCTTCAAGTACTTAAATTAGATTGGAAGAAGACGCTAAGCCATCAGGTTTTTTTTTTTTTTCTTTTTTTTTCCAGTTAGATTTTTTTCTCAAAGAAATACTTGCTTGTCGATTCAGCAATAAGCTACACAGTCTGTGCATTAGCTGGTTGACTCTTACTGTCAACACCCAAGGGAAGCATCCTAGAGTGGATACAAGCACCATTCCTGCCATTCCGTTCCTGGCATACTCAGCATGAGGCTCACTCCCTCAGGCGACTTTGAGAAAGTCATTTTACTGTTGTGGCTTCAGCATCCTCAGTCATTGGGGCAACAACAAATTCCAAGGGACCAATATCACAATCCACAGGTCTTGTTCTCCCCCAAGACCCGGTTTCTCTGTGTAGTCTTGGCTGTCCTGGAACTCACTCTGTAGACCAGGCTGGCCTCTGGCTCGGATCCGCTTGCCTCCTGACTGCTGCAATTAAAGGCGTGTGCCATCACTACATGGGGCTACAGTTTACAGGCCTTACAGTGTGTCTCAGGGGCAGGGGTCAGGGCATTATCAGTCAGTAAGTAGTAACTAGGGCTGTTTGCACATCTTTTCCTCAGCAGGTTCCCCATGTCTGTTCTCCACAGGCTTGCTCTGAACCGAAGTGGCGAAATGAGCAGAAATGCCCGGAAGCCCTATGTCTGGGCTTTACAGCTGTGCTCGTAGAGTTTGCTGTGTCACTACAGAGAGGTAACTTATCCTCTGAAAAGAATAGGAAGGCGAATGCCTTTTATCATTTACTGGAGTGAGTTAACACATGGTTCATACAGAAGAACACTTGCTCTTTAGCAAGAGCTCTTGAAAATGAGCTTTGGTTGATCACGACTCTGGCAAAGTATGCTGCTGTGTCAACAGAAACTGAGACCAGAAGCATCCTGGTCATGCCTCATCGCATCACCAAGCAACCCCATACCGTGCTGGGAAAACTAACGGACTTCCTTTTGTAATGGGGCATTCGAGATCTGTGGGAACCAGCTAAAACTGTCACCTTTTTCTCATTTGTAGGATGATGGGATTTGACACATGATTTAATTTTCAGGCATGTTCCATGGACGTCAGCAGTGAGGTTTGCAGAGGACGTGATTAAAAACCTCCAAGGTTCCAGAACCTGGTGGAATTCCACAACGCTGCGTGTAGTGTTTGCTCTTGTGCACCTCCAGGACATGAGTCTAGACATCTAATTAAAATTAAATCTGACTGTAGATTGTAGCAAACATGGGAACACACAGGCTGAGACACAGAGTTAGGATACTCCTCACTGAAGGCCGGCTGTACTCAACACAGTAAGCCAGAGAGCCTATTTCTCTGTTCCTGTTACCAGGATACCACAGGGGGAGTATTTTGACATCATATTGATTTAAAGTTGAATTTGAATCAAACACAGTGCCAACGAAAGTGTGATTCTTAGATTTTTGTTATAATTTTAGAAAAGAAAAAAAAGCCCCTTTTTGTTAAGCCAATACAACACAAATCTGTCACCTCATGTCAATCAAGTGTCTTTAACTTCTGAACAAAGCTACCAAGATGGCAGAGCTTCTACTCCTACCCTTACACTTAGTCAGGGCGGGGTTCATGAACGGGCTCAGTCTCCACTCTCCCCTTTTTAATATTAAAAGAAATTTAATTTTATGTTCATATAATTTTCTGGAATGAATAAGCCTAAAGATTGTTTAGATTTATTACTTGGGAGGAATCTGGTATTTCTTTAAATTGAAGAATTAAGAAGCAAGATCTGTCACCCCAGACTCACAAATTATATGACACTGTAGTTGTTGTCCGGTCATCTTTGGTGGTTATGTATACCATTGCCACTTTTATTAGCTTGTTTATTAACTGTGCTAATACCTGTGTAACTTTTTGCTCAACTGCCATTCTCAAAGGCATGCTGCTGGCCTGGTAACTCAAGCTCCTTCGTGTGAGACGATGTCACGTGGGTGGTGTGACCGTGTGTGTTGGAGCTGACTTGTCCCTGCTGTAGGGGACTTTGCGCTATGTCTCTTCCACTGCTACTCCAAGCGCTTTGCCTCTCTCTGCACACTCTACCCACAGGAGCCCACGTGATTCTCCGGCATCCCAGTCCCTCACCTAATATTTTTGTAGGGTCAGTTATGTGAAGCCTTCTGCAGAGGTCTCAGGGAAAATTAAGCCTTCCTTCCTTCGAAGGTTTGTGTGATGTTCACACACCAATAATTTAGTGTCCAAGGAATCTGCACGCCCTTGTTTTTTATTCTCGATGATGTCCCTGAATCATCATTTGACTAAACCTAACCAATACTTTTGTCCTCAAAAGAAAACTGAACTCACAAGCAAGCAGACCTAAAGAGACACTACGAGGTTGTCGGTATGCTGCACCATGCTTTTAGTCTGTGCTTTCTTAGCTCAAAGGACTGAAGCTTAGCTCACAGAGTCTCCACTGCAAGCTTCCTAAAAAACCAAGGGAGGCTGCAGAGCTGGGCAGGCAAATCCCTAACAGTGATGTCAGCACAGAGAAATAATCACATCCAGGCTGTGAGGGCTTGATGCTCCCCACCTAGCCTCATCCTGGCACCTGAATGGCAGCCACTAGCGCACTGTCTCATGCAGACTGGAATTCACTTCCCCATTGACTATGTGGGATCCCAAAAGGGCCAGTGCCAGAAAAGGACCTTGAATAAACCTCATTATGCAAACAAAGTACGTGATACTGATGAGCTGAGTTTGCTGGGGGGCTCTGAAGGAGGAAGGGGGGGTTAAGCATGGTGCACTGAGAGTAGGCTTGGACGACACCGCACTAACACATGTTAGAAATGCAAGGGTTTTAACTAAGGCAGAAACAGAGTGGTTGGTGAAGGTGTGGACAAAGTCTAGAGGTATCAAAGAAGCAAGTGTCAGAAGACTTAGTGAAAACTAGCCAAGAGGGACTGGCAAAAATAGGATGGCATGCAGATCGTTGTAATGGTAAAATAGGGGCCCAGAGAGAGTAACGTCTTTCACAAGGGATACGCTGTTCCAAGCCCCCTGACCTCCAAATCAAGATGCAGAAGAAACTAACATGCAGGATCAGAGATTTCAGAAGAAACTTGGGTCACAGTTCTGAGTTGGGGAGCAGGCTGCTTCTCAAGGACAAACATCAGAAACAGTCAACAGGTGCGGAGCTGAGACTGGGGGGTACCCCATGGTATCACCAGAGGAAGCCTCAAGAGGAGGGAGGGAAGTATAGGAAGACCATGTCATGAGAGACTGTGTGAGTGTGCCGACACCATGACTGTGTGAGTGTGCCGACACCATGACTGTGTGAGTGTGCCGACACCATGCAAAGTCACAGAGATTTTATTTCAAAGAACAGAGAAATAAATCCCTGAAGGAAATTTCAGGAATCCAGGGGCAACTACTGCAGGGGGATTCTCAGTGGGCAGGAAGCTGAGCATCATGTGGTTGAGAAACAGGGCAGACAAGCTACTTGTTCCTGAAAGGGTAGAAAGAGAAGGGAGAACAGTTGGAAAGTATCATAGAAAAATGACAGATAGATAGACAGACAGACAGACAGATAGCCAGATGATAGATAGATAGATGATAGAGATGATAGATAGATAGATAGATGATAGATAATAATAGATGATGGATAGATGATCAATAGATGATATAGAGGTGGTATATAGATGAAGATAGATGAGAATAGATGATGATAGATGATACATACATATATGAACACATATATGTATATACACATATATACACATACATACATATATGTATACACAGGTGGCTGGATGAATGAATGCTAGTGGGTAGGTAGATGGATAGATGGATGGATAGATATGTATACACTTCTATGAATGGATACAGACATGGGTGGCCATCACACACACACACACACACACACACACACACACACACA